>NC_083401.1:62706602-63009863 GCF_020745735.1 Hemiscyllium ocellatum | reverse complement strand
GGAGTGGGGTGGGGGCGGAGAGGTCAGGAAGAAAATTGCAGGTTAGGAGGGCGGTGCTGAGTTTGAGGGAATCGACTGAGACAAGGTGGGGGGAGGGGAAATGAGGAAACTGGAGCAATCTGAGTTCATCCCTTGTGGTTGGAGGGTTCCCAGGCGGAAGATGAGGCGCTCTTCCTCCAACCATCGTGTTGTTATGTTCTGGCGATGGAGGAGTCCAAGGACCTGCATGTCCTCGGTGGAGTGGGAGGGAGAGTTAAAGTGTTGAGTCACGGGGTGGTTGGGTTGGTTGGTCCGGGCATCCCAGAGGTGTTCTCTGAAGCGTTCCGCAAGTAGGCAAGTGCTGCTACAGTGCAACATTAACTCCCTGATATTTCAAAA
This sequence comes from Hemiscyllium ocellatum, assembly GCF_020745735.1. NCBI lineage: Eukaryota > Metazoa > Chordata > Chondrichthyes > Orectolobiformes > Hemiscylliidae > Hemiscyllium > Hemiscyllium ocellatum. Next base: position 63,009,485 of record NC_083401.1, on the reverse strand, counting down.
ATCTACCTCCTGTTTAAATATTTTCAGTGATCTAATTTCTACAACTCTCTGGGTTAAAGAATTCCAGACATTCACTATCTTCTGGAAAAATAATTTCTTCACATCTCAGTTTTGAATGAATGTCCCCTTTTTTTTAACTATGTGCCCTTGTTGTAGAATCCTCCATAAATGGAAGTATCTTCTCAAACCCAACCCGGTCTAGTCCCTTACGAATCTTGCTTTTTTCTATAAGACCTCCCCTCTTCTAATCTCGAATGCATAAAGGCTTAATCTGTTTAGCAGCCCTTGATAATTCACTAGAAATCATTCCAGTGTGGGAGAGAGATCTAGCCCAGCATGGGAGATAGATCGAGCCTAGTGTGAGAGAGAGAGACCAATACCAGTGTGGGAGAGAGATTAAGGCCAGTGCAGTGAATTACTTTTAATGCCAGTGTATCTTTCTTTAAATACGAGGACTAAAACTGTACACAGGTATAGCCTCATCAACACCTTGTACAGTAATAACAAGGATTTCCTGTTATTAAATTCTGACATCCTGTGTTCAGTTCTTTTGTTCATATTTGGACCGAGGCTGCAATCAGATCAAGAGCAGATTGGGCCAGGTGGAGTACCCATAAGCAGGTTATTTCTGAACAAATGCTATTTATTATCACTATCAGTGACACTTTCCATCATTTTATTGATGATTACATGGACTTATGGGTGCTATGTGAGCGGAGTGGATATGTCCTGGCTTTTTGTGGAAGGGATATATCTGAGAAATTTTCCTCATCACCAAGTAGATGGTAACGTTTTAGCTGTACAGGAACAGTTTGGTAGATGCATGGCTAGTTCTGGATGGCAGGTTTTCAGGACTGATGCTGTGATATTCACAGGACCTGCAATGTATGATAATATGATGAACACTGATCCAGAGAACCAGCAGAAATGGAAACAAAAATCTAAGGCATCAGCTGTTGAATATCATCAAAATCATGAGGTGAAGAGCAAGTTTCAAGCAATGCAATTAGTCATAAAGATTATTCATAAAGTTTATACCATAGCATCAGCACAGCACAACTTTTCCATTGGGATATCAGCAAAGAAGCAGGTTTCCATCTAGGAACAAACATTATGGAAATGTCAGCCAACTACGACAATAAGTGAAAGGTATGTTTATGTGACCAGAGCCAATGAAGGGCATCATGAATTGAGATAGTTCATCTTATCACAATTGCATGGTCTTAGATTCAGAAGGGAAGTGATTTTTCAACTGGACTAAAACCTTCAGTGGAACAACACAGCAGAAACCTTTAATCTTCCCCCAGATTTTTGTGTACAAGATGAAGGCTCAGGGGATTCCCATCCACAAATACTTTAGTTGCTGTTGCGAAATTGTAATTGGCAACAATACTTTGGTTGGAAAACCAACAGGGCAAAAGTTGAAATAATGCAGAGTTAAACAGAAGCTATGCTTAAAATCACAGTAAAAATTTCAATATTTCAACAAAGTACTGATAATCATAAACTTTGGGAAAAAATAGTGGACCACAATGTTATCAATTCAGCAGTTTAGGCAAAAGAATGTAATTCCCCTCAGGGATCGTGTACCAAGCGTTCACTCAATCAAAAGATTTGTTTTTCTGTGAGATTTCTTCTCACAAAGTTGACCCACATGTTATTTTCCCACATTAATACACACGGAGTTTGATTTATCCCCCATGCAGTGTGAGGCAATGGTGACTTGAGCAGGCAAGACTCCAAGCATTGGATTCAGGCCATCTAATGGCTTCATTTAACTTTATTTAACTTCTTCATCCTTCAATGGTGAGATCAATTTCAGTTAGTGAGAAGTTTTGAGATGTGCATTTGCACCTTATTAATTCACAAGTCATTGTATTAACCTAGCTTTCCAATTAACTTCTCACCAATTGAGAAACTTGATGGTTCCCAAATTGGACAATGCAAACAAGCATTGTCAAGTTGGATCCTCTGCCTCAAGACCAGCTGAGCTTGCTGCTGTGCCAGCCACCTTCCTTCTTCTTAGATTGGACTACTACAACTCAGCGGCATCTATGAACCATAGGTAGGACGTTTCCATGGACTGCCCATCCACACCATTGGGCAAAGACATTGCATTCCCCTCAGAACATCAGATTGCTTGTTACTGTGCAGGCTCAGATAACACTTTTTCTCTCACATCTAGCTTTTGTGGGCAAGGACAGCCAGCAGTCTCAGATTCAGAGACAGTGCATGAAATAACTCCACAGAGGCCAGTATCCCATCACCAATTCACCATTAATTTACACTTGGAGAGTCACTGACACTGGTCCAGTTCCTTCAAAGCCAGCTCTCGGAATGAACAGGATATCTGATACTCCTTATTTGTCTTTGGACCAGATTAACAGCCCCAGTCAGGGAACTCAAATTCTATGAACTCAAACACCTGGCTGACCTCATTACAACTGTCACATTCCCCCACAGCCCTGAGTCCAAGGACACAGGTTGATTTGTTTTTGTAGCTTCTCCTGGGACATTCTAGCACAAGCAGAAAGTGAGGTCTGCAGATGGTGGAGATCAGAGCTGAAAATGTGTCGCTGGAAAAGCGCAGCAGGTCAGGCAGCATCCAAGGAGCTGGAGAATCAACGTTTCAGGCATGAACCCATCTTCAGGAAGGGCTGAAGAAGGGCTCATGCCCGAAACATCAACTTTCCTACTCCTTGGATGCTGCCTGACCAGCTGTGCTTTTCCATTGTAGCACAAGGTCAGGTTCCTCCAACTTTGTCTCTGATGCGGATGGTGTGTAACACACAGTAACTCACCTCTTGCACCTGGAGCATCTTGAAAGAAATTAATTCTCTTATTCAGGCAAAGACATCGAAGCAGCAACATCCACCATTTCCACCTCGGATTCCAAGGTATCATCAATGCTTGATGGAAAGGGAGAACGCCCAGTTTCCATGAAGTTCAGAAAAGTTGTTGCAGAGCCAAGCATAATTTGGTCCCACACCGTTTGCAGCTTTCATATGGTCCATGTTCTTGCTCAGGACCATCATACCTAGACGTGCGAGCTGTGACACATTTGATCACCCTCTTTTTAATCTTCCAATGGGTGTAACCCAATCTTGTCAACACTGTATCCCACACAGGTCACTTGGGCTGCCTGGGACACTTCTAGGGTCTATGACCCCCGGGAAAAATGTCTAAGGACTATGTCCAAGTTCTCTAAGTCTCCTCATTGGTCGTCCCAGTTATTAGCACATCATGTCGATAAATGATGATTTTGCAAAATGTTCTCCATCACCTGCTGAAAAATTGCAGTCTGGCAATACTCCAAATGGCAGTCTCATGTGTTGGTAAAAACCGTTACAGGTATTAATTGCAGCATACTTCTGGGAATCCTCATCTAACTGCAACTGCAAGTACACATGGCTCATGTCCAATATCATGAAGAACAGCCTCCCCCTGCCAGCTTTTCATATATGTCCTCTATGCAAGTGATTGGGTACTTATCCAGCTGCGATAAGCAGTTTAGATTAGATTCCTGACAGTATGGAAACAGGCCCTTTGGCCCAACTAGTTCAGACCCACTCCCCTACATTTATCCCTGACTAATGCACTTAACACTTTGGGCAATTTAACATAGCCAATTCACCTGACCCGAACATCTTTGGATTGTGGGAGGAAACCCACCCAGACGTGGGGAGAAGGTGCAAACTCCACACAGACAGTCGCCCAAGGTGGGAATCAAACCCAGGTCCCTAGCACTGTGAAGTAGCAGTGCTAACCACTGAGCCACCATGCCACCCCACAGTGTTTACAGTTTGCTTAAACTCCCCACAGAGGTGAACCGACCTGTCTGGCTTCACAGTCAGTATGACTAATGCTGCCCATTCTGTAGACTGGACTGGTTTGATGATTCCTCCAATTGCATGGTTACATCATTAATCCCACATGACACTCTTTCTCTCAGCACTCATTAAACCAGAGTCCCATGCTTCTCCCAATCATCTTGACCTTGTCAAACATCCTGATACGGATTCCCCAGGTTCTCAAATGGCCGAGTAACACCAGGAGTGTCTCTTAATTAGAGGAGACTTGGGATCATAATATTTCTTAATTAAATCTGTCAACTCTTCAAAGGTTTTAGTATCTGGTGCCACAAGGAAAGTTAGGCTCCTAATAACTATAAAAGCTGCCTGGCCACAAGCTGTCAGGAGAATTGCTTTTCATCTGCCCCAATGTCATTTACCCAGAAAAAATAACACATTCTTTTCACACACTGGGTCCAGTCTTCAATGGCAGGATTGAACACGTCAAGCTTCACAAACAATGGCATGATGGTAGAAATGGGTGGCATGGTGGCACGGTGGCACAGTGGGCAGCACAGTGGCCCAGTGGTTAGCACTGCTGTCTCACAGCACCAGAGACCCGGGTTCAATTCCCGCCTCAGGCAACTGACTGTGTGGAGTTTGCACATTCTCCCTGTGTCTGCGTGGGTTTCCTCCTGGTGCTCTGGTTTCCTCACACAGTCCAAAAATGTGCAGGTTAGGTGAATTGGCCATAGTGTTAGGTGAAGGGGTAAACATAGGGGAATGGGTCTGGGTGGGTGTGCTTCAGTGGGTCTGTGTGGACTTGTTGGGCTGAAGGGCCTGTTTCGACACTGTAAGTAATCTAATCTAACACAAAAATGACTATTGTGAGTAAATTTTGACAAGAGCATGTTTTTCTCTCCTTGCCTCTGAAATAACTCCACAAAGGCTGGGTTCCCATCACCACGCCACCCTTTATTAACATGTAGAGAGTCCTTGACACTGATCCAGCTCAGAGACTCAGAGTGACAAGATGTCTCCCTGATTGGACCAGATTAACAGCCCTGATCAGGGAACTCATATTACATGAGGTCCATCTAGCTGATTTCATTACAATAACTCCAGTGCCTAATGCAAAGGGAATGACTGTCAATCTCTGGTTCAAATCTAGCTCTTTTTTTTGAGAATGTACTAATGATCTTCCTCCTTGAACAACTGGAGTCGTGGGATATCCTTGGAGATATTCTTCAGAAGAGAGTTCCCTGATTTTGACCCGGTGCCAGTGAAAGAACAACGATATAGTTCCAAATCAAGTTGGTATGTGGCTGTGAGGAGAATGCGTTGGCGGTGTTATTCGCATATAACTTCTGCCATTGTCCTTCTAGATGGTAGTGATTGTGGGTTTGGAAGGTGCTATCTAAGGAGTCTTTGTGAGTTATTGCATTGTATTTTGTAGACGGCATACACTACTGTCACTGTGTTTCAGTGAAGGGAGTCAATGTTGAGTGACACAAGGGGTGCAGATCAAGCTTTCTCCAGGATGGTGTCAAGTTTCTTGAATGTTGCTGGATCTGTGATCATTCAGGCAAGTGGGGAGTATTGTATTACACTACTGACTTGCCTCTTATGAATGCTGAGCAGGCACTAGGCAGACAGGAGCTAAGTTTCTTGCCACACAATTACTAATCTCTGATCTGCTATTGTAGGCACATTATTTATATGACAGGTCCAGTTTAGTTCCTGGTCAATGGTATCTCCCAAGATGTGAGACTGAGGGACATAGCACTGGTAGTTCCATTGAATATTAAAGGAAATGATTAGATTTTCTCTTGATGGAGATGGGCATTTTCTGGTAATTGTGTGGAGTGTATGTTACTTGCTATTTGTCAGTCCAAACTTAGATGTTGTCCAGTCTTTGCTGCATTTTGACACTGAACACTTCAGTATCTGAGGAGACGTGAATGGTGCTGACACTATGTAGTCATTAGCGAACATCCTCAATTCTGACTCAGTGATGGAGGGAAGGTCAATAATGAAGCTGTAGAAGAGGGTTGGGTCGAGGACACTATCGTGAGGAACTCCTGCAGAGATGTTCTGGGATGTGATGGTTGACCCAGATTGATATAATTGACCAACGACATTACAGCCGACCCCTCTTCAGAGCAGAGGGAAGGTGGACAACTTTTTACAGTAAGGAAACTGCATATGTAACATATGGAAATGGGAGGGCATGTTGTTGTAAGGCATTTTGTTGTGTCTTTGTCAGAGCTGCGGCATGTACCAGCAGTTTCTGCACCAAATGCACTTCATGAGATTGAACAGAATGGCAATTTGTGAAAATCAAAGGGGGTGAGTGTTTAATGGGGACTTACTGGGTAGACTGCAATCCATTAGGGTGTACTGCCACAATCGGTCCAAAGAATTGCTATTTCTAGACTAGTGTATGGCCCATGCTCGGTTAGGCAGATGGTGCAAAGTAATTCTGTGAATCTGTGTGGTTGCACAGGAATTGAGTCATGGTCAACTCTTGCAGCATTAGAGTACTATTGCAGACTCAGTCTGAGAATGGGTCGTGCACTGTAATACATGTGTGTTGCACATAATCTAGGGGTTTTCAGGCAGAGTCCATGGCATCATCACAGCTGCAGCATTTCCTGTCTGTTCTGCGTTCATGTCATTTCTTGTTCCTGAGGTACCTATTTTTGTTCAATTTCCAACATTGGGTTGTTTGGACCTTTGGGTCTGATTTTGATCTGTGACTTGTGTAGATGATAATTTTGTACCTTTCTGATTTTGAGGAACAACTTATCCAGTTGTGCGCATATGCCAACGGCCATGATGTTATATCTTGACGTTCACATTCACCATGTACAATTGAGGTGATTACTGATCAATGCAAGGTCCCAAGTTGATACTTAGGCTGATTTTGATTGACAGTGTTGAAGGCTTTTACTCTGACTGGATCCCCAGTGCTCAGCTTTGGCAACAGTTTAGCAGTCTTTTCAAAATGAAATTTCACGTTCTGCTGTTTCACATTGATTTTGTCTTTCAGACATGTCATTCCTCTGGTTTCAGTAGCTTTAGTCACTTTGGAAAAGAAGTTTGGATCTGTCCTGATGTTAGTTTTTGTACAGGATTACTTTCTGTACTTTCAGGAGTTGCTTTTCCACTCCAGCACTGCCTTGCATAATCTTGCTGGATTTGTTGAATTTCTTCATGATTCCTTTGATTTGGGATAGTGAAGAGTTGATGTGTGGTGATGGAACTTCATAATCATTAGTGAAATAATTAAGTCTATCATGGACTGAGGGTCATTGACAATCATCACAATATCGAGAAAGCCAGAACAGCTGAAAAATGCTTTCAAGCAATTGACAATATCTCTAGTGGTTGTGAAAGCCAGCCTCCCTGCAGTCAGAATAGTACAATGATAAGATAACAGGTAACTATAGGCCAGTTAGCTTAATGTGTGTTATTAGGAAAATTATAAAGGACTTGATAGCAGAGTATTTACACATACTGAATATGATCAAGCAGCATCAGCATGGCTTCATGATGGGCTTGCCTGACAAATTTATTTCAATTCTTTGTGGAAGTAACAAGAAGGACGGATAAAAGGAAGAAATAGATATATTATATTTGGATTTTCAGAGCATTTAATAAGGTACCACACATTTGACCATCAGAGCCCATTGTTGGAAGGCAATATATTGGCGTGGATAGTGGATTGGCTAATTAATAAAAGAGAAAAGTCAGAATGTTCAGAATTTTCAGAATAGGGTGCCACTGTGATCATTGCTAGGGCCACAATTATTTACAACATATATATATTAATGAGCTGAATGGGGAGAGTAAACGTACTAGCTCTAAGTTTTCTAAATAACACAAAATAGATGGGAAAGCAAGTGGTAAGGATAACCGAAAGCATCCATAGAGTTCCAAAGTTGTATAACACTTTGAGAGAAAGAAATTACTCTCATCTGCATCCTAAAAGCCCTGCATTCTGTACTGAGAAAGTATCCTTTTGAACTGCACATTGTCATCATCATTCAGAATTTTATACAATTCAATCAAGTCATCACACATTCTTCTAAACTCCAAAAGAACCATGCCCAACCTGTCTAATCCATCTGCATTAACACAATACATTCAGGTCAGGTATCAATCTAGTACACGTCCTTTGAACAACCTTCAATACAGATCCCTACTTAAAAGGGGAGGCCACAACAGTACACAGTATTCAAGGTTTGGTCCCAACAATGTTCTGGAAAAGCACAGCTGGTCAGGCATCATCCAAAGAGCAGAAGAATCGACATTTTGGACATAAGACCTTCATCAGGAATATCTTCAGGCTTATGCCTGAAATGTTAATTCTCTTGCTCCTTGGATGCTGCCTGGACCGCTGTGTTTTTCCAGCACCACACTCTTCGACTCTGATCTCCAGCATCTGCAGCCCTCACTTTCTCCTCCTCAACAATGTTCTGCATAACTGAAGCACACCTTTCTTCACTTATATGTTCAATCTTATAATAAAGGATAACATCCTATTAGTCTTCTTGATTACGTACCTGCATACTAACTTTTTGTGACTCTAAATTATCTACACTTCAGGATTTTGTAATCTTCCTGCCAAAGTGAGCTATCTTACATTTTCCAAAATTATACTCCAGCTGCCAGATTTTTGATCACTCATTCAAACTATCTATGTCCATCTGCAATTTCCTTATATCTTCTTCAAAACATTCACAACATTAGTACTATCCCTTTAGCTGGAATTTAGCTACCATCCCTTCACTCCTCTCTTCTGAGTTATTAATGTAAATGGTGAAAATTTGAGGCACTGATTCCAACCAAGAAGAACTCCACTCATCCCATCCTGTCAAGTGAGGAGATATCAGTGATCCTGAGCATAATTTGTGAATTGCTTCTGGCCATAGGTAATGTACAGAGGACTGGAGAACTGCTAGAGTTGCCCTGTTATTAAAAAAAGGGAAGGAATGAATAGACCAGAAAATTACAAACTTGTCTTTATTAGCTGAGGCATAGAATACAAGAGCATGTATTCTAAGCCCTTGTATTCTTGTATTTTATATAAAATGCTGTATAGGCCACAGTGGAGTGCTGGTTGAAGTTCTTGTCACCATATAATAAGAAAGGAAGATGTGATTGCACTGGAGAGGGTGTAGAGGAGATTTATCAGGAGGTTGCCTAGCCAGAACGTTTGAGCTAAGAGGGAATTTTGGATCCACTGCAATTGTTTTCCTCAGACAAATTAAGTTTGGTAGCAGTGTATCAGATCATGATTGGCAGGGTAGATAGGAAAGCATTATTTTCATCAGTAGAATTCAATAATCAGGGCATAGTTTAAAGGTAAGGGGTCGAAGGTTAAGAGGAAGTGGGAAGTGGAAATCTGGAATTTACTGCCTGAAAGGATGGCTAAGTCAGAAACTCATATAACATTTAAGCAGTTTTTAGATATTCGTTTTGAATATCTAAAATAGATATTCTGTCATAGCTTCCAGAACTACTGGGTTTAAAAGCTGAAAACTGGAATTGGATTGGTCAGACTTTTGATGATTGACACAGACACAATGGGCTGAAAAAACTCCTTTTGTACATTAAATGTCTATGAGTCTTTGAGTGTATTATAGGAAAGAATAATGCATCATAGTACATTAAAGATAGTTATAACATGCCTTTTCTACTTTAAATGTCGGCACAGTGTTTAAATCCATCTCAAAATGCCTTTAAGATATTCAAACAAATAAATTTAGAGGAAGTTATGCTCACTTTCTAGTAAAATTTATTCAGTGTGTCTTTGTCTCAATCTTCAAGGGGAGTTAGTGCCCTGAGGTGTCTGTTGGTCTCCCTGTTTGTGTGTATACCAATGTCATTTTAAAATATCCAATTTGCCTCTGCAGCAGAGAAACAGGCTTTTGCTGTTCATTGTATAAACTCAAAACAGGCTTTTCGATAAGTCTAATCACATTTTCTATAGCTGTCACTTTATTTGTTCTCAAGGTTCATTGTTCACTGTTTTCTATCTGAAGGTGTTAGACAGTTTTCCAAAGTAATGCCACACAGATTTCTAAAAGTCCTGCACGTATCTGCAATGAGTCCTCAGTAGGTTCTTAATTTCCTAATCAAATTGGTCACTTCTTTAAATACTGTGGCTGAAGGGCAGGTCAGAGGCTAGAAATTCTGTGGCAAATAACTCACCTTCTATCCCAGCAAAGCCTGGCCATCATCTAAAACCCAAAAGGAATGTGATGAAATACTTCCTTCTTCCCTGGATGAGTGTAGCTTCAACAGTGCTCAAGAAATTTTATGCCGTCCAGAACAAAGCAGGCCTCCTGATTGGCAGCCCACTCACTTTCAAATTGATTCCCTTCGTGGCTGACTCACTTTAGCAGCAATATGCACCAGCCACAAGATGCACTTTAGTTACTCACTGAGGTGACTGCCACAGCTGTTCCTAAATTTGCAACCTCTACCACCTGGAAGGACAATGGCAGTCCAAACATTGGAACAATAGCTACCTGCAAATTTCCCTAAATCACAGACAATTTTTGAGTTGGAAGTATTTCAAATTTTCTTCACCGCCACTAGCTATTCAAGAAGGGTCCTACCTTCTCCGGCACAATTATGGATGGGAAATACGTGCTGTCCCAATCTGCAATGCTTGTATTCCATGAATAAATTAAAAACCTCATTCACCATCAAACTTCAACTTCAAGTGGGAAAATGACGGTCATTGTGTTACGAAAAAGTCATCATATTAAGTTTCCCTTTAAGGGAAAATCAGCGAGAAGATGACAAATGGAATTGTACTATTAAAAGCTGACTTTGTCTCAGGTACAATGACAAGTGACATTTGCCATTTTATTTCAAAGCTGAATAGCATGTCACTTAAATCTAATGCCCACATTGGCAGGGCATAAACCACATAGCCTTCATCCTGCTTTGCAGATCTCACATGAAACAATATAAACATTGACAAATTAACCAAAGGATTAACGCTAGACCAAGAACAATTCGAATTACATTCTGAATGCCTATTAATTCTTGGTTCGAGAATGCTGCGAGCCCACCCTACTGTCAGCCAAACGCACTCTCAGAGTTGAATGTATTCCAACCCCTATGTCAGCAAAAACTAAGACATGGTGCAGACTGTATTTCAGCAAACATCCCACTAAGACCAAGATTGAGAGCAGATTGCATTCCAGATCTTGTCAGTTACTCTAACAAATATAGCCAGCTGCCATTATGCAACCGTGTCTTTTGGAAAAGTATATGTAACAAAATGATTTTTTTTGGCAAATAGAAACCCAAAACACCACTCTAGATGATGAAGGGGCTCTGTATGCTTCCCTGTGTATCCTGTGTGCTTTGAATACCTCAGTTTGAATAGAGAAATGTATCTACTCTATGCTTTGGTGTATTCAAAATCAAATGTCTCTGATGGAATTTCATTAGGAGATAGGAATGAGATTTATAAGCACCTTTCATTGAACAGGCAGGGAATAGAGTGTTATGGACCATGTGCAGGCAGATGGGATTAGTCTAGAATGGCACAATGGTCAGCACAGATATGGTGGGCCAAAGAGCCTGTTCCTGTGCTGTACTTTTCTATATTCCATTTGGACTTGATTTTAACTCACTCAAAATCCACATTTTTGCACAAGCCTAATATCTGGCCTGTTCAACTAAGTGACATGATGTCTTTTCATCAAAATGAGAGACAGGAACATAAGAATATAGGAGCTGTATCTCCATGTTTTATGACCTTAATGGTTAGGTCGCCCCCACACCTCTCATTCCTTTCACTGTCTTTGATCTGTCACATTGCTTTCATCACCTTCAGAAATTTCTTCCAAATCTTTAGTGAGTAGCAAAAGGTCCAAATTCTGATTCCCAGATATCCTTTCCCTTGAAACTATTTGAGGCTTAACCGGCCTGTTGGCAAACCTGTGTTGTGTTTGACCCCAAGGTGACTAGCTTGCGACCAACACATCTTTTCCATCACCGAAACAGATTTTTTCTTAACTGATGTAACATGGACAATGCAGGCAAATCTAGCGTTCTATTGATCATTGTTAGCTGCCTTTGAAAAGATAGTGATGAGATATCTTTCCAAACTGGTGCAGGCCATCTGCTTGGAACATTCACAGCACTGTTACAAAGGGGATTCAAGGATTTGAACCGACACATGCAGACCTGCTGAGATTTTAATGCCTGTGATTCTGGCAGCATGGGCAGCAGTCAGTACGGGCAGGCAGTGTCCAATATGAAAATTACAGCCTATTGATGTTACCATTGTCACAACACAATATTAAATTCAAACTACATGAGACACATAAAAATGCATAAAATGCCAATAAGATCAGGTCTGTAGTAGTTGTGCGGCCAGAAGAAGTCAAAGCAGGTGTTTACCACTGGGTCCTAAGGGGATGTTCGAACCTCTCTACCTGAACTTTATCACCACCCACCCACCCCACCCCATTCTGCATTAGGTTTATTAGCTTCACAATCTCAATTCCCCAATGCTCGAGTGCTTAATTTTATACTGGGAGCCAAATGCTTCAGTGTCCCGATATTAGCTCTTACCCCAGTTCCTTTTCCTGACCTCATTCACACTCGCTTTGATCAGGAGATAGAATCTAGAACATTTAGCAAAGAATAGTACAATACAGGAACGGGCCCATCGGTCCATGATGTTACATTGAACATGATGCCAAATTAAACTAATCCCTTCTGCTTGCCCTTGGTCTATATCCCTCAATTCCTTGCATATTCATGTGCTTATCTAAAGGTCCCTTAAATACCCCTGTCATATCTGCCTCCACCACCACCTCTGGCAATGTGTTCCAGACTCCTACCACTCTCTATGTAAAAATATTGTCACTCACATCTCCTTTGAACTTCCCCCCTCACCTTAAATGTGTAGATCTCAAATGTTTAAGAAACCCAGGAGTTCAAAGGATCAAGTCATCAGGCCCCCAAATGAATAACAACTCTGTTCTACTCTGTCCCCTGTGAGTATTGACTTTAGACACACCTAAAATCAGATCAGGTGTCAGAAGCATAAAGTATTTCATGCCACCATATCATATTTTGTGAGTTTGTCAGTTGAACAAAATCTTTACTTAAAAATATTTGATCGTTACTGAAAAGTTTCCAAGCATTATTAATTTTGAGGGAACTTAAGTAATGGTATGCAACTCAACAATATTTATCTGCGAAAAAAAAGAGACTTCGTGTTGAAATTTTCCATGTTGCATTTACTAGGACCGAATGACAAGAATACTGAATCACAGCCAAAATGAATTGACCACAGCAATCAGATCTTTGCTCACTCTGCATTGCACATTCTCATGAATGGGCCTGTAGCCTTCACTTTTACTCCTGAAGATAGCCCAGTATACTTAGATAAGGTCACTCAATCACTTGGACAACAGATAAAGCTAGCTATTTCATGTAGTTATTATAGTTTAGCAAAATAAGTGGTATTATGATGTTGCAGTCAAGCCAGGATGATGTTCTGGCTAGCATATGAATGAGCAATGTGCTATATGAATTTAAATGTCAATGCAATGTCAGATATGTAAGCTGTCTGTCCCTGTGACAGGGTGATTATATCAAACAATACATTCCTTTAACTCATCAGATAGCATATTGATTGAACACTAATACATGCTGACAAAGATAAGAACATAATGTCCAACTTTAGGTGTGATTCTGCAACTGGACAAATCTTGCAAAGGAGTGCCAATTTTGTTAAGAATTACACTTGCAATAATGTTAAGATTATCAGTCTGGACCAGAGTGTGGTTCAGTTGAGTGTGCTAGAAGCTATATGTGTACACACATAACACCCTTTATAACAGATAAGGGAAGTCACACATTGTGGTTTGTCAATTAAACAGCAACTTGTAAAACAGTTGTTCCTTAATGTATTCCTTAAGGCAACGTCTTAACCAGAGTCCACTTGCCAATCAATCTGCATTGTCTTCTCATGATATATATTTTGTTGTTCCCTTTTTGGCATTCTTGTGATCCTGTCCTGATGAGAGCAAGGTGAAAAGCTTCAACAACATTTTTATTATTTCAGCTATAATCAGACACCTATTGTTTAATATATCAGCAGTCTCATGCAACAAGTCTGTGATGCCTGTAAGTTCCTGTGTGCCAGTCAAACATCTCACAAGTTATGAATCTAAGAATGAGTAAAAATTGCTAGTGAAGATAAACTTTTGAAAGGCAGAAGTGGGGACTGCAGATGCCCCAGCCCCAACCCACCCCCCCATTAATCTCTTCACCCCCCAGGCTCCTAGCCTCATTCCTGATGAAGGTCTTTTGCCCGAAACATCAATTTTCCTGCTCCTCGGATGCTGCCTGACCTGCTGTGCTTTTTCAACAGCACTTTAATCTTGACTCTAAACTTCTGATAACTGAGTCACATGACACTGATGCATTGATCAGTTTTTGTGGTAACTTCAGTCTTGGATCTGGGCAGTGGTGCTACATTGGCCACTTGAATGCACTTCTGAATTTAGGGAAAAACTTTCAGAAAGATTCACACTTTGGAACCATATATAAAGAATTCAAAATTAAATTGTGGCTAAATCCCACAAATTTGGAATCCCAGTTGCATCTCAACTATATAAAGATAAATGCCCCATATTTCTGGGGCAAAATGCCTCCCAAAACTAAATATATAAATATTTGCTAAGAAAACTAATGACTCTGTGAAGTATAATGCAGAGAGTACTGGATCAAGTGCCAAATAACAGACCCATGTGTGATTGAATGCATGCTCAACCCCATAGTCAGATTCAACCAAGCTACAAAGTGGAGGTGATATCTCATTTGTTTGTTCAGAGCAGTGTCAGAATATTAAAGTGGGACAAAATATTTTTGTTAACATTTAAATTGTTTCTAAGAAAGCTACATTCATAAAGAGACTTCAAATACAAATACTGAAGTTTGAAATGTTTTTGGACTGTGATCTTCATTTTAAACTAGCACTGTGACAGTTTCATGTAAATGTTTTTGTTGCCTGCTCAGAAGAGGAGCTGGTGCATAGTGGAAAGTAAACATGGAATGGGATATTAGAAGGTAACTCCCAGGAAATATTCATTACTCACCAACTGAGTTAAAAGTATCATTTCAGTTTCATGTATACTAAGTATAATTTCTTCCAATGCTGCCTTCTGCTATCTAACTCACATCAAATCCCAATCACACATCACCACTGCTCATGCTTGCCTACATTGGCTTCCAATTTAACATGTAAAAGTAACATTTAAATGTTTCTTCCTTACTTTTAAATCTTTCCGTGTAAATCCATATCTTCTCCTGTAAATTCTGCCAGTCATGTAATCCACTGACATTTATACATTCATGAAATGTGGACTTCATTGGCTAGGCAAGGAATCCACTCCTAATTACACTGATGATGAACTGCCTTCTTAAACTGCTGCAGTCTTAAATAATACAGATCCCCACAGTGACATTGAAGGAACAGCCAATATCATTTCAGGTCAGATGTTTTGTGTTTTGCTGGAGATGGTGTTTCATATTTCATAGTGTACAAGAAGTAGTTTGTGGGATGCAAACCTGGTTGAGTACGTTCCTAACAATCTCTCGTAATGTGAGTCGAAATCATGTTATCTGTAAACAGTTGCAGTAATACAATAAACCTCGTGTTTATTCAACAAGACTCTTGTGGTTACAGCAGGAAGGTGGGGTATCCTAATCAACACTAGATTACTTTAAGCTTAAAGGAACCCAAACAGAACAACGGTGAAATGGATAAAAGCTGCACCTTTTTGGCCATGCTGCTGGAGGCTGTAGGGAGCCATCAGAGGATACCAGTAACAAGTAAAGGGGGGTAAAAACTAACAACAAAGACTAAGATGGCCAGGCTAGACATTGTCAAACAGGGCAGCAGCAAAAGCCTGACATTGCTGGATGGAATGAGGAATATGTTTGCATAAACAGAATGGTGAAAAGAATGAGAAACACAAACCATCCATTCTGCTTTCTCAAGCTGCTTCATGACACCACTCACACATCCATCCATCCCTCTCTGTCTGACTAATTCCTCACATCTTCAAATGCCTATTCACCACTGTCACTCACTGCCAACCTCAAAGAATTGGGTGCTACTCCTTATGGTCACCTTCATTACATGCAGCTCTTCCATGAGATTAACACTTATCATTTCATACATCCATAGGTTTGTTTTTTTCCTTCCTTTCTGGAAGACAGCCTAGAGTATCTGGGAAAAGCTGTGAATTAGAAATGGCCCTGTTGTCATTTTGCAACTCATAAGTATAAAGGAGCAGCTGATGGAGATCAGTGGAATCTTGAGATTACTTGAACTGAAGCGAGACCTCCTTAATTTTGTATACAATTCCCCTCACAATAAATGAAAACATTCAATTTGCTTTCATTATTACTTGCTGTAACTGCATATTAATCTTTTGTGATTTATATAGGATGACAGTTTAAGGGAGAGATGCGTGGAAAGTTCTTTATGTAGAGGGTGGTGGGTGCCTGGAACACGTCACCAGCAGAGGTGGTAGAGGCGAGCACAATAGCATCATTTAAAATGTATCTAAGCAGATATATGAATGGGCAGGGAGCAGACGGATACAGATCCTTAGTAAATAGTCAACAGTTTTAGATAGAGGGCTGAAGGGCTGAAGGGCCTGTTGCTGTGCTGTAATTTTCTTTGTTCATTGTTCTCTGACACCTATATCCCTCTACATCTTTGAGCTCGGCAACTATGTATTTTGATAATATGCTTCCTTTTCCAAATGTTCCCACGTTATACTCAATTTGCCACATCTTTGCCTATACACAGCCTATCAATGTTTTTTTTGTAAACTCCTTGTGACCACTTCACAACTTACACTCGATTCAATTTTTGTATCATTAGCAAATTTGACAACATGCCTTCTGTCCCTTCATATAAGTTCTACACAGTTGAGGTTGAAGCCTGATTCTTGTGGCACAACAGTGCTGACACAGAGCTGATGATGGTTTTTCAGAGGAGTGATCAATTGTAATGATGGATTGTCATCAGATTTATGCAGAAATACATCAGTTCCAATACCTTCACTTCAGGTAAGACATTGGTGAGTTTGTAGTTGGTGATTGATGCTGATGCTGAAAATGTGTTGATGGAAAACCTTCCTGAAGAAGGGCTCATGCCCGAAACGTCGATTCTCCTGCTCTTTGGATGCTGCCTGACCTGCTGCACTTTTCCAGCAACACATTTTCAGCTCTGATCTCCAGCATCTGCAGTCCTCACTTTCTCCTCGATTGATGCTGATGACAGTGACAGGAGTGGAGAGTTCACACTGGAGAGAACAGCACTCTTTAGCTGTGCTTTGTTAGACTGAATTTTACTGTAGACTTTGCAATTTCAGCTTTGCATTGTAAAGTGAATCCTGAGGCAACACATGATTAGACTGGGATCAAAATGATGATTTAATTACAGGAATCCACCCTGATTTTCAAATTAGGAATGATAGGCAGTCTTCTGATGCATCTCTCCAGATGAATGTTGTGGGCAGGAGAACGTGAGGGCAGTACAATATGTAATTTGGACATGGGAGAAAAAATAATTGAAGAGGCCAGGGATGCTTGGTCCCATGGAATAGAAGAAAACTCCTCTGGGATCTATTTTAGGGCCCCTGCTGTTTGTCATTTTTATAAATGGCCTGGATGCGTGCACAGAAGGATGGGTTAGTAAATTTGGGGATGACACTAAGATCGGTGGAGTTGTGGATAGTGCCGAAAGATGTTGTAGGTTACAGAGAGACATAGATCAGCTGCAGAGCTGGGCTGAGAGGTGGCAAATGGAGTTTAATGTGGAAAAGTGAGAGGTGATTCACTTTGAAAGAAGCAACAGGAATAAAGAATACTGGGCAAATGGCAAGATTCTTGGTAGTGTAGATGAACATACAGATCTCGGTGTCCATGTACATGGATCTCTGAAATTTGCCACTCAGGTTGATAGGGTTGTTAAGAAAGCATACAGTGTGTTAGCTTTTATTGGCAGAAGGACTGACTTTCAGAACCACGAGGTCATACTGCAGCTGTACAAAATTCTGGTACGGCCACACTCTGAGTATTGCGTGCAGTTCTGGTCACTGCATTATCGGAAGGATGTGAAAGCTTTGGAAAGGGTTCAGAGGAGATTTACTAGGATGTTGCCTGATATGGAGGGAAGGTCTTATGAGGAAAGGCTGAGGGACTTGAGGCTGTTTTCATTAGAGAGGTGACTTAATTGAGACAAATAAGGTAATTAGAGGGTTAGATAGGGTGGACAGTGATAGCCTTTTTCCTCGGATGGTGATAGCTTGCACAAAGGGACATAGCTTTAAATTGATGGGTGATAGATACAGTAATAGTAAGGGTGTGGAACACACTGTAGTGGATTCTGGAAAAGCACAGTAGGTCAGGCAGCATCCGAGGAGCAGGAAAAATCAACATTTCAGGCAAAAGCCCTTCATCAGGAATAGAGCTCTATTCCTGATGAAGGGCTTTTGCCCAAAACGTCAATTTTCCTGCTCCTCGGATGCTGCCTGACCTACTGTGCTTTTCCAGCACCACTCTAATCTTGACTCTGGTTTCCAGCATCTGCAGTCCTTGTTTTTACACAGTTGTGGATTCATCAACTTTAGTGGGCGGCACGGTGGCACAGTGGTTAGCACTGCTGCCTCACAGCGCCTGTAGACCCGGGTTCAATTCCCGACTCAGGCGACTGACTGTGTGGAGTTTGCACGTTCTCCCCGTGTCTGCGTGGGTTTCCTCCGGGTGCTCCGGTTTCCTCCCACAGTCACAAAGATGTGCGGGTCAGGTGAATTGGCCATGCTAAATTGCCCATAGTGTTAGGTAAAGGGGTAAATGTAGGGGTATGGGTGGGTTGCGCTTCGGCGGGTCGGTGTGGACTTGTTGGGCCGAAGGGCCTGTTCCCACACTGTAAGTCTAATCTAAAAAAAAAGGGCATTGAAATAGTCACTGGATAAACATAAGGATGAAAATGGAATAGGTAGGATAGGTAGGCTTCAGATTGGTTCCACAGGTCAACGCAACATCGAGGGGTGAAGGGCCTGTACTGCGCTGTCATGTTCTATGTTCTCTGTACTGCTTTGTGCCATCAGCATTGGCTGGAGACTCTGGTTTACTGGTTAAGTGACCACTTGGCCACCATCACCCCTGGGACAATCAGTTCTGAGTTTAGCATAATGGATATGCCTGTTTTGATTACAACGACATGTTTCTTAGACAGCAATGAACCTTATGCCTTTGTGACAATCTGGTAATCTCACAATCATAATAACAAAGGCTGGCTTTTCATTTTTGATTTGCTAAGGAATTGTACGTAAATTCTTCTACTTGTGCTGATGGGATTTGAACCCCATATCATTAGTCTTATTTTCCTCACAGAAACATGAAGTCCTGTTCCTCTTGGCTCCACATCAATGCTATTTGTTTGCTGGAGGTAGCTGCTTCAGCCATAGAAAACATTTAAAAATACATAGAACATAGAAAAGTACAGCACAAAACAAGCCCTTCGGCCCACTAAGTTGTGCCAATGATTATTCCAAATCTAAAATAAAATAACCTAACCTAAAATAAAATAACCACCCCTCAATTCACTGCTCTCCATGTGCATGTCGAGCAGTCGCTTAAATGTCCCCAATGACTCTGTCTCCTCCACCACCACCGCTGGGAACGCATTCCATGCATTCACAACTCTCTGCGTAAAGAACCTTCCTCTGACGTCTCCTCTATACCTTCCTCATAATATCTTTAAACTATGACCTCTCATGCCAGTCAATCCTGCCCAGGGGAAAAGTTTCTGGCTATCGATTCTATCCACACTACTCGACAGTTTAAGGGAGAGATGCATGGAAAGTTTAGATATATACCTCGATCAGATTATCTTCTCTCCAGACAGAAAAGACCGAGCTTAGTCAACCTTTCTTCGTAAGACAATCCCTCCAGTCCAGGCAGCATCCTGGTAAACCTTCTTTGCACCGTCTCCAAAGCCTCCCCATCTTTCATATAGTAGGGTGACCAGAACGGGACACAATATGCCAAGTGTGGTCTCACCAGGGACTTGTAGAGCTGCAGCAAAACCTCACAGCTGTTAAACTTGATCCTGCTGTTAATGAAAGCCAAAACACCATATGCTTTCTTAACAGCCCTATCCACTTGGGAGGCACTTGAACATCAAGATACCTCCATTCCTCCACCTTGCCAAGAATCCTGTCTTTAATCCTATATTCAACATTCAAGTTTGACCTTCCAAAATGCATCACTTTGCATTTATCTAGGTTAAACTCCATCTGCCATTTCTCAGCTCAGCTCTGCATCCTGTCTATGTCGGAATACAGCTGGCAATAGCCCTTGATGCTATCAACAGTACCTCCAACCTTTCTGTCATCGTAAAATTTACTAACCGACCCCTCGACTTCCACATCCAAGTCATTTATAAATACAAAGTGCAGAGGCCCAAGAACAGAGCCCGTGGGACTCCACTCAACACTGACCTCCAGGCAGAATATTTTCCATCTACAGCCACTCTCTGTCTTCTGTCAGCCAGCCAATTCTGAATCTAGGCAGCTAAATCTCCCTGTATCCCATACCTCCTGACTTTATGAATGAGCCTACCATGGAGAACCTTATCATATACCTTGCTGAAGTCCATATAAACCACATCCACTGCTCGACATTCGTCGACTTGTCTCATCACCTCCTCAAAGAATTCAATAAGACTTGTGAGGCATGATGTGCCCCTCACAATGCCATGCTGACTGCCTTTAATCATGCTATGCTTTTCCAAATAGTCATAAATCCTAAACCTCAAAATTCTTTCCAAAACTTTGCTGACCACAGAAGTAAGACTGACTGGTCGGTAATTGCCAGGGAATTCCATATTCCCCTTCTTGAAAAGAGGAACAACATTCGCACCTCCCCAATCATCCAGCATGACTCCCGTGAGAGGTTGAGGAAGCAAATATCCTCACCAGCAGTTTAGCAACCACTTTCCTTGCTTCCCGGAGCAACCATGGATAAATCTGGTCTGGCCCTGGGGACTTATCAATCTTGATGTTTGCCAAAATTTCCAGCAATCTTGATCTGGTCAAGCCTGTGTCCTAGCTCCTCAAAGTTCTCATTCACAACAAGGTCACTTTCCTTAGTGAAAACCGAAGCAATAAACTCATTTAGGGCTTCCCCTGTCTGCTCAGACTCCAAGCACAAGTTCTCTACTCTATCCCTGACCAACCCTATCTTCTCCCTGATCATTCTCTTATTCCTCATATATGAGTAAAATGCCTTTGGGTTCTCCCTAATCCTTCTTGCCAGGCCTTTGTCGTGCCCCCTCCTGGCTCTCCTCAATCCATTTCTGAGCTCCTTTCTAGTAAGCCAGTAATCCTCTAAAGCAGTGCTAGATCATTGCTTCCTCCACCTTAAATAAGCTGTCTTCTTCATTTTGACGAGAAGCTCCTCTGTTCTCATCATTCAAGGCTCCTTAATCTTACCCCTTCTTGCCTGTCTCAGAGGAACAAATTTGTGCATCACTTGCAACAACTGTTCCCTACTTAAAAATCTCCCAGCAGCCCTTGTTTCTCTCCGCCCTCTCTCTCCTCGCCACTCTGTTCAGAATTGAGGCCCGACTCTCAAGGTAAGTCCCTTTTCAAGTGGGAAAAACTGACTTACCCGGCACCCTCATTTCTCTCTGCCCTCTCTCCTCAACGCTCTGTTCAAAATGACCAATTCACCTAACCTGCACACACTTGGATTGTGGGAGGAAACCAGAGCACCTGGAGGAAACCTTCCAATACCTAGTGGAGAATGCAAGTAATACGATAACCAAAAGGTACCTAATATGGGTATTAGGCTACATATATAAAAAATGGTGGCACAGTGGCTCAGTGGTTAGCACTGCTGCCTCACAGCGCCAGGGACCCAGGTTTGATTCCAGCCTCGGGTGACTGTCTGTGTGAAGTTTGCACATTCTCCCGTGTCTGCATGGGTTTCCTCCGGGTGCTCCAGTTTCCTCCCACAATCCAAATGTGTGCAGGTCAGGTGAATTGGCCGTGCTAAACTGTTCACGTTATTCAGGGTTATGTAGATTGGCTGCAATAGTCAGGGGTTAAATGTAAGGGAATGGGTCTGGGTCAGAGGTTCAGTGTGAACTTGTTGGGCCAATCAAGGATAATAGTGGGAAGTTGTGTGTGGAGTCAGAGGTGTTGGGAAAGCACTAAATAAATATTTTTTCGACAGTGTTCACTATAGAAAATGAAAATGTTGGTGAGGAAGATACAGAGATACTTGTATCTAGACTAGAAGAGATTGAGGTTCACAAGGGAGAGGTATTAGAAATACTGCAGAATGTGAAAATACACAAGTCCCCTGGGCTAGATGGGATCTATCCTAGGATCCTCTGGGAAGCAAGGGAAGAGATTGCTGAGCCTTTGGCATTGATCTTCAAATCATCATTGTCTACAGGAATAGTGCCTGAGGACTGGAGGATAGCAAATGTGGTTCCCTTGTTCAAAAAGGATAGTAGAGACAACCCTGGTAATTACAGACCAGTGAGTCTCACTTCAGGTGTTGGTAAAGTGTTGGAAAAGTTTATAAAAGAAAGGATTTATAACCATCTAGAAAAGAATAATCTGATCAGGGACAGTCAGCACGGTTTTGTGAAGGGTAGATCGTGCCTAACGAATCTTATTGAATTTTTTGACAAAGTGACCAAACAGGTAGATGAGAGCAAATCAGTTGATGTGGTGTATATGGATTTCAGCAAGGTGCTCGATAAGGTTCCCCACAGTAGACTATTATACAAAATGCAGAGGAATGGGATTGTGGGAGACATAGCAGTTTGAATCAGTAATTGGCTTGCTGAAAGAAAACAGAGGGTTGTAGTTGATGGAACATGTTCATCTTGGTGTCCAGTTACTAGCGGCGTACCGCAAGGGTCGGTGTTTGGTCCACTGCTGTTCGTCATTTTTATAAAAGACCTGGTTGAGGGCTTAGAAGGGTGGATTAGTAAATTTGTGGACGACACTAAGGTCGGTGGAGTTGTGGATAGTGACGAAGGATGTGGTAGGTTGCAGAGAGACAGAGATAGGATGCAGAGCTGGGCTGAGAGGTGGCAAATGGAGTTTAATGTGGACAAGTGTGAGGTGATACACTTTGGCTGGAGTAATTGGAAT
This sequence comes from Hemiscyllium ocellatum, assembly GCF_020745735.1. NCBI lineage: Eukaryota > Metazoa > Chordata > Chondrichthyes > Orectolobiformes > Hemiscylliidae > Hemiscyllium > Hemiscyllium ocellatum. Next base: position 62,986,447 of record NC_083401.1, on the reverse strand, counting down.
ACAAAGTACTGGGGTAATGGTAAGACTCTTGGGAATGCAGATGAGCAGAGAGATCTCGGTGTCCATGTACACAGATCCCTGAAAGTTCCCACCCAGATTGTCAGGGTTGTTAAGAAGGCATACAGTGTTTTGGCCTTTATTAATAGAGGGATTGAGTTCTGGAACCAGGAGGTTATGCTGCAGCTGTACAAAGCTCTGGTACGGCCACACTTGGAGTATTGTGTACAGTTCTGGTCACCGCATTATAAGAAGGATGTGGAAGCTTTGGAAAGGGTGCAGAGGAGATTTACTAGGATGTTGCCTGGTATGAAAGGAATGTCTTACGGTGAAAGGCTGAGGGCCTTGAGGCTATTATTGTTAGAGTGAAGAAGGTTGAGAGGTGACTTAATAGAAACTTACAAGATAATCAGAGGGTTAGATAGGGTGGACAGGGAGAGCCTTTTTCCAAGTATGGGGATGGCAAACACGAGGGGACACAACTTTAAAGTGAGGAGAGATAGGTATAAGATAGATGAGGTAGTTTCTTTACTCAGAGTAGTAAGGGTATTGAATGCTTTGCCTGCATCGGTAGAAGATACACCAAATTTAAGTGGATTTAAGTCGTCATTGGAAAGGCAAATGGACGTACATAGAATAGTGTAGGTGGGATGGGCTTCAGATTAGTATGACAGGGTGACGCAATATCGAGGGCCAAAGGGCCTGTACTGCGCTGTAATGTTCTATGTTCCACAATGTAGGGATTCTATGATCTATGATCTTAGGTTTACGTTGGGTTTTTATCAGACTTGGTTGGACCATGGGCTGACCCAACGCTGGGTCAGACATCTTTTACACATCTTAAGATCAAGTTTCTCCCAGTTTTGCATACTTTAACTCTTGTCGCTGAGTGTCGTCAATGAGCTATAATACAAATAAAAGCAATTGGAATAGTGAGCAACAAATATCTGTCCAGTTAATAATGATTCATTCTAGCTGCTGGATACTTAAAGAGGGTCCTAATCTGTAAAAAGTAAAGCCAAGTTAATTTGTTTTAATTGATTCCATATGGATCAGAGTTTTAGTTGCACTCAGGCCTCTCTTATAATGAAGGCATTTCCTTTCTCAAAGACAATACCCTATTTATAGCACAGTACGTCCATGTAATAACTGTCAGAAATAGAATGTTCAAATGAAACATTCAACATTCACCACATTTTAAGTCCTTACAATTCAACTGTATTAATATACGTCTAAAAATGTGAAGAGCAAATATAAAAAATTGACCCATCAAGTCCACCTCACTTGCTGAAAATTTGTACACCAGATTTGCTTCCGCTAGAATGAAGGCACATGATCCCAGGTTATAATCCAACAAGTTTATTTGAAATCACAAGCTGTCGGAGCGCTGCTTCTTCATCAGGTAAAGTGACTTCATCTGGTGAAGGAGCAGTGTTCTAACAGGTGGTGATTTCAAATAAACCTGTTGGACTATAACCTGGGATCGTTGGATTTCTGAGTTCGTCCACCTCAGTCCGACACCAGCACCTCCACATCATGACTCCCTTAGAAAACACAATATTCCCATTGCTTTGATTGCTGTCACTGAGGAAGGTTCCAGAGTCAAGTATTTTGTATTGGAATAAGATATGACTGGTTTGAACTGAAGAGAATGGACTGTGCAAAAGCAAACAATGGTGTTGGGGAATGATGGTGTTGTTGATTATGTCAAACACTGCAGAGAAATTGAGAAGTACAAGGAGCTACAGATGGTGGCACTTGGGCTTTAAGTTAGATCATCTCAGTGCTGAAATCAATGTAGATCTGATAGGACAACTTCAATCATAATATCGAGGAAAAGGTAGACACGGATTGTGGAATTACATCTTGCTGAAGGATTTTAGAGAAAAAAATAAAGCTTAGAATTGGGAAAGTAGTTTGGATGAAAAGAAGAATCAATGGTTGATGTGGTGGCAGGGAGAGGGGAGGGAGTGTTATGGCAGTTTCTAAATGTGACAAGGCAACATCTGAGGAGTTAGAATCATTCACAATATCAAGCAGGAAGGGGGCTGAGAAGAGAAATTGGATGGTCAATGGTTTAATGAGGTTGAGAGAGCAGAAGGATTATCTTCTGCTTAGTTTTATTGAATCATAGAATCCCTACAGTGTGGAAGCAGGCCATATAGTCCATGGAGTCCACACCAGCCCTCCAAAATCATCCCACCCAGACCCACCCCTACTCTATCCCTGTCACCCTGCAATTCCCCTGGCTAATCCAGCCAGCCTGCATATCCTGGACGCTATGGGCAATTTAGAGTGGCCAATTCACCTAACCTGCACATTTTGAACTGTGGGAGGAAACCAGAGGACCTGGAGGAAACCCACACAGACACAGGGAGAATGCGCCAACTCCACACAGTCACCCAATGGACACAGACAGTCGCCCAAGGGACTCATTTGAGTTGAGAAAAGGAATAAAAGGAGAATGAAGAGAAATGAAATGGAGGGGGTGATTTATGCAGAGAAATGATCACCTCCAACTACTGGCCCTTAACCTTAGAAAATTGGGGGAAGCCAGAAAAGGAGAGAATGGTGTAACCAGCCATTCACATATATAATACATAAATAAAACAGCAGGGGTACACTTTACATTGAGCAACATCAGTTGATTTAGTTGTATATGATTTTGGGATTCTGCACGAATGTAAGTGTTACAAACTTATAGAAACAAAACTTTACACGTTTTTTGCTATTTTACATTTGGGTCTAATTTTCAACAAATAATGGATCTGAAGTCTGTGCTTCTTTAAAATATGCCATATAATCCCTTTTTCCAAACTGTTTTCTTCACACTTTCAAATTCCTGAAATATTTCGTAGTAAAGATATTTGGTTTCAAATGACCCTGCTTAGCCTGTTACTATATTTAGGCTAATTTGAATTCAATTTTGAGTGCAGGCCAACTTATAATACTACATGGCACAGAACCATTTCCTCTGGACCATGTAGTGGTGTCTCTAAGAAATACATACAAAGTAATCCCTGTAAATAGTTGCTAAATTTTCTGTACCGGGTTGCTGTGGGCTTTTCACAACAAATTGAGTTCTGTTCTGAGTTTATCTTGGCAAACAGTAGGTGTGTTTACATACCACTATTTTTAACTTTAATCCTGAATATGCTTCACTGAGTCTGCATTGTGTCCTGAGGTGTACCATAGGGAAACCTGCAACCAATCACGACATAAGGCTCCTTTTATCTACCAGAAGAGCAGACTCAGACAACTATATGTTACTACCACGTTATACTCCAGTGAAAGAGGATATGACTGACCTTTTCTTTCTCACTCACTTCCAGTTATCAACCAGTTAGAAGTTTGATACTGCAGTGTGACAACAGTTTTCACTCGTACACATGTCCGTGACACAAAGACAGTTAATGCAGAGATTTTCATCATGCTTTCCACCTGAAATTGGGTGCCTCTGAATTGGCTTAAAGAAGAAAATGGATGAAGAGATTTAGTACCATTTCCCTTGCTTTGCAAACTCCAGCTGAAACTCTCCTATGCCTGACAACAGCAGCTGGCAGTATTCATTGAAATACCTACTATTGTACGAAACTTTTACTCAGTCGCTGGTGTTAGCTGGTCAGCTGGTTAGTGATGCCAACAGAGTGCATTCGATTCCCACAACATAGAACATAGAAAAGTACAGCACAGAACAGGCCCTTTGGCCCATGATGTTGTGCCAAGATTTAATCCTAATGTAAAATATAATAACTTAACCTACGCACCCCTCAACTCACTGCTATCCATGTGCATGTCCAGCAGTCGCTCAAATGTCTCCAATGACTCTGCTTCCACCACCACAGCTGGTAACACATTCCATGCATTCACAACTCTCTGCGTAAAGAACCTACCTCTGATATCTCCTTTACACCTTCCTCCTAATATCTTCAAACTATGACTTCTCATACCAGTTAAACCTACCCTGGTTAAAAGTCTCTGGCTATTGACTCTATCTATTCCTCTCATTATTTCGTACACCTCGATCAGGTCTCCTCTCTTCCTCCTTCTCTCCAGAGAGAAAAGTCTAAGCTTATTCAACCTTTCTTCGTAAGGCAAGCCCTCCAGTCCAGGCAGTATCCTGATAAACCTTCTTTGCACCCTCTCCAAAGCCTCTGTATCTTTCCTACAGTAGGGTGACCAGAACTGGACACAATATTCCAAATTTGGTCCCACCAGGGACTTGTAGTGTTGCAGCAAAACCTCGCGGCTCTTAAACTCAATCCCCCTGTTAATGAAAGCCAAAACACCATATGCATTCTTAACAACCATATCCACTTGGGTGGTAATTTTGAGGGATCTATGTACTTGCACACCCAAATCCCTCTGTTCCTCCGCACTGCCAAGAATCCTGTTTTTAATCTGATATTCAGCATTTGAGTTCGACCTTCCAAAATGCATCACTTCGCATTTATCCAGGTTGAACTCCAACTGCTGAGGTTACCTTCAGCAATTCTTCTCAACTTATCCCCAAGTCATGGTGAAGTTCAGATTAAACCACCACTAGTCATCTCTCTTTTTAAAGGCAGCAGCCCTAAGGTCTGGTGAGACAATGGTGACTTAGAGTCATAGAGGTGTACAACACAGAAACAGACCCTTCGGTCCAACTCGTCCATACTGACCAGATATCCCAATCCAATTTAGTCCCACCTGCCAGCACCTTGCCCATATCCCTTCAAACCCTTCCTATTCATAGACCCATCCAAATGCCTATTAAATGTTGCAATTATACTAGACTTCACCACTTCCTCTGGCAGCTCAGTCCATACACGTACCACCTTCTGAGTGAAAACGTTATCCCTTCGATCTCTTTTATATCTATTCCCCTCTCACCCTAAACCTATGCCCTCTAGTACTGGAGCCCCCCACCCCAGGGAAAAAAAACTGTCGATTTAACCTGTCCAGGCCTCTCATGATTTTATAAACCACTATAAGGTCACCACTCAGCCTCCGACACTCCAGGGTAAACAGCCCTAACCTATTCAACCTCTCCTGATAGCTCAAATCGTCCAACCCTGGCAACATCCTTGTAAATCTTTTCTGAACCCTTTCAAGTTTCACAACATCTTTCCGATAGGAAGGAGACCAGAATTGCGTGCAATATTCCAGCAGTGGCCTAACCAATGTCCAGTAGAGTTGCAACATGACCTGCCAACTCCTGTACTCAATACACTGACCAATAAAGGAAAGTATACCAAATGCCTTCTTCACTATCCTATCTACATGCGACTCCACTTTCAAGGAGCTATGAACCTGCACTCCAAGGTCTCTTTGGTCAGCAACGCTCCCCAGGAGTGTTGAAAATGTCTAAGTCCTGCTAAGATTTGCTTTCCCAAAATGCAGCACCTCACATTTATCTGAATTAAACTCCATCTGCCACTTCTCAGCCCATTGGCCCATCTGGTTCAAGATCCTGTTGTAATCTGAGGTAACCTTCTTCCACTACACCTCCAATTTTGGTGTCATCTGCAAACTTACTAACTGTACCTCTTATGCTCGCATCCAAATCATTTATGGAAATGACAAAAAGTAGAGGACCCAGCACCGATCCTTGTGGCACTCCACTGGTCACAGGCCTCCAGACTGAAAAACAACCTCCATCACCACCCTCTGTCTTCTACCTTTAGGCCAGTTCTGTATCCAAATGGCTAGTTGTCCCTGTATTCCATGAAATCTAACCTTGCAAATCAGTCTCCCATGGGGAACCTTGTCGAATGCCTTACTGAAGTCCATCTACTGCTCTGCCCTCATCAATCCTCTTTGTTACTTCCTCAAAAAAACTCAATTAAGTTTGTGAAACATGATTTCCCACACACAAAGCCATGTTGACTATCCCTAATCAGTCCTTGCCTTTCTAAATACATGTACGTCCTGTCCCTCAGGACTCCCTCGAACAACTTGCCCACCATCGACGTCAGGCTCACTGGTCTATAGTTCCCTGGCTTGTCCTTACCTCCTTGTTAAACAGTGGCACCACATTAGCCCACCTCCAGTCTAATTCACGTTTTAATATAACAAACTATTTCAAGGTGTTTTACAGGAATACTATCATAGAAAATTTGACACTGAGACTTGACAAAGTTGGTTTCAAGAAGCATCTTAAATGAGGACTGTGAAGCAGATAAGCTGAGATTCAAAATCATGATCGCAATCAGGCATAAGTATGAACACATGAATTAGAATTCCAGAGCATAGGGCTTTGACAGCTGAAAACATGGCCAGCAATGGAGGAGCAATTACCATCAAGACGTGGAAGAGTCTAAACTGCAGAGAACTTCCCCCTATTGCAAGGTCAGAATTGGTGATGCTCACTGGTGATTGTCTAAAGGTCACCACCATTAGCAACTCCTCAAGTTACTGAAGCAGTCCATATCCATATTCAGTATGGCAAAGACAGAATAAGGGAGATATTAAAATATCCTTTACTGAGGTAAAATTGTATGGATGTGAATGCATGTCAGTATTGTAAATAAGAACGGTGCGCTACAGGTGCAAAATACCTTGTGGGATTATGGTACACAGTGAGACGAGGAATTAAATATTCCTGGATACAGTTTTCAGGAAAGATAGGAAAGAAAGAAAAGGAAGAGAAGAGGTAGTGTCAGTTAACAAGAGCGTTGCAGGCTTGTAGTAAAATAATATCCCAGAGGATTCAAGTACAGAACTGATTTGTGTAGAACTAAGACATAAAGAATAACTAATTATATTGCTCACACTAAGGTCACTAACTAATGGGAAGGATGTAAAGTATTGAATCTGCAAGAACGGTGCAAACGTTCTTGAGCAGTTATAACAGGGAGTTTCTATTTATCGAGTATCAATAATGGCAAAGATGGGCAGGTCTTCCTTGTCTGTGTTCAAGAGAACTATCCACAGCAGCATCTGTCTAACCCTACAAGAAGGTGGCACTGCCAGATCTAGTACCTGAGCATGAAGTGTGCCAAATAGATCAAGAATCACTGGGGGTTATTTTTAGGTATAGTGATCATTGTCCCATAAGGATGATAGTGGAAAAGAATAAAGAACAATCTACAGTAACAATGAATAACTGGGGTATAGCCACCTACAGTGGGGCAAAACTGGAGCTGGAATGGATAGAATTAAACCAAACATTTACCAAATGTGTAGACTATCTTCAAGGTGTTTGGGGACAGTCAAGATATATTCCCATAAAATAAAAAAAAAGGATAAACAAACTTTGAACTCCCTCCAACTAGGCAGCATGTTGGCTCAGTGGTTAGCACGGCTGCCTCACTAAGCCAGGGACCTGGGTTCAGTTCCACGCTTGAATGACCAGCTGAGCAGAGTTTGTACATTCTCTCTGCATCTGCGTAAGAACATAAGACATATGAGCAGAAATTTGGCCAGTCAGCCCATTGAGTCTGCTGTGCCATTCAATCATGGCTGATAAGTTTCTCAACCCCATTTTCCTGCTTTCTCCCTGTAACCTTTAATACTCGAGAACCTATCTATCTCAGACTTAAATATACCCAATGAGCTGGCCTCCACAGCCTTCTATGACAATGAATTCCATAGATTCACCACTTTCTGGCTGAAGAGGTTTCTCCTTATCTCGATTCTAAAGGTTCTTCCCTTTGCTCTTATGCTGTGCCTTGCGTCTTAGTCTCTCCAACCGATGGAAACATCTTCCCAATATTTATTCTGTCCAGGCCATTCAGTTGTCTGTCTGTTTCAATTAGATCCTCTGTCATCCTTCTAAACTTCATTGAGTATAGACCCAGAGTCCTCAAATGTTCCTCACATGTTGCTTTTCATTCCTGGGACCATTCTGGTGAACCACCTCTGAACACGCTCCAAGGCCAGTACATCCTTTTGAAGATATGGGGGCCAAAACTGCTTGCAGTGTTCCAAATATGGTCTGACCAGAGCCTTATAGAGCTTCAGACGTACATCCTTGCTTTTATATTCATGTCCTCTCAAAATAAATGCCATCATTGCATTTGCCTTCCCAACTGCTGACTCAACCTGCAAGCTTACCTTGAAAGAAGCCTGGACTAGAACTCTCAAGTCTCTTTGTACTTCAGCCTTCCCAATTTTTTTCCCATTTAGAAAATATTCCATGCCCCTATTCTTCCTACCAAAGTGTTTGACCTCACATTTTCCAATGTTGTAACCTATCTGTTAATTATTTGCCTACTCTCCTAACCTGTCCAAATCCTTCTGCAACCTCCCCACCTCCTCAGTACTACCTGTCCCTCTATCTATTTTGTATCATCTGCAAACTTAGCCAGAAAGCTCCCATTCCTTCATCTAGATCGTTAATGTATAAGTGAAAAGTTGTGGTTCCAACACAGAGACTTGCAGAACACCACTTGTCACCGGCTGCCATCCTGAGAAGGACCCTTTTATCCCCAACCTCTACTTTCTGCCAAATAGCCAACTACTATCCATACCAGCACCTTGCCTCCAAGACCACGTGATCTTATATTACTCAGTAGCCTCCTGTGCAGCACCTTGTCAAGGCCTTCTTGAAGTCCAGGTAGATAACATCTATTGGCTCTCCTTGGTCTAACCTGCTCGTTACTTCTTCAAAAATTCTAGAAGATTTGTCAGGCATGACCTCTCCTTAATGAAAGCATGCTGACTTCGCCCTATCTTACCATACACTTCCAAGTATTTAGAAATCTCATCCTTTACAATGGATTCCAGGATCTTACCCATAGGTTTGCTCTGGTTTCCTCTGAATAGTCCAGTTGCCTTCGATAGACCAAAGACATGCAGGTTAGATGGATTTGGCCATGCTAAATTGCCCATGGTATCCAGAGATGTAAGTAAATTAGCCATGGGAAATGTAAAGTTACAGGAATAGGACTAATTCTGTCACATAACATTGTTATATCACATATGGATGATACTGACTGCACTCAAAGAAGTATTAGCTTTCTCAGAACCTCTCAAACCCATATACAGCAGATTCCATTCCTCAATTTCCTACTTTCATCTATTTAGCTCTAATTTAATCAGTTTAGCACTTTTAAACTCTAACTCTAAAACTTAAGCACATCTTTGAATGTCCCTTTAGATTGTCCCTTTGATCTCTGGAGTTCAGATTCCATTATGTCAGTCATTGACATACATGCTGACTGAGTTGGATGGAATAGAGGGTGACAGGCTTAAAAAGCCCCTTACAAAATTAGGCAGTCAATTTCCAGACAATTTGGAGTGTGGGTATCCAATGGTCCCAGTGCCTAGTGCCTCTGGTAGCAAACAGGATCTGCAAGTCTGAGGTCATTCATATTAATATTTATTTTTAATCTTCCAGAATTAATAATTTTGCTTTTTTGCCTCGCTTGTATATATGGATCACAACACAAGCCATTTTACATAAATGAAGGCATACACAATGATACGTAATTATTAGGTTAACAATTTGTAAAATTTGGTGAAATATCTCCAGAGAAATTCAGGGCTCAACAAACCCTGACACATCAGAATGATGTTTACCAGCAATGATGCTTCATTCAGCTTGAAGTGTAATCAGTAAAACAAATGACTGTCTTCTAAAAAGGTCAGACTAGTAGATTACGAGCATGCAATCAGATAACTTTCCTCAACTGGCGTGCAAGTCACAATTGCCTACATTTTCCTGTACTGTTGCTGTTCATTCCTGAATGTCCAGAAAGTAGTGCAAAATCCAGCATGAACCTGAATAATGTGTTCTGTTATTCACATCACGCAATCACAATAAGAAGATAGACCTACTGTAATCAGGACAAATCAGACGTATGACAACTCACTGACAATACTAAAAGGATAGGAGAAAGTGAGGACTGCAGATGCTGGAGAGTTAGGATCGAAACGTATGGTGCTGGAAAAGCACTGCAGGACAAGCAGCATCCAAGAAACAGGAGAGTCAAAGTCTTGGAGCATAAGCCCTTCATCAGGAATGTGGAGGGGGAAGGGGGAATCAGAGGTAAATATGGCGGTTGAGGGTGGTGCTGGGGAAAGGTATTTGGGAAGGCTGGATGCAGGTGGGAGGTAATTGTGATAGGTTGGTGGGAAGGCTAGATTGGATAGATGGGAAGAAAGATGGACGGGTCAAGAGGGTTGGAGTTGGGATGAGGTGGGGGGAGGGTCATTTGGAAACTCGTGAGGTCAATGTTGATGCCATATGGTCGAAGGGTCCCAAGGCGAAAGATACTAAAAGGATGTTATTGAAAGTATAGCACAGCTAAATACCAGTGAATTAACAAATCAATATAGCTCCTACAAAGAATTGAATCAATAAATTAATAGATTAACTGGTTAAAATTGTATTGTAACATTTGTGAATAATAAAAGCTGGATCAGAGAATTGTTACAGCACAGAAATATCGCATCTGATTCAGCTTTTGCCTTGAGCAGGCTGTCCCTATCAATGATTTCCACTGGAGTTCTTCAAAGAAGCGACCTAGGCCCAACCATCTTCAGTTGCTTTGTCAATGACCTTCTCTTCATTGTAAGGATATGTATTGATAACTCAACAATAGTCAGCACCATTTGTGAATCCCCAGCACTCCGTCAAGATTATAAGATATAGGAGCAGCAATAGGCTATTGAGCCTGCTTCTTAAACATTCTTCTTCTCAAGGTCTCTGTCTGAAGGTAGGTCTGACCCATAGCATCACAGGTGTGGAAAATAGGCAGATCCCAAAGCAAGCCCAATTGGAACAGAAGTTGAACCCTATGTTTCTGGCTAATTGATCCACACTGGCCAGCAAGCCAACTGAGCAATTAGCCCATCCAACGAGGAAACGTCCCTGTGGTAATATACATTTTTTTTAATACATGTGATGGTCTGGACTAATGGATAGTGATGACAGAGGCTCCAATTTCTTTCTATTACATGAATGCACAGGAATCTTTCCCAATTTTCCCACTCGCCATTGGAAGGTTGGAAGGATTCACAAATTGACTCTTATGGTTGCATTATGAACACACTAGTAAAAGTAATAGATGGAAATAACATACTGTGTGCTCATTCCAATAAGTAAGAAGGTGAAAAAAAAAATGCAAAGATTTTAACAGATTACATAATTCTGAACCAGTAAATCAACATTTAATGCACTTTTCTATTATTCCACTGTTATGTTTTCAAAAAATGAGTTTTGAGCTTATTGAGTTAAAATTGTAAAAGACAAATAATATACAAATAAACTTTTGCCAGAATTCCTTGCAGACTTCACCAAAAAGGAAAGCTAATTGTGAAGATAAACATGACTTTTTTTTGCTATAACTGCCAGGGGTCAAAAGTTTAAAATTTTGTAGAGTTGATTTGTGCTTTGGAATCATGTCCACTGGGTAATGGTCAACCTGAAGGAAGAAAATAGGAATTGCATCAGTTAGTCACAGCAATGGAATGCTACTTGTACCAGTCTGACCAGAAGAAAGAACCCAAATGGCAATATTTCATCAACAGAGAATGCAAATTTAGAAAAATGCTAATGATTCATGTAAATATATAATGGTGAACAGATCTTCATAATTTTAAAACATCATTTTAAAGTAATGTACTGTCAAAACTAGGCACATTCTGTTATAGGACAATCATGAATCCTTCTTGCCTAGAAAATACTCTGAGCCAAAAGCCTTCATTCTGTGTTATAATGATTCTATGGACTAGATGTTACCAGACTTTCAGGAATGGTCTTAGTGAAAAAACTGGCAAAAAGGCAGAGGAAGGCAGTGGGTTGCCTGGCCATCATTCTCCTGCTCCTATGCTACCTTGTCATAGTTGAGGGGACAGCCAGCTCACTTAGAACATCATTAAACCAGTTAAGTGGCTCGAAAGCTACTTGCTCACGGTCTCTGAGCTGGAGCAGCAGCTGACATCACTACGATAGGTGAGTGAGCTTTGGAGGTTTGTGGATAGCACATTCATAGATGTGGTCACCTTACAGTTTAGGAGTATAGTGCAAGAAAGGGAAATGTGGTGTCCACTGAGTGAATTTCACTGTGGACACTACATTTGGGAAGGAGGTAATTGCACTGGAGGGGGTGCAAAGGAGATTCACCAGGATGTTACCTGGTACGGCTAATTTCAGCTGTGAAGCGAGGCTGAGTAAGCTCAGTTGTTTTCATTGGAGCAGACAAGGTTGAGGGGGTACCTGATCAAGATGTATAAGATTGAGGAACATGGACAGGATGGAGAGAAAACAGTCATTCCACTTAACTGAAGAGTCACAAATAAGAGGGCATTATGTTAAATTGAATGGTGGGAGATTTTGAGGGAATTTGAGGAGAAACATTTTCACCAGAGAGTGGTGCTGTCTGGAATGCACTGCCTGAGAGGATGGTTGAAGCAGGAAACTTACAACGATTGAAATATACTTTAAAGAGCACTTGAAGTGTTGTAACATTTTTGTTTATGGGCTTAATGGAGGAAAGTGGGACTAGAGTCGATAGTGGCCTACCTTTGGCGGTACAGACTCAATGGACTGAAGCGCCTCATCTGTACCAAGTGATTTGATTTTCCAACCAATAGCAAATTCTGAATACTGAGAAAAGTTAGCGAGTTTTGAGACGGTTTGTAGCTCGGATTGAGGTTCTCGATGTAGGTTTGCTCACTGAGCTGGAAGGTTCATTTCCAGATGTTTCGTTACCTTACTAGGTAACATCTTCAGTGGGCCTAATGCGAAGCAATGCTGAAAATTTCTGCTTTCTATTTATATGTTTGGGGTTTCTTTGGGTTGGTGATGTAATTTCCTGTGGTGATGTTTCTTCCTGTGAAGTCACTTCCTGTTCCTTTTCTCAGGGGGTGGTAGATGGGGTCTGAATTGATGTGTTTGTTGATAGAGTTCTGGTTGGAATGCAATGCTTCTAGGAATTCTCGCGTGTGTCTTTGTTTAGCCTGTCCTAGGATGGATGTGTTGTCCCAGTTGAAGTGGTGTCCTTCCTCATCAGTATGTGAGGATACTAGTGAGAATGGGTCATGTCATTTTGTGGCTAGTTGTATCCTGGTGTCTAGTTGTCTGCCTGTTTGTCCATAGTATTGTTCGTTACAGTCCTTGCATGGTATTTTGTAAATGACATTAGTTTTGCTCCTTGTCTGTATAGGGTCTTTCAAGTTCATTAGCTGCTGTTTTAGTGTGTTGGTGGATTTGTGGGCTACCATGATGCCAAGGGGTCTGAGTAGTCTGGCAGTCATTCCTGAGATGTCTGATGTAGGGGAGAGTGGCTAGGGTTTCTGGATGTGTTTTGTTTGCTTGTTTGGGTTTGTTGCTGAGAAATTGGTGGACTGTGTTCACTGGGTACCCAACAAACACATCGATTTAGACCCCATCTACCACTCCCTCAGAAAAGGAAAAGGAAGTGACTTCACCACAGGAAATAACATCACCACAGGAAATGACTTCACCAACCCAAAGAAACCCCAAACATAAATAGAAAGCAGTAATTTTCGGCATTGCTTCGCATGAGGTCCACTAAAGATGTTACCTAGTACGGTAACAAAATATCTGGAAATGAACCTCCAAGCTCAGTGAGCAAGCTTACATCCAAAACTGAGAAAAATTGCAAGCTTGGCACCTAGCTTGGCTCAAGCATACAGGGCACACAGATGTCTGGAAGCGTAATAGGGCATTTGGTATTTGGGCAAATAGATAGGGTTTCCATGGCTGCTAATATAAATTCAGGATGATGTGTTGTTTCCCTAGTGTCACAGAATAACTGAAGAGGACCCAATGGTAGGATGTTGAACAACCAGTGGTCACAGTCCTCATTGACATGGGTAGAAATAACATGAATAGAAAGAGGGATATGGCCCTGCAATCAGAATTTGAGGTAAGTATAAAATCCGCAAGCAGGAACTGAAAAGTAGTAATCTCCCACTTACCTCCAGGGCTACAAAATAAGTTTGGAAATGAGTTGAAGTTTGGAGCAGATAATTCCATGACAGGACAGATAGTGAATGGTCTTCTTGAGGCTGTTTCCCAGTGACCATTATATTTATGACATTTCCTGTCTCTCAAACCTGAAAATTTCCTCTGCTTTTTCATCTTGTTTTAAACATCCCTGATCGCTTGATATCTCTTGCTATATTATCCACTTTTGTAGGTTTGCCTTTTAAAAGTTTCAGATTTACCATCAATATGTATACTTTGCTCAAATTAAAGAATAGAAAAAGCCTTAATGACTTATCAGAGACTCATTGAACAAGTAGATCCTTTCTCTCCAGCAGAATGAGAACCAATTCCAAACCATGCCAAAGAATGTCCCTGAATGTCTGTCAGAAGGGTCTTCACCTTACCCGCTCCTATCACTGCCACCATTAACTCAGTATAAGGAAGCCCATCTCCAGATATTAAGGCAGGGGGCTGCATGACCAATGGATCTAATTTTGAAAGTACAGGAGAGGGCAGAAAAGAAAAGATGAGAAACAGGGAAAAAGAAATAAGAGAGAGCTTGAGTGTTGACAGTGAACAAAGAAATGGTCACCTTCCAATGAGCAAGAAAGGGTGGGGTTAAATGATATGTATGGAAATACATGAACAAAACTGAGTTGTGTTAGTTGGTGATTTCAATTACCTTATGCTAGAATGGCAAAATAGTACAGTGTGGGGCATGAAAGGGAGAAATTCCTGCAACATGTGCAGGAGAGCTTTCTAGGACAGTATATTTCCAGTCGCATCAGGGTGTGCTGCGTCTGGTCCTAGGAAATGAGGCAGGTCAAATGGAGAGCATCAGAGTGGGGGCATTTGGAAAATAGTGACAATAATATGACAATGTTCAATGTTAATTTGGAAAATAGTAATAATCAATGATTAAGACCCAAACCTGGAAAAGGATAGATTTCAAAGGTTAAAAGTTGAACTAGAGCAGATTATCGGAAAATCATTTTGGTGGATAAAGCAATGGATAAGAATGGGAGTATTTCAAAAGAGAGATGAGTAGGATGCAAGCTAGGCACGTAGCCATGAGAAATAAACATAGAGTACAAATACAGGGAAAAGCTAGAGTACCCTGGATGACTAAAGACATTGATAAAAAAAAGAATTTTAAAAAGGAGGCATATGATGCATACCGGATAATAATAGCAATAGAAATCAGGAAGAGTATTTCAAATGTAGGAGGGAGGCTAAGGCTGAGATAAGGAAGGCAAAGTGGAAGTATGAATAAAGGATGGCAGACTGTGCTGAAACAAATAATAAAATGTTCTTTGAAAATATTAATAGTAAAAGATTAGTGAATGATAAAATGGGGACCACAAAGAACAAGCAGGGTAAACTGCTCAAAGTATGGCAGAGGTTCAAAATGAGTACTTTGCTTCTGTATTTACCAGATTAGAAAATGCTGATGATGGCCCAATTGAAAATGTAAGTGTTGAGCAACAAAGCAGTATAGTGATAGATAAAGAAGAAATGCTAGCAAGGCTGGAAGCACACCACATAGACAAGTCACCAGATTCAGATGGGATGCATTCCAGATTGCTGAATAAGGGAAGTGAGCAAATAGTGGAGCCATTAATAGAAATTTTTCCGGGCCCTCTGAACACAGGATTAGTCCCAGAGAATTGGAGGATTGTAAATATAATGATATTGTTTAGGAAAGGATTGAAGGATGACCCAGGAAACTATAGCCCTCGCCGCTTGACAACTATAGTGGGAAAATTGATGGAGTCCATAATATGAGCAAAGATAAATATTTACCTAGAGATAAATGAGTTAATGCTAGACAGTCATCATGGCTGTCATTGTCAAGGGCAGGGCATGTCTAATAAATATTGTTCCAAACTATGGCCAAACCCTATAATGAAACAGATGGCACATCTAATCTGATACATGACAGTTTATCCATTGGTTATGCAACTTAATAATTCTAATACTGAAAATATAAATCCAGACAACATAATACACAACAAATAATTCACAGTAATCCACAATGACAGACAACATTCCGCAGAGTAAGGCTACACAGATGAATCATGATAATTGTAAATAGACTAGATACAGTCATGTTGCATAACAGGCAAAATGTACCTGAAGGCATCTTAGTGTACATATCTTTAAGTATGAGGATAATATACTGACTTATGTTTTTCTGTCCAAACAGGTTTTCTATTCTTCAAAGGCAGAAAAGAAGACATTGTGTTATTGCACAGATCTCAGAAAGGCACAATACCCTTAAGAAAAAGGATGATGTCACAACAACTGTTCATTCCATTAGACGACAGCAAGCAGCTAGTCAGTCTTTTCATCAATCAATTCGTAAGCAAATAAACTACAGAAGTATTAGAGTAGTAATCTATGTAAGTGGATATACTAAACTGTTAGGAAGGTGTATGGTCTGTTGGCTTTCATGAGCAGGGGGATTAAATTTAAGAGCCATGAGGTTATGCTGCAGCTCTATAGAGCCCTGGTTAGACCAAACTTGGAATATTGTGTTCAGTTCTGGTCGTCCTCATTATAGGAAGTATGTGGAAGCTTTAAAGAGGGTGCAGAAGAAATTTACCAGGATGCTGCCTGCCCTGGAGGGATGTCTTATGAAGAAACATCGAGGGAGCTAGGGCTTTTCTTGTTGGAGCGAAGAATGCTGAGAGGTGGCTTGATAGAGGTGTACAAGATGATGGCAGGCATGGATAGAGTGAATAGTCATAGACTTTTTCCCAGGACAGAAATGTCTATCACAAGTGGACATAATTTTAAGGTGATTGGAGGAAGGTTTAGGGGAGATATCAGAAATAGGTTCTTTATACAGAGTGGTGGGTGCACGGAATGCACTGCCAGTAGTGGTATTAAAGTCAGATACATTAGGGACAGTTACAATACTTTTGGATAAGCACATGGATGATAGTACAATGAGGAGTATATAGGTTAGATTGATCTTAGCGGAGGATAAAAGGTCACACAACATTGAGGACCGAACAGCCTGTACTGTATTGTTCTATGTTCTATGTATCTGCCTCTAAGGCCAAGATGTTACATTAGTATAGATAGCGTAGCAATATTATTAGACTTCCAGAAATCTTTCTCAATACAAACAAGAGTCTCTATGCTAAACGTTACATGAGCTAACAAATGGAAAAACACAATAACATGTTGTATCATCACCAGCCAGCTGCTTATTCTGAATGAGGATTGAAAACAGGGTCTTAAAGTGACACTGGGATAATTACCGTATTGTTTCCCTTCTTCCCTAATGGAGAAGCAGTTCAAAGCTGAATGTTCAGCTCAGCTCAGTTTAGGTGAAACTGACAATTTAGTTGTGGAAGTTTGCATATTGTATTGAGCACCACATTGAGGCGATTCAACATATACCTCATAGTCTACTGTGTAAGCGTTTTGAATGTTTCTGTATATTTGAGCATTTGGAAAAAAAGGGTTCCAAAGTGTATCTTGTCATCTTTTCATCACAAAACACAAACACAAATTCAATCACTATGCTGTACAGATGGATGGCATTATTTATAAAGAAGCTTGTGAAAGTGAGCAGCTGTTGTAAAGCAGTAATTGCTGGCTAGCGATGAAGCGTCACTCAGCAATAATTGATGTCCAGAGCCAATTACATTTATCCCGATAAATCTAATCAAAAATCAACTGCAATTACATGTTCCAGCAACCAGGACACTAAAAACACGTCTCTAGCCATGGCCTGTCTGACATTTAGAACAATGAATCTGCCCCTGATGGAGATCAAAATCTCAAAGCTTTCATTTACAAACACAGCCACAATTGAACCATATTTTAAATAAAACAAATTTCCTTCCTGGAATCCATTCCAAGAAACAAGGAAAATAATATGCAGCTTTACTTAGATGAGCAGAATGTGCTGTATATGTATTTATGACCTAAATAAGTATTTTATATATTTAAATAATCTCTTCTCGCAAACATTTGATTTAAAATTTGGAAAGCTAATAACAGATACAGTCATAATATCTCTTTGCTCACAAATGAAAAGCAACAAAAACTATTTCTCAATATATTGCCACAATTAAATCAATAAGCAGTATTTTCCAGACTCTGCCACTGGTTGAGGTAACCGAATGGACCAGGCAGCCTGGGCCATCTTTATGCTGAACAGGCACCTGGCAAACAAGACTGTGCTTTTCCAAAATGCATTGGAAAGGGTTGCAGCTGGCTGAGGCACATGGAGCCACAAAAATGGGAAACTTTGTCCAAATGGTATGGAAACGTGAAGGCAGTGAGGGGGAGGAAGGATAAGGCAGGCAAAGCTGTGCCTCATGGGTGGTCTGGGCTCCAGTGAGTCTGGGTGCTGGTGGCCTGCAGTCAATCCTGTTATGTCCAGGCCATCACACATACTGGGGCCAACTCAAGACTTTGTCTGGATGGCTAGGAGAAACAGTGGAAATGGTCACAGAGATGGAGAGGAGCAGTTGAAAGTGTAGTCAGGAATTTGAAAGGTCAATGGAGAGCAGTTGGTGTCATGGGAGGGTTTAAGGACAGTCAGGATGTAGGTGGTTTCGATCAGGTGTGCTGGACAGTTCAGTAGGGACAGGGGAATCTTGATGTGAAGTACTTCATGGTGACAATGATTGCAGGCATCATTTGGAACAGGAGATGAAGGGTCCCAGGGACAGCAGGGATGACAAGCTGATGAGTTGCAACAGAACAGACTTTGCAAATGGTGAGGTCAAGTGTTGGCACTCTAAAGGTCCAATGAACAAGTTGAATCTCATCGTACTGAAAGTCTCTCAAACTAATTGCATGAAATTCTATCAATGTAGAGATAGCTGCAGCCAAATTGGGAGGAACTTTATTGGGAAGTGGGGAAGGGAAAGTTGCACTTTGCATATTTTGGCCAATGAGGGGGCCCCCAATCTATCAGGAATCCAGTAAGATGGACAATTGTGTTCAGTTGTCCTTAATTGTTACATTGTCAGCCAAAGTATCTGTCTGGCTGATTGCTATCTATTGATTTTTCAGGTTTGCAGTAGACAATGCAGCAAGAGAGGCAAATGTAATGTCGAAGTTGCCTTGCTCACACCAGCCAACATCACAAACAGTGCATGTGCTGGCGTCTAAGCCAACTCACACTGCCAGTAACAAGTAGAAGAATGGTTAAGCTAGGGGAAAGGGTTGTGAGCAGGGGTTTGATGCCAAGTTCACACTAGAAGGGTTCTTCTTCACCATACCTGAAGGCAAGATGAGTATTGCATATGGGAAGGTGCACAAACTATCATTTCTGCACCCTGGGCAGTGTGAAATGCTATCATGTTATCAGGTTGTCCCAATACCCTGTCTTGTTCCAGGAGTCACACAAGATGTTGTTTCCCCTGCAATGCAAGATGAGCAACATTGCAAGGTGACAGACTGTACTAGTCATAATCAACCACGTAAATACGGGTCTGGAGTCACAGGTAATCCAGACCAGGTATGGATGGCAGATCTCCGTCCCTAAAAGGCATCAATGAACTGGATGTGTCACAACGATCAACAATGATTGTGTTGGTTGTCATTAGCTTAGCTTTTGATTCCAATTTTTTTAAAATCAAATTTTGGCATCTGCTGTGGTAAGATTTGAACTCAATCCAAGAGGGGAACCCAAGGTTATGGATTAATAGCCCACCATCCCATAGACGTCACCATGATGTCACGTCCACCCCTCAATCCTCCATTGACACTCAACAGGCTGCACAAGAAGACCAATATTGACACTGAATACTGTCCCAAAACATAGGGTGTTAGTCACCTCTCTATATGACTTCAAAGATTGTTTGTGTGGAACCAATTATGTCCAGAATCCTGCCTTTGAACTGATGAGACAAAGTATGTGTCTCTGAACACTCCCACTGGAGTTTTAACTGTATTTCCTGAATGCTCGATCCATTATCTCTGGATTATGAGAGAGTAAGGGCACACGATGCTGATGCAGTAAGAATTTCAAACGTGTCTTGAAATAAAGGCAGCATCTCTGTAATAGGAGAAGATGCTACCCTGTTCTCACTTCAGTCATCGATGTAAGGGTCAAGTGGGAAATGAGACCATATCTAACATGAGGACAATGAAACAAACAGAAGTAGAAATTACTAGAGAAACTCAGCAGGTCTGACAGCATTTGTGAAGAGACAACAGCATTAAAATTTCATGCTCAGTGACCCTTCGATGTGATTTGATTTAAGTGTACCTAAGTACAGTGAAAAGCTTTGTTTACAAGCAGTGCATACAGATCATAGCAAGTAAGGGCATACAGATCATAGGGTGAAAAGAATTAGACAGAGGCATACAGGTTACATCACACAGGGCAGGCACTATGCAAGATCAACATTAACATGCTGGTACGTGTGTTCAAGCTTCTATGTCTTCTGCCTGATGGAAGAAATTGTAGGAGATTATTACCGGGGTGCAATGGGTCTTTGATGATTTTGGCAGCTTTACCATGGCAATGAGCCATGCAAATGGAATCCATGGATGGAAGGTTGGCTTTTGTGATGGTCAGAGCTAGGCACATCACCTTCTGTAGTTTCTTACATCCTGGACAGACCAGTTGCCATACCAGGCCATTCTGGCCGCAGACAGTATGGTTTCAATGGTGCACCTGCAAAAGTTGGCAAGGGTCCTTATGGACATGCCAAATTTCCTGAGACACCCGAGGAAGAAAAGGCATTGTTGTGCCTTCTTGACCATAGCAACGCATGCGGGAAGTCCATCGTCATTCCTAAAAACTTGACGCTGTCCACCCTCTCAACCTCAGCACCATTGATGTAGCTGAGGGAGTATTCTTCCCCCTTCTTTCTGAAGTCAATGATCAGTTCCTTAGTGTTGCCGACATTGAGAGAGAGGTTGTTCTGACTGCACCATGTCACCAAGCCCTCTATCTCATTCCTTGATCACTCATACCAATGGAAATCAAGAGAGGGAATTAGTTGGTGAAGAAGTACAAACCCTCATGTAGAGGAAAGTGTGAGAGTGTCTGAATTTCTGAAAAGAGCTAATAACAATATTGCTATCTGATTGCTGACATTCTGACCTCTCCATCAGCACGTCGTAGTACGCAACCACCAGCATGACCTCCCCTTCTTCAAACACAAGGAGGATGTGGAAATCAGGCAAGCCTCTGCCAGTCTGGGTGCACCACTTCCTGTTGTGCACCAGCCTGTCTTGTAATGAGAGAAAGAGAAGAATTGGATATTTATTCATTCATGGAATTCAGATATCGCTGGTTGACCAGCATTTATTGTCTGTCTTTATTTGCCCTTGAGAAAGTGGTGGTGAACTACCTTCTTGAATTGCTTCAGTCCATGCACGTAAGTAGACCCACAAACAACCCTTAGGGAGCAAATTCCAGGAGTTTTACCCAGTGACAGTGAATGATCAGTAATATATTTCCAGGTCAGGATGGTAAGTGGTTTGGAGGGGAACATGCACATGGTCATGTTCCTTTGTATTTACTGCCCTTGTCCTTCTAGATGATATTGGACACAGGATTGGAAGGTTTTGTCTCTGATGAATTTCACATGGGAATATATGCATGAGTATTTAATGAGAATGCATAGCCCTACAAGGAGAAGGGTCATTTCCAATGAGAAAGAGTAGGAAGTAAATTGAGATAGATTGGCAGCATAAGAAGTCAACACTGCCTGCTGTGGGGTCCCTGGCTTGTAGCGGATGAAGGAGTGCTTGGTAGCCATTAAATATTGCACCAGAACTTTCAGGTATGGATGGGACCAGTAGCGGTGAGATCTTTCATCTGCCATCTACACGTAACTCATTGCTTAAGTTGCCATGGAATTTGTTTCCATGCAAGATGAATAGAAGAGCAAACGAAAATCCAAAACGTGTCATGGGCTGTAGTCAATGGGGCATTATCTAAGATGCCTACTCCAAGCTTTAATGTGAAAATGTGAAATCCTGGCCAATCTGTCTACATCATTTGACTTCCCTTAATCACACCTGTCCTAGGGCACTTTAATATTAAGGAATATCAACAACCTCAACAGTGTCCACTTCTCTCAGATTGTAAACTCAGCTGTAGGCATATAACCAACAAGTAGGTCATCCAGTCCCTCATGCCGAGTGCACCATATAAAAAGATCATGATTGGTCTGACTGTGAACCTCCAGTCCACTTTCCCACCTACCCTGATAATCTTTCACCACCTTGTTTACCAAAAATCTATCCTTCTCTGCCTTGAAAATATTCAAAGATTCCGCTTACACTACATTTTCAGGAAACAACTCATGATTCTCTCAGGCAAAATATTTTCTTATCTCTGTTTTAATTGGAAGGCCTTTATTTATATACAGTGATCCTAAGTCTAGCTTCCCTAATAAGAGGAAATATCCTCTCCAAATCCGCCCTGTTAAGACCCTTCGCAATATTGTATGTTTCAATTAAGTCAACACTTACTATTCTAAACATCAGCAGATACAATCCTGGCCTGTCTCACCTAGTTCATTCCTGTTCATTCCTGCTCATTCTCTGAACTTTTTCCAAGGAACTTCTATCCTTCCATAAATTAGAAGACCAATATTATACTCAGTATTCTAGATTTGTTCCCAAGACTGCACCATAATCTCCTTACTCTGTATTCAATTCCCCTGCTAAATATACAATTCCATAACCATTCCTAGTTATTCCTTGGCCAATTAGGAAGCCATCTCTTGGAATATTGTCAAGAGCGTGTTTCTGGGAAAGCACAGAAAGTCAGGCAGCATCCGAGGATCAGGAAAACCGAGGCTTCGGGCAAAAGCCCATCATCAGGAGTGAGGTCTTGGAATATTGCTGAGTCAGCCTCACTGCCAGCAAGTACTGGTTTGCTCAGGGATGTCAGGGACCTGAAGCCTACGGTAAAATCCTGTATCTTGTCTCCACACACAAGGTTCAATTCTATGATCATTTTCACAGCATTGAGCAGGGCTGCTCCAAATCTGAGTCATGGCCATGGGTCTAAGTCTTGTTGCACAGCACAGTTCGAACACTAGCTTCCTCATGATGCAGAGACGGCAAATGCAGATCTTCTTGGATGTAGCCAAGTAATTGTGCTAAAACATGAGAAAGTTGAATCTGCCTGGATGTGAGGGGACAACAAACACATGGACTTAAAGTACACATGCCTTTCTTGCCTCTCCCTGAACTCTTGTTCCTAATCCCAAAACCCAAGACAGTCATTAGCAAGCAGAGTGGAATGTTCATTCTGGGCAGTGTGGTTTGAGCTCAAATTGGCAACAAGTGGCAGCAACAATGTTGTGGCTGGATATGTTTACTAAAGGAATTCTTCCCTGGGATGAAAAATTAGGCATGACTAAAAAGAAA
The DNA here is from genome assembly GCF_020745735.1 of Hemiscyllium ocellatum. Classification (NCBI taxonomy): domain Eukaryota; kingdom Metazoa; phylum Chordata; class Chondrichthyes; order Orectolobiformes; family Hemiscylliidae; genus Hemiscyllium; species Hemiscyllium ocellatum. The sequence continues at coordinate 62,963,199 of NC_083401.1, read as the reverse complement.
CCTATTGAAAGAGAGATAATGCAGTCCAGCAAAGTAGTCCAGCAAATCCATAAACACAGAAAGGCCAACTTTCCCAAAAAGACAATCAAATTTAACAAACGGTCCCAAGTAAACTGCAAGAGTCCATTTTGAATGGTGCGTGCAGTGTTCAGAGATGAGTGAAATCATGGGATCTTGCAGTGCATGTTTATATTAATTATTCTGAATCTTTGCAACATCATGAAACTTGAGAATGCCATTAACGCAGTCTCAAAACAAATAAATATTGGTTAAAAAAGCACATTTATTTAAAGCTTTTCATGTTGCACTCATCAGAACATTTCACAACAGTACAATTTATGGCAAAAGCTATTTATATGACGTTATACTAGAGTGTTGATTTGCCAGCAAATGGACTTACCCTGATTCAAAGGTTGCCATGGAGAACGCACACATTAATGCTGATTGGGAATTGACAACCGGCTTTGTTTAAATTTTATACCCAATTGGGTTGCTTTTTAAATTGGTCAGGCATTGCCCTGAGAAATGAACCAGTGAATGGCTGGCACCTATTTTCTTGAGTGTGTGCGCTTATTCTTTTCCTCAGCAAAGAGTAAGGCCCAGTGTATTAACATATACGTAGCTTCCAACACATGCACTACACTGCAAGCTCAATTGAATATTCCTAAATTTATCATCCAATTAATTCCTTGTATATTCAAAAATGCAAATCTTATTGAATTGCAGAACCACTATATTAGACACCTTGTGGTACATTTTGCAAGCACAGATTAGTTGGGTGTAGTCCATACATTGCTTGTTACAAATACACCATGAACCATCAGTCTTTAAGTCTTATGGTCTATATGCCTAGTATCACACTGACACTCAAATTCATCTACTAATTTATTCAGTTGTATGATAGGTAGAATGCCATTTTAGCTTGACGGCAATATCATGTTAATGGTGCACACCACTTATCTCAATACAACTATCAGAGCCCTCATTGATTTTCCATTAATTTGATTTTTTTATTTTATTAATCCTGGTTTGGAGCTGTGAATTGGGAACTGTAAGTAACAACTTTTATGAACAGGAAAACAATTCAAACAAGCTTTTGTTTATTTGTGGGCACAATCTGGGAAGTTAATTACAGGTTGATTCTGATTGAAAGGTTTCTGTAGAAGCTTCATCATTAGGAAAGAGCCTTATGTTTAAACAGGTAGCAGAAGTTAGCTATTATCAAGTTCTGTACTTTGGAATAGATTCCAACAAGTCTGGAAAAGACCTACTCAAAGGCAGATGTTGAATGGTAACTGGGATCTTGTGGAGGAGACAGTCCGCCTGTCAGGGAGGAGCTAGAGTCTGAGTTGGGCTTTGGCCAGTGTTTTCTGTGAGAAAGGAATCTGGCTGATGATGATACAGCATGCAGATTTGAAATCTCTCTGCCAAACCTCTCATGAGCAGCTCTTGAAAGCTCAGAGAATAGAAAACTAAGTGATAACGATTAGTTCCTTCATCTGAGCGAACAAATAAGGTGACCCTGATCAATAACTCCAGAAAAGTCAATTAAGAAACCATCATCTATGTAACAATGCATCATGAAAATCACAAGCAAACTGGCCAATTTTGTTATTTTCTTTTATTTATCTCTTAACTTTCTACATTTATGTGAATAGGGCTGAAATCAAAAGCTGTTAGAATTAAAGCATAGACATATTAGATGACATTGTTGTTGATTTTTTTGCTTTGTTAAAATTACTTTATTATTAATAAATTGTTATGTCTTTTGTTTAAAAATATAAGCCAATATCTGGGATTGATTATTTACAGACTCTGAGATTGGTTATTCACAAGTTTGCTGAGGAACCATTGGAGTCAATTTTAAAGGTCTTTAAAGTTTTTACTTTACTGTGTTGTGAATACAGAACTAGAAACGCTGATTTGGTTTGGCTATCCATTTCCATAAAGCAGTTTTGTCATGCAGCTAACTTCATCTGTTACTTGAACTTTTGCAATACTTTCTCCCATAGGGAGTCTGAGGTAAACTTGGGACTTTTCAGGACTAAGAGACTGAAAATTGATCGTCCTCAATTCATACAATATGTCCAGTGCCAGCACCCCTCCATTCACCTAATCAATGTCATTCATTGGGTGATGGGACATGTTAACAGGGAAGGGACTCTCACGCTGTGAATTTCTTCACCATTAGTCAAAGGTGACAAAGAATCTCTGCAGGATTCCCATTGGAATTGGCCAGGGCTTGAAGGTTGTTTGGCTTCTTTATAAAGGAAAGTGACGGATCACGTACATCAATATTTCTTAGTTTCATTTGCGTAAGGATGATATCCAGCCTTATCTCACCATCACCAATTTCAACACCTCCCATTCTCCAATTTGTCATAATGTTGGTCTGACTGCAAGTATTAGATGAGTAGAAATTTCCTCTATGTACTGGGAACCAATTGCCTATGTCCCACCAAAGTCCACTTCGTTTTTGACCCTGAGATGATCTCTTCATTACCCAGACTGCCAAGTTTGTGCTCAGAAGTATTGCTTGACTTACACCACTGCCTCAGCTTACCTGCTGTTGAAATTATCATCCATGTCATTGATAGTTTCAACAACAGGTAAACTGAGGCAGTGGAGTAAGTCAAACATTGATTGTCACTGATACCTGTAGACTTGAAACTGTATTGCTCGTGGCAATCTCCCAACCCCATCTGATATAAACTTGTACTCATCCAAACATTTGTATTCCCTGATGATAGATCAGAACCCCAAAGGTATTTCGTGACTTATCTTACTTTTAACCTAAAATTGCTATTTTATTAAAGTAAGACTACTTTAGAAAAACTGTAGATTTGAGTTAAAGTGACTGTCTAAATCCTGTGTAGCCATGAAATTTCACAGGTCTAATTGGTTAGGGAAACTTCAAAAAGATTGACTATTCTCTCTTGTGGCCACAAAGATGAGAAGGAGCTGACATCACCTTCTCAACAACAAGTCAACTCCTGTAGATTATGTCCCAAACCGCACTCTGTTTTTTCCATTTGAATAATACACAAGAGCAGGAGTAGACTGTTGGAACTGAATGCTTTGCATCTGGGATTGGGCATTAGCATGCTGTGAAGGTCATGGTCAAAGAAATGGCTCCTAGTTACCTTTGTGTTGCAGGTAAAGGCTATCTTTCACTCCAAGTACCACCAACTAGGCACTAAAGGAGTCAGGACAAAGGAGCTTCCATCAGCCTACAAAACCAAGAATTGTAACAATTGTCTATCAAGTGTCAACATCTACACTATTGGTGCAACTCAATAAGGGCCACAACACTGTCTTTTCTGCTGTTCATGAACAATGCAGAGGCTGATCCATGTAACCATTTTTGTGTGTATGTGTGTTGCATTACTATTCTTTTTTCATGTTCAGTAACTAATAAACTTGGTCCTTGTTAATTCAAAAAAGGTCATGGTTAGATTGGCTTCTTTTAAAACACAAGTTCATTTGCATCTAGGAATAATCTATAAGGGAAGGGATCCATTTTGTATTAACCTTGTTGCAGTGAGGGAATGGATGAATAATAAAAGGGAGCCACTACACAAAAGTGATGGAGAGAGTGAATGTTTAAAGTGATGGATGGTGTATTATTTGAATAGTCGGCCATATCTTGATAGTATTAAGTTTTTTGAATGTTGTTGGAGTTGGGTTTATCTAGGAAAGTGGAGAGCATTCCATGACATTCCTGACTTGTGCCTTGGAGATTGGAATGCCCAGTGTCTGCTCTTATTGCTACCAAATGATTATGCTGGTCTAGTTAATTTTCTGTTTTTGGGTTACTAGAGGTCAAATGAAAGATTCAGCAATAAATATTACAAAAATTGAAATACCATTGAATAACAAGAGTAATGCCTAATTTCTCTCTTGTTGGAGATAGAAAAATGTTCCTTGCCACTTATCAGCCTTGTCCTGAATGTTGTATGTAGGCATGGATTCCTTCACTATCTAAGAAATTACGAACAGCACTAACACACTTAACACCACTGCTTCTGGCTTTGTCTGGAAAGGAAAGTCATTGATGAAGCAGCCAAAGACAGTTGGGCTGAGGACACTACCCTGAGGAATTATGCATTGATATCCTGGTTAGTCTCCAACAGCCACAACCATTTTTCATTGTGTGAGGTATTATGCTTGAATGTTTCCCACTGATCTGCACGTTTCTAAGGTTCCTTGGAGCCATAATCAGTAAAATGCTGATTTGAAGTCAAGTGCACTCACTCCAACCTCATATCATGGTCTTCCTGCAGATATTTCAAAGAGGTATGTCACCACCGTCTGACAGTGCAAATGTGAACACATGCCAGGACCAAATGTATCAGATTTTCAACATCAACAGTTTACTAGTAGCCTTCTTCATGTCTTTTTATAAAACAGTTAGCATCAGTTTTCTATACATTTAAATTAAATATATCTTGCAGACAGAACATATTGTAGTAATAAGTTGAATTCACTGAGGCAACTATAAAACTTAAAAATAGTTAGATTCAAAGTCAGATTGCTGTGATTCTTGCAGTTGAGATACATCAATTTACAATGTTATCTGACCTGTCAAGGAACCTAACTCTGTTCTATTTTTAATTAAAGTCCAGAATAGAGATGATCCAGTGTTCCAATATTTCAGAGTGGAGCAGACTGCAGCTTAATGACTCCAGTCTTAAAGTAGCCTGGTGGAGGAAATGTTCAACAGAGGTGACAGAATACAAGAAGGAAAGGAAATTCAGAGGCAAATCAAGTATCATCTTGGGAGCTATTCCAAAACTTATCTTATATCTCAGTAAATAATTGCCTTGGTTTGTAAGATTTATTTAAGTGGTAAAACTAAACAGCATTTTACTTTACCTCTATGACATTATAGAAGGGCTATTTGAATAAATAACAAACTTTCCTGGAACATATTCTGTCTTTGTATCAGATCATGAGGCTGGATTATTGCTCTCGTGGATGCATTTTATTCTTTTGGAAAGTTCTACATTTATTGTAGTCAGTGACTTCAACCAGGCCAACATCAAGAATGTGCTACCAAAATGCCATCAATACATCTCCTGGCCCACCAGTGTTTCAACATCCTCGATCATTGCTACACAGCCATCAAAGATGCCTACCTCTTTAGCCTCCATCTGCATTTTGGAAAATCAGACTACAACGTCGGACTCCTCCACCCGGCTTACAAGCAGAAAATGAAGTGTGAGGACCCTGTACAGAAAACAGTGCAGTATTGATCTAAGGAAACAGAAGGACTTTTACAGGATTGCTTAGTCATGGTGGACTGGTCCTTATTCGAGAACTCAATGGCCAACTACCGTTACAGTCTTCATTAGCAAGTGTGTAGATTAGATTCCTTACAGTGTGGAAACAGGTCCTTCGACCCAACAAGTAGCCCACCCAGTCCCATTCCTCTCTGACTAATGTACCTAACACCATGGGCAATTTAGCATGGCCAATTCACCTAATCTGCATATCTTTGGACTGTGAGAGGAAATCCGAGCAACTGGAGGAAACCCACGCAGACACAGTGAGAATGTGCAAGCTCCACACAGACAGTCACCCGAGGCTAGAATCGAACCCGGGTTCCTGGTGCTGTGAGGCAGCAGTGCTAACCACTGAGCCACCATGTCGTCCTAAGATGACGGCTTGCTGAAGTTAAGGTGAACATTTCCCAACCAGAAACCATGGGTGATTCCAGAGATCCACTCCCTACTGAAGACTAGGTCTGAGTAGTTCAAGTCAGGCAACCCTGACCTTTACAGGCAAACCAGGGACAACCTTCACAAGGCCATCAGGGATGGCGAAAGGCCAGACCAAACTAAGTTTGAGACCCAGATCAACCACATGGACACCTGTCTTCTATGGCAAGGCTTACATGACATAACAGGCTACAAAGTAAAGTCGAATAGAATCGGGGGCATCCCTCCCTGATGAGCTCAATGCATTCTACACTCACTTTGAACAGAAGGGCAATGAAAGGATGTCACTTGCCCTGACAGCCCTGCACCCTCAGTCACTGCTATCCACATTAGATTGGCCTGCTTAAAGGTGAACCCACAGAAAGTGACTGGCCCGGATGGAGTCCCGGGCACTGGACTCAGATCCTGTGTGGACCTTCCTGTGCCAATATTCACAGACATCTTCAACCTCTCCTTACTATGATCTTAAGTCCACACCTGATTCAAGACGACCACCATCATCCCAATGCCAAAGAAATATCATGCAGTGCGCCTTAATGACTACTGCCCAGTGGTTCTGACATCCATTATTATGAAGTGCTTCATCAGAGGTTGGTCATGGGTCAGATCAACTACAGTTTCCCAGATTTCTTTGAGACCTTGCAATTCGCCTACTGGTGCAACAGGCCCACAGCAGATGCCATCTCCAAAACACCTGGTCAACAAGGATAGCTATGTCAGACTCATACTCATTGATTACACCTTCACTTCAACATCATATTTCCAAACAAACTCATCTCCAAAGTCCAGGAACTTGGACTCACTCTGCACATTTCAACTGAATCCTTGACTTCCTCACCAACAGACCGCAGTCAGTAAGGATAGATGACAAAACCTCAACACCAATGGCCCCTACTGTAATCATTATACACTCAGGACTGTGTGGCCAAACTCTGCACCAACTCCATTTACAAGTTTGCTGATGACATCATCGTTGTAAATCGGATCTCAAACAAGGATGAGACAAGATACAGGAAAGAGATTAAGCACTTAGTGGCATGGTGTAAAGACACCAATCTCTCTATCAACTTCAGTAAAATGAAGGAGCTGGTCACTGACTTAAGGAAGCATAAGGGAGGGCACGCCCCAGTCTGTATCAGTTCCGCTGAGATGGACAAGAGTATCAAGTTCCTGCAGGGGACAACCACCAACAATCTGTCCTGGTTCTCCAATGTTGATACTACAGTCAAGAAGGCACAACAACATCTCTAGCTTTTTAGGAAGCTAAGGAAATTCAGCATATCCATAAAGACTCTTACAATCTCTTATAGATAAACCATAGAAAGTATTGTATCTGGATGCTTCACAGCATGGCATGGCAACTGCTCTTCCCAAGACTGAAAGACCCTACAGAGAGTCGTAAAGACAGCCCAGTCCATCACACAAACCAGCCTCCAATCCGGTAACTTCATCACTTGCTGCTGCATCAGGAAAGCAAACAACTGAATCAAAGACTTCTCCCACCCCAGTTATATCTCTTCCACCCTCTTCTGTTGGGCAGTAGTTAAAAAACTTTGAATACACATACAAACAGATTCAAGAACACTTCCCTACCGTTATCAGACTTTTAAATGGACCTCTTAAACATTAATGTTGAGCTCTCTCTACACCTTCTTGGCAGTTGTAACACTGTATTTTGCACGGTGTTCTATTACCCTAATGCATTGTATTCTATAATCTGCTTGTAAAGCACAAGAGACAAGAGTTTTCACTGTACCTCAGTTAAATGTGACAGTAATAAATCAAATCAAATATTTGAAACTGTTTCTCTAGAGGTTATGGAGTCTCCATTATTGAATACACTTATGGCTGGGATGGACAGATTTTAAGTCTCTCAAAGAGTAAAGAGATATGAGGAAAGTCCAAGATCAGCCATTTTCATTTGTAATGGTGGACCAGGTTCAGTGGGCGATTTGCTCTTTTTTGTGTGTGCGTATCTTTTGCTGAGTCATTAGAATTGAAGAATATCATTAAGATCTTCTTAATCTATCAATTCCTTAGAGACAAAAGAAATCTGAAAACTATTCATCAAGCCCAGGTTTAGAAAGGCATCATATGTCAGCACAGGCTTGGTGAGCAAAAGGGCCTGTTTTTGTGCTGTACTGTTCTTTTCACTAACCATACACAGTTTGTGCTTTTTTTCCCTCTATCACTGCACATCTCTGTTCAGTTGCTGATACTTAATGAGATGAATAATAAACTGCTCTAGGTTTTCCATTCATCTCTACCTAACAGAAGGTTTTTTTTTATTCATTGACAGGATGAGGGTGTCACTGGCTTGGCCAGCATTTATTGACTCATAACTGCCTTCTGTTATGGGCAATCACATTGCTTTGGGTGTGGAGTCATGGAGTCCAGACCAGGTAAGGATGGCAGTTTCCTTCCCTAAATTGACATTGGTGAACCAGATGTGTTTTTCCTGAAATATGCAATTGTTTCATGATCATTGTAGAATCTTAATGACAGATTTTTGTTGAATTAAAGTTCTACCACCTGCCGTGGTGTGATTTAAAACCCGGATTAATACCTGGGTCTCTGGATTAACAGCCCCAGCCCTCCTGAAGATGCAAAGATACAACCAGTACATTGATGATCTACCCAAGATAAGAGTAGCGCTGGAAAAGCACAGCAGGTCAGGCAGCATCTGAGGAGCAGGAAAATTGACGTTTCGGGCAAAAGCCCTTCATCAGGAATGAGGCCTCAGTCCTGATGAAGGGCTTGTATCCGAAACATCGATTTTCCTGCTCCTCGGATGCTGCCTGACCCGCTGTGCTTTTCCAGCACTACTCTATTCTTGACTCTAATCTCCAGTATCTGCAGTCCTCACTTTCTCTTGATCTAACCAAGAAACAGACTGTCCTAGATTTGGTATTGTGCAGTGAAAAGAGATTAACTAGTAATTTTGTTCTGCAGGGTCTTTTAGGGGAATGTGATCAGAACATCATCGAATTCTTCATTTATATGGCAAGTGAAGTCATCCAATCCAATGGCAGGCTCCTAAATTTAAACAAAGGAATTTTCAGAGGTGTGAGCGATGATTTGACTCCAATAGATTGAGTGACTTCAATAGAAGATATAGAGAATAGGCAATGCCTAATATTTTAGAAATTAATACATCTATTGCAACAGTTTTTCATTTCTTTTGGTACAGAACCACAACAGGGAAAAGTGGCCCAACTATGACTAACAAAAATGTTAAGGATAGTATTTAGTCCAAAGAGAAGAGAAGTGATATAAGAAGTTGTTAAGAAATAGTAGCAAGTCTGAGGAGTGGGAGCAGTTTAGAATTCAGCAAAGGAATACTAAAAAGTTGATTAAGAGTGGAAAAATAAAGTACAGCAAAATTACAAGAGAAAAATAAAAGCAGACTGAAAGCTTTTGTTTGCATGTAAGATTAATGAAGACAAGTACAGATCACTTTCAGCCCAAACTAAGAGATTTGATCATGGAAAATAAGGAAATGGCAGAGAAATAAGAACTCCTTTAGCTTTGTCTCTTCTGAAGAAGATACAAATAGATTCCCAGAAATGCGAGGGAACCAAGAGTCTTAGGAGAAGGAGGAATTTCAGGAAATTGACTAAATAAAAGTGCTGGAGAAATTAATGGGATGGAAAGATAATAAATTGGAAAAAGACGGGGCCATTCAATCTGTCGAGCCTATACCACTATTCATAGAACAGAGAACATAGAACAATACAGCGCAGATCAGGCCCTTTGGCCCTCGATGTTGCACTGACCTGTGAGCTAATCTAAGTCATTACCCTACACTATCCATCATCATCCATATGCTTATCCAAGGACTGTTTAAATTCTCCTAATGTGACGGAGTTAACTACATTGGCAGGCAGGGCATTCCATGCCCCTACCAGTCTCTGCATAAAGAACCTGCCTCTGACATCTGTCTTTAATCTATCACCCCTCAATTTGCAGCTATGCCCCCTCATACAAGCAGATATCATCCGAGGATATCTTACTGTCCAGCCTATCTAATCCTCTGATCATCTTTTATGTCGCAACCAAATCCTCTCATAGCCTTCTTCTCTCCAAAGAGAATAGACCCAAGTCCCTCATCCTTTCCTCATAAGACCTTTGCTCCAGACCAGGCAACATCCTGGTAAGTTTCCTCTGCACATTTTCCAATAGTTCCACATCCTTCCTGTAATGGGGTGTCCAGAACTGCACACAATATTCCAAGTGAGGCTGCATTAACATTTTGTACACTTACAGCATGACATCACAGCCCTGGAACTTAATCCCTCTACCAAAGAAACCTAACACACCATATGCCTTCTTAACAGCACTATCAACCTGGGTGGCAACTTTCAGGGATCTACATAAGTGAACACCAAGATCTCTCTGCACATCCACACTACCAAGCATCTTTCCATTGACCCAGTATTCTGCCACCTGTTATTCTTCCCAAAGTGAATCACCTCACATTCCATTTGCCACCTTTCAGCCCAATTCTGCAGTTTATCCAAGTCTCGCTGCAACCTGTAACATTCTTCCACACTGTCCACTCCACCAACTTTAGTTTCATCTGCAAACTTACTAACCCATCCACCTATATCTGCGTCCAAGTCATTTATAAAAATGACAAACAGCAATGGTCCCAAAACAGATCCTTGTGGCACACAACTCATAACTGGATTCCAGGCTGAATATTTTCCATCGACCACCACTCATTGCCTTCTTACAGAAAGCCAGTTTCTAATCCAAACTGCTAAATCACCCTCAATCCCATCCCTCCACATTTTTTTCAATAACATACCATGTGAAACCTTATCAAAGGCTTTGCTAAAGTCCTTTCTTACTGTCTTACCCTCATTCACATGCTTGATCACCCTCTCAAAAAACTCAATGTGGTTTGTAAGACATGACCTCCTTTGACGAATCCATGTTGACTATTTCCAATCAAATTCCATATGCTCATAGCTGATCAAGTACTTCAATGTCTTCAATTCCCTGTTCCCATAACCCTGAATGCCATCGGTAATCTGAAATCTATCAATCTCTACATTAAACTTACTCAAAGACTTTCCAGTCATGGACAACATCTCGCCTGCATCTACCCTGTCTATCCCTTTAAGTATTTTGTAGGTTTTAATGAGATCACCACTCATTCTTTGAAACTCTCAAGAATACATACCAGGTTTGCCCAATCTCTGTTCACAGGACAATCGTGCTATCCTGGGAACAAGTTTGTTGAATCTTTATTGAACTCACTCAATGGCAATAATATCTTTCCTGAGATAAGGCATCCAAAATTGCACACAATATTCCAGGTGTCGTCTAACCACGTTTCTATGCAATTTGAAAGGGAAACACAGACAGCGTGGGTGCATTGATAAACATAAAGTACTGCAGCTGGGGGCGTGATTGGATATGGGTGTGGTTAAAGTGCAACACTTTGATTGGAAATTATAACTTGTAGAAATAGCTAACTGGAAGCTTAATATCTGTACAATTGCTATTAAACTTTTGTGCTGACTTGTATACCATTTTCTTAATGTGCATACCTCCTATGTATGCATAATTAACTTTTAAACAGAGAACCCTGAGTCTCATTTGGTCTAAAAGGAAAAAGGGTTAAGCTCACCTTTACAAATTGAAAAAGACTTTACTACTCCTGTACTCAAATTCTCTTGTGAATAAATTTAATATTCCTAATAGTTTTCTGCATCTGCATGTTAACCTTCATGCCCAATTTAAATTAGAATAGATTTCCTACAATGTAGAAAAGGCCATTTGGCCCAACAAAGTCCACATTGACCCATTCCCCTCCCCTTTTTGCCCCTGATTAATGCACCTAACACTATGGGCAATTTAGCATGACCAATTCACCTGACCTGCACATCTTCAGACTGTGGGAGGAAACCAGAGCACCCAAAGGAAATCCACAGAAACACAGGGAGAATGTGCAAACTCCACACAGTCACCCAAGGCAGGAATCGAAGTCGAATCCCTAGCACTGTGAGGCAGCAGTGCTAACCACTGAGCAACCGTGCCACATGATTTATGGACAGGGATACCTACGTCCATTTGTCCACTTTCCAATCTCTTATCATTTAAGAAGTACTCTGCACATCTGTTTCTCTTATCAAAGGAGATTCTCTCACATCTTTCCACATTATATTCCATCTGACATGTTCTTGCCCATTCACTATGTCTGTCCAACCCTCTTGGGGCCACTTTATATCCTCCTCACAACACACATGCCCACTTAGCTTTGTATCATATCCAAATTGGGAAATAATACATTTGGTCCCCACTTCCAAATCATTGATGCATATTGTGAACAGCAGGGTTCCAAGCCCTCTCCTTTCTGTACCCACTAATCAGTTTAGAAAGTTTGACTGAGTTGGGAATAGATGGTATATGCAACTTAATACTGATAGGTGTGAAGTTATCCACTTCAGTAAGAAAATCAGAATGGTAGAGAATTATTTATATAGTGATGGATTAGGAAATATTAATGCACAAATATACCTGGTTGTCCTTATACACCTTGAAAGCAAGCATGGAGGTGCATTAAGCATCCAGGAAAGCATTGGTCTTCAGTGCAAGCGTGGGGCAGCATGGTGGCTCAGTGGTTAGCACTGCTGCCTCAAAGTGCCAGTGACGTGGGTTCGATTCCAGCCTTGGGTAACTGTCTGTGTGGAATTTGCACACTTTCCCCATGTCTGTGTGGGTTTCCTCCCACGACCCAAAGATGTCCAGGATGGTGAATTGGCCATGCTAAATTGCCCATAGTGTTCAGGGATGTGTAGTTAGGTGTTTTAGTCAGGGCTGAAAATGTGTTGCTGGAAAAGCGCAGCAGGTCAGGCAGCATCCAAGGTACAGGAAATTCAACGTTTCGGACATAAGCCCTTTATGCCTGAAACGTCAAATTTCCTGTTCCTTGGATGCTGCCTGACCTGCTGCGCTTTTCCAGCAACACATTTTCAGCTCTGATCTCCAACATCTGCAGACCTCACTTTTTCCTGTTTTAGTCAGGGGTAAATATAGGGTAGGGGCGGGATTACTCTTTGGAAGGTCGGTTTAAATCTGTTGGGCCCAAAGACCTGTTTCCACACTGTAGGGATTCTATAATTCAAGACAATTTGAGTTTAGTAGCACAGATGTCTTGATACAACTATACAGGGCCTTGGTAAGATCCCATCTCAAGTACTGTGTGTTGTTTTGGTCTCCTTACCTTAGAAAGGATAGACTTGCTACAGAGGGAGTGTAGCAAATGCTCACCAAACTATATCCTGGTATAGCAGGATGCTGATATGAGACAATATTAGATTAGCCAGATCTGTAATCATGGGAAGTTAGAAGTACGAAAGGCGATTGCTTTGAAACATATATAATTCTTATAGGAATGGACAGACTGGATGCAAGAACACTGTTTCATTTAATACTGTGGGGAGGAAGATAACTAGAACTTAGGGTCAATGTATGAGGTAGGCCATTTTGGACTCGGATGAGGAGAAGTATCCGAACTGAGAGTGTAGGGAACCTGTAGAATTCTCTACAATGTAAGGCTATACGGATGGCCCACAATACCTCATAGATGCCATGACTTGAGTTGCTAGATCTGTTCAAAGTCTAGCACCTTAGCACAGGGCGAAACAATATGATGGAATACTTTCTCAATCTGATGATAGATCTTTGTCTCCACAAGGACTGTATGATATCACTGTTATTGATAATGTCATGGGCAGATGTATTTGTTGCAGGCAGATTAATGATGAGTACAGGAATATGGCATATAGCACTTGGATCAAAATAAATAGAGGCTAATGTCAATAATCTTATAAATATGGTCACAAGAATATCCAAGCATTTAGGGGAATATTTTTGAAAAAGACAGACAGAAAGGAAATATGGTGGAATAGTAATGTTAGTAAAAGATGGAATAACATTAGCAACAAATGATCTTACTTTGTAAGATGTGGAATCCATAAGGATGAAAGAAAGAAATAACAATGGGAATAAGATATTGGTAGGAGTGGTCTAGTAATCATAGGTAACTTGAATCTTCCTGGAGATTTGGAAAGTGAGATAGGCAGATGTAGGCACGAATGAGAATTGGTAGACCATCCAGGAAAGATTTCTCGTGGCTGATTAGCCACTAACCAAGTGGCCAAGGAGAATGAGGAGTTGAAGGAAAATGGCTTGGGAGGAAGATTACACTGAAGAAATAGATGGGGCTGAAAGTTGATAAATTCCCTGGACATGATAGTCTCGATCCCAGAGTATTGAAAGGGGTAGTTATAGGGATAGTCAACATATTTGTGATTAGTTGCTAAAGTTTATGGATTATGGAACGCTTCTGTGAATTGGAAGGTAGCAAACATCACATTCCCTATTTAAGAAAGATGTGAAAGAGAAAACATAAAACTACAGGCCTATCAGCCTTACATCAGGAGTAGGAAACATGCTGGAATCTGTAATATGAGGTGGAATGAATGTGTTTGATCGATAATGATCTGAATGGGCATAGTTAGCATGGAATTGTAAATGTGAAAGCATGTTTGTAAACAACTGTTGGAGTTTTTAAAAGGCATAGGAGTAAATTAATTATTCTCAAATTGACAGATCAGGTTGTTGGGATTCAGTAATATGTAATGATATAGGTTTAATAAATGTTCTCAAAGTGAAAAATTCTATAGAAAACAATGACCATTACATTATTCTGGTTGAGAGGAAGAAATTTGGGTTGGGAATAGCTGTGATAATTTTAAATAAAGGTAATTGCAAAACAAATATGGGCAGAGCTAGCCAGATTGTGCCAATTTGGGATTTAGTAACCAAAGACAGTTGAGGAATAACGACAGACGTTTAATAGTCCACATCTCAAACAAAGAAATCTCCCAGCAAAGAAAGAAAGATTTTAGAAAGGGGATAAGCAAATCTTGGTTAATCAGGACATTAAAGGATAGCATCAAATTGAAAGAAAAAAATACAAGATGGCCAAAATTAGTTGTAAGTCACAGGACTGAAAACGTTTTCAAAAGCAACAAAAGGTGACCAAAATAAACAGAGAAAATACACCTTGAGGTACCCCTGCAAGTATTATTAAGGCAGCAAGGTCTTCTTTAAATATATAGAAAGGAAGTGAGAGAGATCAAAGAGAATATGGGCCCTCTAGAGAATGAAGTTGGAGAAAATATAGTGGGAAACTCAGAAATGGCAAAGAAGTTAAATAAATATATTTCATCACTCTCCATGGTAGAAGACACTAGCATCATTCCAAAAATACTAAATAATCATTAATGTTCTTTGGAGGATTGGTACAGTCTTGAAAAACTGAATGGCCTCTGTCTGCACTATATGGATTCTATTATTCAGCCTCTGATACTCTAGAGAAAACAATCCACGTTTATCCAAACTCTCCTCACAGCTAATACACAGCAATTCAGGCAATTCCCTGTTAAACCGGTGAAGAGAAATCAGACCAGCCCATCATGAGGTATCTTGGCAAGTACTTTAGTTAAGACCATGTGGACAACATCCACTGCCCTATCCTCAATTATCTTCTTCATTATCTTCAAAAACTCCCTCTGCATAAAGCCGTGCAGACTACCACTAGTAAGTCTATTCTTCTCCAAATGCAATAAATCCTATCCCTAAGAATCATCTCCAGTGATTTCTCTACCACTGATGTAAGGCTCATTGGCCTATAATTTCCTGGATTATCCTTATTGCTCTTCTTAAACAAAGGAACAACAATGACTATCCTACAGTCTCCTGACACCTCACCTGTGGCTAAAGATGATACAAAGATCTCTGTCAAGGCCTCAGCAATCTCCTCCTTTGCCTCCTTCAGTTTTCTGGAATAGATATCAGCAGATTCTGGGGACTTATCCACCTTAATGGTTTTCAACACATCTAATATCTCCTCCTTCTTAATATCAACATACCTTAGGATATCAACGCACGTGCTCCCTGATCTTACCACCATCGTGTCTTACTTCTGAGTGAATACTGACATGAAGTATTTGTTAAGGATGTCACCCAGTTCCCCAGGCTCCAGGCATGAATTCTCTTTTTTGTCCTTGAGTGGACCAATTTTTTTCCATTGTTACCTTCTTGCTCCTAATATATGTATAAATCCCCTTGGGATTCTCCACAATCTTACTTGCCAAGGACTTTTTTTGTAGTTCTAGCCCTCCGAATTGCTTGTTTAAGTTCTTTTCTTTGATGGTTTGATTTCAATCCAATTAAAGGAAGTAGCTACAGAGACAGTAGGTGCACTGGTTATAATCTTCCAGGAATTGTTAGGTTCTGGAAAAGTCCCAGAGCATTGGAAAACTGCCAATGATATCTGTATTCAAGAAGGAAAAGCGATTTTAAAAAGATAACAATAGCTTAATGTCTGTCTTTGGGAAAAATGTTAGAGTCAATTGTAAGAGCTGTAATAGTTTTTTTTTCTACACATGAAATGTAGACATCACTGGCTGGACAACATTTATTTCCCATCTCAAGTTGCTGTTCAGAAGATGGTAGTGAACAGCTGCAGTCCAAATTGGGTTGGTTGACCCACAATTCCATTCGGGAGGGAAATCCAGGATTTTGACCCAGCGACAGTGAAGGAACGGCAATACATTTCCAAGTCAGGATGGTGGAGTGGCTTTGAGAGGAATTTGCAGACAGTGGTGTTCCTATTTATCTGCTGCTGTTGTCCATTTCAATGGAAGTAGTCATGGGTTTGGAAGGTGTTGTATGAGGATCTTTGGTAAATGTTTGCATTGCATCTTGTAGCTAGTACACACTGCTGCTACTGAGGGTCATGGTGGAGGGAATGAATGCTTCTGGATGTAGTGCCAATGAAAGGGGCTGCTTTGTCCTGGATGATGTCAAGCTTCTTGAGTGGTGTTAGAGTTGCACTCATTCAGGCAAGTGGGGAGTATTCCATCACACTCCTGACTTGTGCCTAAGATGGTGGACAGACTTTGGTGAGTCAGGGGGTCAGTTACTCACTGCAATATTCCTAGTCTCTGACCTATTCTTGTAGCCACTGGATTTATGTCATGAGTCCAGTTGAGTTTCTGGTCAATGGCAACTCCAAGGTTGTTCATAATGGGGAAGTCACTGAAGGCACACATTGAATGTTAAGAAATTAGCGTGTCTCTTATTGGCAATGGTCATAAGCTTTCATTTGTTTTGCATGAATGTTACTTGCCACTTGACAGCCCAAGCCTAGATATTGTCCAGATCTTGTTACTGTTGAATATGGACTGCTACAGCATCTGAGGAGTTGGGAATGTGGCTGAACATTGTGCAATCATTCTGACCTTATAATCGAGGGAAGGTTATTAATAAAGCAACTGAAGATAGTTGGGCCAGGACACTACCCTGAGGAACTCCTGCAGAGATGTCCTGAAACTGAAATTACTGACCTCCAACAACCACGACCATCGTATTGTGTGCCAGGTCTGACTCCAAACAGTGGAGAATTTGCCTCCTGATACCCATTGATTCCAGTTTTGCTGGGGCTCCTTGATGTCATACTTGGTTGAATGCAGCCTTGATGCCAAGGGCTGTCACTCTCACCTCACTTCTGGTATTCAGCTTTTTTGTCCATGTTTAAATCAAGGCTGTAATGAGGTCAGGAGCTGAGCAGCATTGGCAGACCCTAACCTGGAGATTACTGAGCACGCTATCAACTTGATGACAACTTCCATACTTTACCGATGATTGAGAATAGATTGATAATGGGCTGGGTTGGATTTGTCCTGCTTTTTTGTGTATCTGGGAAATTTAGCGGAGTGTCAGAGAGATGCCAATACTGTAACTGTTGGATGCATTTGGCTCGGGAGTTGGAAGTTCTGGAGTACAAGTCTTAAGTACTATTGTTGGAATGTTGTCAGGGCCCAAAGCCTTTGCTATGTCCAATATCTCCAACAGTCTCTTGATATCGCTTAGTAGAGTATTCAGAAATAGATAATACGATCAAGTAGAGTCAGAGGCTTCATGAACTTGAAATCATGTTTGATAATTAGCAATCGATGCAACACATTATAATTTTCGGAAGGTGTTTGATTAGGTACTGCACGTATGGCAACTTGGTAAGAGAAGGACACAGTGTTGTGTGAAATATATGGGTATGAACAAAGAATTGGCTAACTAAAAGAAGACAAAGATTTAGGATAAGAAGGACATTTTTAGGATAGCAACAGTAACTTGTACAGTATCACAGAGATCAGTGCTGAGGCCTCAATTATTTACATTACATAGTTGAGACTTAGTTGAGAAACTGAATGTACTGGATAAAATCAAGAGAAAATGCAGAAAACTGCAAGAGACTTGGGGTGTTTGTACACCAAACACAGAAAGCTGCAACACAGGTGCAGCAAGTAATCAGGAAGGCAAGTGGAATGTTGGTCCTTATTTCAAGAGGGTTGGAGTATGAGAGGATGGAAGATGCTGGTGAGGCCATTTCTGGAGCACTGCAAACAGTTTTGGTCTTTTTATTTATGGCAAAACAACATTTCAGTGGGGACTGTTCAAAAAAGGTTCACTCAGTGCCTGGGTTGGAGGGATAATCTCCTGAGCAAAGTTAAACAGATTGGAACACTACTCAACAGAGTTTAGAAGAATGAGGTATGACCTCATCGAAACATTATGCTCCTCTGTTCTTCCGCCAAATTACGCAACTTCTGCCCACTTGGTTGACCTGTCTATCTCCTTCTAAAGATTGTTTGTATCATTCTCATTTAAGGGGCTTAAACAGAGTGAATGAGAGAATGTTTTCCCTCATGGGAGAGTCCAGGAATGAGACTCAGAATAAAGGGCCATCAGTTTAAGACACACATGAGGAGGAATTTCTTCTCTCCGAGGCTCGTGAGTCTTTGGATTTCCTTGACATGAACATTAGTGGGGAGAGAGTCCTTGTGTATATTCAGGGCTGAGAGATTGATAGATTCTTGATCAGTAGGAGAATCAAGGGTTATGGTGAAAGGGCAGGAAAATGGACATGAGGAATGTCACATCAGCCATGATCCTATTGAATGATAAAACAGGCTCAAGCGGCTGATTGGCTTCCTCCTGCTCTGATTTGTTTATGGTTTTATGGTCTTACTATAGCCAAGTTTGCAGATGACAAAAATAGTGGGAAGGCAAGGAGTGAGAATGATACAAAGAATCTTTAGGAAGAGATAGACAGGTCAACCAAATGAGCAGAAGTTATGTAATTTGGCAGGAAGAACAGGAGCATAATATTATTTAAGTGGAAAAAGACTACAGAAAGCTACAGCACAGAGGGATTTGTGGGTCCTTATGTATAAATCACAAAAAGCTCACCTGAAAAATTTAGCTGGTATTCAGGAAGGCAAATGAATGCTAGCCTTTATTTCAAAAAGAGTGGAGTATAAAAATAGTGGCTAAATCTATGCAAGGCACTGTTTAGACCACATGGGAAATATTGTGAACAGTTTTGGTAGTCTCATTCATGAAAGAGGGTGAGGACCAGTTCTGCCAATTGAATGATTGCATTGATGGAAGGGTACTGGTTGGGTTAGTGGGAGAGGAGAGACAGAAAGCTTGGAGGCCTTCGCCACGGACGTGCATAGGGACTGGAAAAACATGCTGAAGATGAGGCATTGGGAGCCACAGAAACAAAAGTCTTGGAGGAGCTGGAGGGTATGGTTAAAGCCAGGCCCCAGCTCATGGACACCTCCTCCTAGTGCTCCCTCAACCATGACCTCACCTTCCGTCACCAAACCATCATATTCTAGACCATCGACAACTTCATCACCTCAGGGGATCTCTCATCCACAGCCTCCAATCTCATAGTCCCAGAACCCCAAACTGCCCGGTTCTACCTCTTGTCCAAAATCCACAAACCTGAGTGCCCCAGCTGACCAATTGTCTCCACCTGCTCCAAGCACCTCATATCTCAACATCATCCTGTTCCAATTGGTCCAGGAACTCCCCATATACATTCAGGACACTAGCTATGCTCTCCACCTCCTCCATGACTTTCATTTCCCCGGTACCCAACCTGGGGGTAATTGTCCCATTTAATTTATCTTATATCTCACATGAATAGGATTTTCAAAATAACTTGTTTTCCACACACTCTACCAATAATTCATTAGTGGTAAATGAAACCTTCCAAGTGATAGCAACTAACCAATTCAAAAAATCAAATTTTACAATAAAGCAAAACATAAACGCACGTCAAAATGGAAATGCAAGGATTTACCATTCGGTTTAATCAATCTTTCTGTACAGCCATTACAGCCAAAAATACTAAGCTGGAACTCTTTCATAAGTTATTCTTTTAAAAAGACTACCTTATAGCAGCAAGCAAGAATCAATTAATGCTTTGTGCCATAAACAGCTGGGAGTCCAAAGCACAAGGTGCAAAGTTTGTTTTGAAAAGGAAAGTTTAGGTTAAGCCCTACTAGCTCTGTAATAAATCACAGTCTAGGCTCGTGCCATTCCAATCAAATTGTTCTCCTGAGTGTTTAGGGCAATAAATATATTATATGGTAATGTCCTCAAGCTAGAGGCGTTATCCATGAGATACTAAACAAAGACCTCATTAGTCAGAAAGAGCTTGCAGTTTTTAAACACTCTTCATCTCCTCTCAATATGTTTTGAATAGAATGATTTGATGCTGGATTACTAAGTACATCCATCCCTAAAACAAAAGTTGGTAATTTTACCTTTTATGCATTCTCTAAACAGGTAGGAAATGTGAGCTGTATTTTTCTTGATAAAAACAGGATAAAAGTATACTATGACCTAAATTTATAGTTTCTTTTTCTTTTAACACCGAAGTTCATTTAAAAGAATGAAATAAATGAGTAGATTGTCTGCTTTTAGCTGCTAGTCAAGTCAAAAATTTAACCAAAGTACCTGGAGAACTTTGTTGTCCCCTTTAAATAATGTCATGGAATCTTTTGACTCCAACTGTACCCCTGTTTAAAATCCCAACCAAAAAAGAGCATCTCTGACAATGCAGCAATTCCTCAGTATTACATTCCAGCATCAGTCAAGACTCTGCACTGAAGTATTTGCAATTTGCAGTCATCACCAAGCAACAGTTGAGTAGTTCCATGCCTGAACAGAGTTTGCAAAACTGTGAGGCTGTCACAAGCTAAATCTGGTTATTGCAATTTAAAACTAGGTTGTTCCTTCTAAAGAGAAGGTACGTTTTGGTTGGAGCACACGTGGGAAGTCATGTTGTCAGTAAGTTTCCCTGGAGAAAGAGCCAAGAATGATACATGTCAGGAAGTAGGTTCCCAGCTTTGCTGTCGCAGACCTTAGTACAAGAGACATATAAGTAGGGAATGGCCCACATATGTCCAGGTGATTAGCACCGCAAATGCCATGAGAACAGATAACCACTACATAGGCCTGAGGACTTGGATAAAGTAGTAGCAGGAGTTCATTAATTTCAAATCATTCAAGATCAATCAAATGGCATAAGCTAACAACTGAATCTTTAACCTCACAGACTGCACAATGCATCAGATGCTTCAGTTACTGAACAACAATCACCATCAATCATGACTCCACCACATATTCATAACTTAAGTGCGCCCTTGCATATTGAGCGCTGCCACAAGCCTCATGTACTCAACTCTCAGCCTGCTCACCTTGCCAATCATTCAATCATGACCGCCACATCACCCAATAAAATAATTGAATCTCTATGATCACAAGAGAGTGTAAACAACAACAAAAAATCCTATTTGACCAAAGTTACACTTGATGGTTTCAAATCCTTTCCTCAGCTTTTTAAAGTTGCATGTATAAGATTAGAAAATGACAAATTTTAGGAAATCATAATTCATTAGAACTTAAACTGACTGAAGTATAGTTGCGAACTACCTGAACTCTAAGTTGTCAAGTCATGTTTATTGCTTAAACTTGGTACAAAATAATTCAAATTGTTTTTCTATTTAGGCTTGTTAGAAAGAGTTCACCCCTTGACAGCACACTGCACTGGGAAGCAGTAACATAAAAATAAAACCGGTATTCATCTGTCTGCTGCTAGGAAGACTACAGCATTGAGACTCAGCAACCTCCAATCTGAAGGGCTCCAGGCACAGTTCACATTGTTGCACTGGATACTTCCAAAATGGGCAAAGTACAAGCAATCTCATTGGTCAGAAAAACTGACAAGACCAAATCCTATCATCCCTTCCTACATTTTCTTCAAACTTTCACCTGTCAGACACAATTGGTTGTTAGATCATAAGATCATGAGGCAGATGAGCAGAGTAAGATGATTCAGCCCATCAAGCCTGCTCCATCATGCAAGAGATCAAGGCTAATCTGATCATTCTCAACTCCATTTTCCTGCCTTTTCCACATAACATAGAAATATAGAAATGAGGAGCAGGAGAAGGCCATTCAGCTGTGTGAATCTGCTTTGTTATTCAACATAACATCATGAGACCGTAAAATTTAGGAGCAGAATTAGGTCATTCAGCTCATCGAATCTGCTCTGCCAATTGATCATGGTTGATATGTTTCTCATCCCCATTCTCCTGCTTTCTCATTATCATGTTTGTTCTCCTTACTAGTCAATAATCTGTCTCTGTCTCTGTCTTAAATACACTCAATGACTTGGGCCCCTACAGCCCTCTGCAGCAATGAGTTCCACAGATTCACCACCTTCTAGCTGAAGTGCTTCCTCCTCATCTCAGTTCTGAAGTGTTATCCCTTCACATTTAGGCTGTACCATTGGGTCCCAGTATCTCCTACTCCTATTCCACGTCCACTCTATCTAGGCCTCTCAGTATTCTGTAAGTTTCAATCAGATTCCCCCCTCATCCTTCTAAATTCCATCAAGTACAGACCCAGAGTCCTCAACCACTCCTCATATAACAAGCCCTTCATTCCCGAGATCATTCTTCTGGACCCCTCCAAGGTCAGCACATCCTTCCAGAGCCACAGGGCCCAAAACTGCTCACAATATTCCAAATGCTATCTGATCAGAGACTTACAGAGCCTCAGGAGTCCATCTCTGCTCTTGCATTCTAGCCGTCTTGAAATGAATGCTAACATTGCATTTGCCTTCCTCACTGTTGACTGACTCTGCAATTAACCTTAAGAAAATCCTGAACTAAGACTGTTAATTCCCTCTGAGCTTTAGATTTCTGAAGCCTTTTCTAATTCAAATTGTGGGGACATTCTCCTCGTCTTTTCTTCCTACCAAAGTACATAACTTTATACTTTCGCACATTGTATTCCATCTGCCACTTCTTAGCCCAGCTTCCAAGCTTGTCCTTCTACAGCCTCCCCACTTTCTT
This sequence comes from Hemiscyllium ocellatum, assembly GCF_020745735.1. Lineage (NCBI taxonomy): Eukaryota > Metazoa > Chordata > Chondrichthyes > Orectolobiformes > Hemiscylliidae > Hemiscyllium > Hemiscyllium ocellatum. Next base: position 62,940,179 of record NC_083401.1, on the reverse strand, counting down.
AACACTGCCTGTCCCTCCACAGATAGAACATAGAATGTAAAACATTAAAGTGCAGTATAGGCCCTTCGGTCCTCGATATTGCGCTGACCTGTGGAGCCAATCTGAAACCTACCTATCCTACACCATACCATTCTGTCCTTTATCTATCACCCCTCAATTTAAAGCTATGTCCTCTCATGCTAATTAGCACGATAGGAGGAAAAAGGCTCTAACTGTCCACCCTGTCTAACCCTCTGATTGTCTTATATGTGTCAATTAAGTCACTTCTCAACCTTCTCTCTAATTAAAACAGCTTCAAGTCCCTCATAAGACCTTCCCTCCAGAAGACCTTCCCTCCATTTACAAGGATAAATCTTTGTAAATCTTGTCTGTACCTTTCCAAAGCCTCTACATCCTTCCTATAATGCAGTGGCCAGAACTGTACGCAATCCTCCAGGTGCGGACACACCAGTGTTTTCTACAGCTGCAACATGACCCCGTGGCTCTGAAACTCAGTCTCTCTACCAATAAAAACTAACACACCATATGCCTTCTTAACAACCCAACCAACCTGGGGGGCAACTTTCAGGGAGCTATGTACATGGATACTGAAATCTCTCTGCTCATCTACACTACCAAGAATTGTACCATTAGCCTAGTACTTTTTATTCCTGTTGCTCCTTCCAAAGTCAATCACCTCACACTTTCTGCATTAAATTCTATTTGCCATCTCTCAGTCCAGCTCTGTGGCATATCCACGTCCCTCTGTAACCTACAACATCCTTCGGCACTATCCACAACTCCACTGACCTTAGTGTCATCTGTAAATTTACTAACCCATCATTCTACACCCTCATCCAGGACATTTATAAAAATGACAAACAGCAGTGGACCCAAATCAGATCCTTGTGATACACCACTAGTGACAGAACTCCAGGAAGAACATTTCCCATCAACCACCATGCTCTGTCTTTTTTCAATTAGTCAATTTCTGATCCAAACTGCTGCTAACCCACCCTCAATCTTATGCCTCCATATTTTGTGCAATAGCCTATCGTGGTTAACCTTATCGAATGCCTTACTAAAATCCATATACACCACATCAGCTGCTTTATCCTCATTGACCTGTTTGGTCACCATTGCAAAGAACTCAATAAGGTTTGAGAGGCATGACTTACCCTTCACAAAATCATGGTGACTATTCCTAATCAACTTATTCCTCTCTAGATGATTACAAATCCTATCTCTAATAACCTTTTCCAATACTTTACCCACAACTGAAGTAAGGCTCACTGGTCTATGACTACCAGAATTGTCTCTACTCCCCTTCTTGAATAAGGGAACAACATTTGCTGTCCTCCAGTCTTCTGACACTATTCCTGTAGATGATGACGACATAAAAATCAAAGCCAAAGGCTCTGCAATCTGCTTCCTGGCTTCCCAGAGAATCCTAGGATAAATCCCATCCAGAGGACTTATGTATTTTCACGCTTTCCAGAATTGCTAATACCTCCTCCTTGTGAACCGCAACCCTGTCTAGTCTAGTAGCTTGTATCTCAGTATTCTCCTCGACAACATTGTCTTCTTCCAGTGTGAATACTGACTAAAAATATTCATTTAGTGCTTCCCCTATCTCCATGCACAACTTCCCACTACTATCCTTGATTGGCCCTAACCTTTCTCTAGTCCCTCTTTTATTCCTGACATACCTATAGAAAGCTTTAGGGTTTCCCTTGATCCTATCTGCCAATGACTTCTCATGTCCCCTTCTGGCTCTTCTTAATTCTGTTTTTAGGTCTTTCCTGGCTAACTTTTAACTCTCAAGCAACCTGTCTTTGTGTCGTCTACAAACTTAGCAACAATGCCCTCAGTTCCTTCATTCAGATCATTAATGTTTCATGTAAATAGTTATGGTCCCAATACTAACCACTCTAGAACTCCACTAGTCACTGGCTGCCATTCAGAAAAAATCCCCTTTATCCCTGTTCTCTGCTTTCTGCCAGTCAGCCAGCCCACTATCCAAGTCAGTATCTTGCCCCCAACACCATGAGCTCTTATCTTATTTTGCAACTTCCTGTGCGGCACCTTTTTAAAAGGCTTCTAGAAATTCAAGTAGCTCACGTCCTTTCTATAATGTGCTCATTACCTCAGGAAAAGATTTTTACAGAATTCTCCCCTTGATGAACTCATGTTGATTCAGTCCTATTTTACCACTCATTTCTATATACACCACAAACTCACCCTTAGTAATGGACTCTAAAATCTTACCAATGACTGAGATTGGGCTAAGCAGCCTATAATTTCCTATTTTCTGGCTCTATCCTATCTGAAACAGGAGTGCTACATTAGCCATTTTCCAGTTCTCTGGGACTTCCTGACTCCAATGATTCTTGAAAGATCACCACCAATGCCTTCACAATTTGCTATCTCCTTCAGAACTCTGCTGGTTTTAAAGGCTTCTCAAGCTTCCTACTAATCTTCGCTATATTGTAGGCCTTTTTGTGCTTATCCTATACCCGACTTCCGTTGTCAACCATGGTTACTTCCTCCTCTGCTTGGTGTGTTTCTTCTTGCTTGAGATGAATTTATGCTGTGCTTCTGGAATTACCCACAGAAACTTCTGCCTTTACTGCTCCACTCTCTTCCCTGCTTGACTCCCTTCCAATCGACTCTGTCCAGTGCCATCCTCATTTCCTTTTTATACAATTACTCAATTGTTATACTGTTACATCTGATTCTAGCTTCTCCCTCTCAAACTACAGGGTGAATTCTATCATTTTATTGTCACTGCCTCCTAGGGGTTTCTTCACTTTAAGCTCTTTAATCATGTCTGCCTCATTGGGAAGTGAGGACTGCAGATGCTGGAGACCAGAGTTGAAAAATGTCGTGCTGGAAAAACACAGCAGGCCAGGCAGCATCTGAGGAGCAGAAGAATCGACGTTTCAGGCATAAGCCCTTCTTCATTGGAATGTAACTAAATCCAGAATTGCCTGTTCCCTCGTGAGCTGTACCATTATCTGCTCCAAAACACCTTTTCTCGGGATCCGATTTCAACCTAATTTGCCCAGTCCACCTATATATTTAAGGTTCCCCAGAATTATTATGTTAGTTTCTTTCTTACATGCCTTTTCTATCTCCAGATTAATTTTCTGCCCGGCCTCCTGACTACTGCTCAGAGGTCTGTACATAACTCCCATCAGAGTGTTCTTTCCTTTGCAGTTCCAGAAATCTACCCACACAGGTTCTATGCCTTCCAACTCTGTACCATTTCTTGCCATAAATTTGAATTTTTTTTACTAGTAAGGCAACACCCCAACCCCTAGCCCATCTTGCTATCCTTTCAATAGGATGCATATCTTTGGATATTTAATTTCCAACCCTGATCCCCTTACAGTCACATCTCTGTGATGCCCACAACATTGTACCCACCAATTTCAATTTGTGGTACAAACTCATTTATCTTTTTACATATACTGTGAACATATAAATACAATACCCTCAGTGCTGCATTAACCACTCCCCCACCTTTCATAGTTAACCCCTTATCTACTGTTTTGAAGCTAGATTCTTCAACTTTTCCACAAACAGTGTCTTATTATTTGTTCTGGAAACTTTAATAACCTCTCCTGAGCCCTCCTCCCTCATTTAACTGGCTTAAAGTCCTTGTGACCACCCTATTTAGCCTATAATAATCATGGCTGATCCTCTATTTCAACATTGTATTTCTGATTACTCTCCTCTTGACTCCTGTAATACCTGAAAATTGTTCTTTCTCTTCCTTGAATATACTCAGGAACCCTGCCTTCCCAGCTTTCAGCGTGGCAAATTTCACAGATTGACAACTCTCTAAAAGAAATTTTTCCTCATCTCAATCCTGAGCGGCCTAACCCATATCCTGAGACTGTGATCCCTGGTTCTAACTCCCAGTCAGAGGAAATATCCTCCCAAATTTGTCAAGTCCTGTTTGAATTTATAAATTCAGTTAGATTCCCTTTAGTTCTTCTAAACACTAGGAAATACCAGTTGAATGAATCATAGGGTAATCCTGCCATCCCCAGTATCAGCCTAGTGATCCTCACTGCACTCCTTTTCTTAGGCAGAGAGATTGAAACTGCACATAAGACCACAAATGCAGTATCAACAAGGCCCTGTATAATTGCAGTAAGACATCATTATTTCTGAACTCAAATTCTGTTGCAATGAAGCCCAGAATGATCTTCTAATTGCTTGCCAAATTTGCTTTCATTGACTGATGTACAAGGACACTCAAACTCTTTCATTCATCCACATTTCACAATGTATCACCATTGAAATAATATTTTGCCTTAAGGTTTTCACACAGAAGTGTATAAGTTCACATTTTTCTATTTCATCTTGCATGTACCATCTATTTTCACATATGGTCAACTTGCTTGGATTGGCATGAAGTCTCACTGCATCCTCCTCACAAATTACTATCTGACCTATTTTTGTGTCTTCAACAAGCCTGAAAATGTTGCATTTGGTCCTTCATCAAAGTCATTTATATATATATCATGAATAGTTGGGGTCTAAGAACTGATTTCTACTGTATCCCACCAGCCACCATCAGTCACCTGGAAATAGATCCATTTATTCCTATTCTCTGCTTCCTTGGCCAAGTCTTAATTCACGTCAGTAAATCGTCCCCAATCTCACTTGTCTTAATTTTGCTCACTCGCCTCATGTGGGACTTTACAAAAGCCTTTACGAAATCCAAATCTACTAGATCCACTGGCTCTCCCTTATCTATTCTGCTCATTGCTCTAGTGAATTGTCAGCCTTTAACACTATTAAGTTCCACAGCATTACTTTCTTGCTAGTTCTGATCTCCTTCAATTTTGCTCTCTCACTAGATCTTTCATTCCATAACATTTCTGGAAAGTTTTTTGTGCCCCCTTTTGAGAAGATGGAATCAAAGTATGTGTTCAATTATTCTGCCATTTATTTGTTCTCAATTATAATTTCCTGAGTTTCTGCCTGTTTTTGAAAAGACTCACCATGAATGTTCAAAGTTCTACTGGTCTGCTGCTGAAGTTTTGTGGGAAACTGGAAGGACATCTGTGAAATTTTGATTTCTTGAACAGGACTGAGAAAACAGCCTAATGCACTGCACCAGGAGAAGTGATCACTTGATAACTTTTCACATGTTGAATCTAATAAGTGTCAGATTTCCAAAATGTGGAATTTTGTGTAACTCAGTACACAATATCGGTGCCAAAGGGCTCAATGGGAAGCTTAGAAAATCAAGTTTACCCAGGGAGCTTAGATGTAAGGGTAAAATGTAAGCAAAAGATAACTCCTAGACTGCAAACAAATATCACAGTATGCCACAGAGTGTATTGAAATGACACCAATGGCTCAGTGAACTGCAAAGCATGAAAATTGCACTGTTGAAAAAGGTGACATATTCAGGTCTGTCACAGAGATATTTTCAGACACATGTTGCAATTTTAAAAGGCCAGAGTAGCTTATTTCGATGGGATAAAATAAATAATTGCAGATGCTGGAAATCTGAAACAAAATCTGAAATTGCTGGAGAAACTCAGCAGGTCTGGCTGCATCTCTGGAGAGAAAGTAGAGTCAGCCTTTCTATTCAAGGGATTGTTCTAATGAAGGATCACTGGACTTCAAATATCAAGTCTACTTTCTCTCCACAGGTGCTGCCAGACTTACTGAGTTTCTTCAGAAATTTCTGTTTTTATTTTGATGGGAATTAGCTCACACTATCTTGTTTGCAGAAATTCACCAAAGATTTTCAGACAGCACCATCCAAACCCACGACCTTCCATCCAGAAGGACAAGGGCAGCATCTTTGAGCTCCCCTCCAAGCAATTCACCATCTTGACTTGGAAATACATTGCTGTCTTTTCACCATTGCTGGGTCAAAATCTTGGAATTCCCTCCCAAATCACTTTGCTGGTCTACCTGCAACATGTGGACTGCAAGTGATTAAAGAAGGCAGTTCACCACCACCTCCTCAAGGGCAACAAGAGACAGGTACTAAATGTTGGTCAGTCAGCAATGCCCATATCCCATTAATGACTGAATAAAATAAAACTCTTGGAGCATAACAATCTCCTAATGATCATAATTGAAGGTTTGTGTCTTTCAATCAATCATTCTGAAGGCACTCCAATTGAGGCCAGAATGAATCATTAACTAGCCAGTCAACTCCAGCCCACACCTGCCCCTTTGGAGCAACTATTGCCATTTTTTACTGAGGCTGGTGCGGCAATTCAGTCAACTTTGCAGCTCAAGCTGCTCACTTCAGCAACCAAAATCAAGCTCAAGGTTTACAATCAGCCCAAAATGTTGATCTCAACTGATACGGCTTGATCTACTGAGAATTTCCAACTTTTTCTGTTTCTAAATCTGATTTCCAGCATCTGCTGTATTTTGTGGAGTCTGACCATAACATAAGATTCTTAAGGAATTTCTTTCACTCTTCAATGGTAAACACTCCATTTTCCATTTTGAAAACTCAGTGAAAGGTGCTCAAGCTCTTTTTTTACAAAAGTTTTAATTTCAGTGGTTTATTAGATTATTTTTACTTTAAAGCAGCTGATCCAACAATAGTTATGAGTTACAGGATTGTTTATTCTTGAAGGGTTTTCTGTAATCCACTCACTATATACATGGTTGGATGTTTTTTAACAACAGAGTCAGAGAGTCATACTGCATGGAATCAGACCCTTTGGCCCAACTCATCCATACCAACCAGGTTTCCCAAATTAAACTAGTTCCATTTGCCTGCATTTGGTATATATCCCTCTAAACCTGTACTGTCCATGTACCTGCATCTTCTGGTATTCTTCTGAAACACCCAATCATCTGATGCAACTTTTTTTCAGAGTGCCACCAGATGGATAGTCCTGTCTTAGTGTGACATTACAGTAAATGAGAGGCATACAATTTACATTGTTCATAATGGTACGTTTGCATATAACAATGCCATATAAACTACATAACATGATGCATTTGTATTTTATAATATTTCCAGGTTCATAACATAGCACTATTTATAAACTATTATAAATAAATAAACTATTGCATACTAGCTTTGATCGGTGAGTATTTGGTTTGTATTCAATGCTAGCTGTATGTTTGAGAGTCTTCTCAAATTATTGAATAATCCAATAAGACAGAGTTACCTTGCATTTTGATAACACTTTTCATGACGTTAGATTACTCTAAAGAGCTTCACAGCAAATTACGTGCTTTTGAAATATAGCCATTACTTTAATGTAGAGAGGTGCAGTTGCCAATTTGTGCATCACATGATTCCATAAATTGCTATAAACTAAATGAACAAATAAACTATTTGAACACACATTGGTTAAATGATGAATGTTGGTGACAGAAGTGCTATAGGAGTTTTTTACAACCATTTGAGAAAGAAGACGGATAATCCATTAAATATCACATCCAGATAAGCATAAATGGTATATATATATATATACATATATATATACATACACACACACACACACATATATGAGACACACACACATATATGAGAAGGCAGTTGTGTTGGATCTTTCCTAGAACAACCTAAAACTAATTCTCATGTTTTGCTTCACACTCTTCCCCCTCCCAAATTTACTTATTAATGCTTCGGATACTTATCCATCTTGCCCTTCAGAGTCACAACACCCTCTGTAACAGTCATTCCCTGTAGTGAAATATTCCATGCTCACACCATCCTCTGACTGATTGAGTTTTTTTTTCAAAACCTTTGTTCTCACACTCTTATTGACAATTTAAAATTGATGGCCCCTTGGCAATGACTCTCTTACCAGAAGAGGCTGTCATGTCTTTTCATTCTAAAATCCTTCAGCATTGAAAATTCTCTCCCGGCCTTCTCTGTTGCAGTCAAAATAATCCCATTGCTATGATTCTACTGATATTATTGCTTCATGAGTCAGATCCCAGACTGAAATCTGGCTCGATAGAACATATTTTACTTTGTTCTATTTTGGTTTGGTTTTAACAATACTGTGGAGTTTGTGTTAACAATAAAACAGATGTTTATTAAGAAAATAGCAAAAATAATATAGATTAATCCAAACTGTCTACTTACAACACAAATTCAAAGATATTTAAATACACAATCGAGTTTTAATCCCAAAATTCCCCTTTATACATTGAAAAGAAAGAAGTGCACTTTGTGTAGTATCCAAACCAGATCTCTGGTACAGTATCTAGAAACATCCCTGTATAGTAATCAAAAATACCACTTTTACTATACTCAAACCAGAGTTCCTGTCACTAACACCTCAATATGTTTAATATGCTTGTGACTTTAACCTCTCAACTGAAACTGCTGATAGATTCTTCCTAGAGGTATTCATGCACCTAAACCTAAACATACTCAGTTTCAAGTAATCTCTTGGGTCTTATCCCAACAACTCAAATTTGAAATGATCCTTAACCCTTTATTTTAAGGTGAATTAGTTTCACTATGTCCTTCCCTTCTTAGGGGCACTGATCCATAAGAGCAATTGAAGAAGTTCACAGGACTGCTCAAAACCAAATGGACCCCACCACCAAGGATATATTTCCCTCCCCTCCCCTATCAGCATTCCAGAAAGACCACTCCCTCTGCGAGTCCCTCATCAGGTCCACACACCCCACCAACCCAACCTCCACTCCTGGCTCCTTCCCTTGCAACCACAAGAAATGCAAAGCTTGCGCCCACACCTCCCCCATCACTTCCCTCCAAGGCCCCAAGGGATCCTTCCATATCCATTACAAATTCACCTGCACCTCCACACACATCATTTACTGCATCCGCTGCTCCCAATGTGGCCTCCTGTACATTGGGGAGACAGGCCGCCTACTTGCGGAACATTTCAGAGAACACATCTGGGACACCCGCAACAACTAACCCAACCGCTCTATGGCTGAACACTTTAACTCCCCCTCCCACTCCATCAAGGACATGCAGGTCCTTGGCCTCCTCCATTGCCAGACCATGGTAACACAATGCCTGGAGGAATAGCGCCTCATCTTCCGCCTAGGAACCCTCCAACCACAAAGGATGAATGCAGATTTCTCCAGCTTCCTCATTTCCCCTCCCTCCACCTTATCTTAGTCCCAACCTTCGGACTCAGCACTGCCTTCTTGACCTACAATCTTCTTCCCGACCTCTCCGCCCCCACTCACACTCCGGCCTAACACCCTCAACTTAACTTCCTTCCACCTATCGCATTCCCAATGCCCCTCCCCCAAATCCCTCCTCCCTGCCTTTTATCTTAGCCTGCTTGGCACACCCTCCTCATTCCTGAAGAAGGGCTTATGCCCGAAATATCAATTCTCCTGTTCCTTGGATGCTGTCTGACCTGCTGCGCTTTTCCAGCAACACATTTTTCAGCTCTGATCTCCAGCATCTGCAGTCCTCACTTTCTTCTCCCTGCTCAAAACCACAGCAAGCCTGAAAAATCTGTCCCTTTAAATGACTATTTCCCTTATAATTAAATAGTTCCCTTAAACAGTTTGAGGAATATTTTTTAAAATCGTGAGACCCCACTATCTACCTTGCTGAAAACAATCCTTTAGTGGTACACAGGTACAGTAAAAAAACTGTTTTCACAGAAACCATCATGCTGGGGAAGTACTGATAAATTGATTGTTAACTTCAGTGAAAAGCTCATGACTCTCACCAATCTAGAATCCAAATGCAATTAACAATACTAAAAATATCTTTATAAATGACACAATATCTTGAAGTTAACTCAATAATTATAGTTTCAATTATTTGTCTGGCAGTACAGAATATGAGTATTTCTGAAAAAAGACAGATTTTGCTGAAGTTTTTCATATTGCAGTCATCAGGACAATTTGCAATTTGTTTGGGGTGCCTATAAATTTAGTTATCAATCTCAGTTCAGCCTTGGACTGAGTGCAGGCATTCCTTGGATAAGGAAGTGTCAAAATATTTAATTTGTGCAAACCTAATTCAGACTAATTTAGTTTGTGGTTGGCATTGCAGTGAAATCTGAAAATTAGATTCTGAAGCTTGAGTAGATCTATTTTCAAGAGTTATATAGGTGGAACTGACTCAAGTAGGCTTTGGTATTGCATATAGACAGATGTGCAATGCAGTATGGCTGAGCACTTGAGAATGTGACTTACAATAGAGTGGCTCAAGGGGTTCATTGGTGGAAGGAGAGCGATGTTTGACTGTTTTTCCCGAAAGTAGCTGATGGGTGAGTAGGACTGCTGAGTATTTCAAGTATTTTGAGCAAAAGAAAGATTTTCAGTTTGTGATCAGGTTTCTCAACATTGTTCTCTCTTTTTCTTATGAACTATTTGTTAGGCATGAGATTGATGCTGGTAGGTTAAAAAAAACGAAAATGATATGGGCACCAAAGTGTTCTGTCTTTAGTATTTGCCGTTTGAGCAAACTGAGGAACTAGAGTCTGAGCCACAGACATTACATCACAACAGGAAGAAAGAAAGTTATCTTCACGTTTTGCTCCAGGAGATGGTCACACTAGGTAATTAAAACTTGGTCTGTGATCAACAATAAGAAGGGATGATTTCAGCTGAAGCAGTCATTAAATAACATTCTCAGTCATCTTTGTTTCATATGTCCTTTACTTTTAATTTGTTGGCAATAAAATCTGTCTCACTTAGAAGTTCAGTATGTCTGTAAGTAATTCAGGGCTATAATACGTTGTCAAAATGATAGTAACAGTGGGCAGTATAACACTGTGTCAATATCCTCAACCATAGTGGGCGGCACAGTGGCACAGCAGTTAGCACTGTCGCCTCACAGCGCCAGGACCTGGGTTCAATTCCTGACTCAGGCGGCTGACCGTATGGAGATTGCACATTCTCCCTGTGTCTGCGTGGGTTTCCTCCGGGTGCTCCGGTTTCCTCCCACAGTCCAAAGATGTGCAGATCAGATGAATTGGCCGTGCTAAATTGCCCATAGTATTAGGTAAAGGGGTAAATGTAGGGGAATGGGTGGGTTGCACTTCAGCAGGTGGGTGTGGACTTGTTGGGCCGAAGGGCCTGTTTCCCCAATGTAAGTAATCTAATCTAATAGTGGATGCACATAACAAAGTCTGCCTTTAGTGAGAACAGGTGTTCTGACAAAGCGTGACGGGTCTCAAAATGTTAACACTGATTTTCAATCTGTCGATGCTGCCAGGGCTGAGGTTCCCCTGCACTTACTGTTTTTGTTTCAGACTTCCAATATCCACAATTCTTTGTTTTGATTCTGGAGTCTGCCTTCACTTCAGGTGGAAAATTCTGAGAATGGCAGGAAATAGCAGAGTCAGTGTAGGAATCTTCCAGCCAGTTTGTCATCTTACTCGGCTGCATGCAAGTGGTTAAACAGTGTAGGACAAGTTCCTTTGTTTAAGGAGTGCTGCAGTGGAAGTAATGACACGTGAATTCACTGCAGCATGTTTGATCTCAACATAATCTTACCCCTGCCCCAATTCCTTGTTCCATTTATTGAATATATAATTTTTATCCATTTCCTCTCATTCCTAAGATCCTATACCTAGGTACCTTTGTACCTAAGATGACACTATAAGCAGCGACTTTGTAAACCTTTCACTGCACTCATGTGAGTACATGTGACAATAAACCTGATTCTAATTCTAATTCTAGAAATCTTGATATTAAAGTCTCATGTCCAAGCATGATCATTCTATGCAGTTCTGCTTTGGGGCAACTATTGACTGAATTTATTGAATAATAAAAGCTCAGACTATAGAGTACATTTTCCATTTAACACTATGCTGGTTATGTTTGTTATGAGGAAACCTCTGAGGATTATATCCAGTATGACTCAATAGTTCTTGTGCTGCCCGACCTTACAAAGGAACATTAAAGGGCTATCCTGGCAGTTTTTTATTTATTGATCTTCAGATTTCAGGGACTAAATTCTGAGTTTTACATTCACACGGATACATTTGTTGGTAAACAAAGGTATTAAGGGATATGGGTTGAAGGTAGGTTTATGGAATTAGACCACAGATTAGCCATGATCTCATTGAATGCTACAATAGGTGTGGAATGCTGAATGGCCACCTCCTGTTTCTATGTTTCTTATGTAAAACCATAACACTGTAAAACCATAAGACAAAAGAGCACAAAGAGGCCATTCAGCCCACTATGTCTGCTTCACCATTCAATGAGATCATGACTGATCTGCTAACCCTCAATTCCATTTTCCTCCCCCATAATCCTTGATTCCATTGCTGATTAAAGTCTATCTATCTCCACCTTTTATACTTCACAACCCAGTCTTGACAGCCCTCTGTGATAAAGAATTCTACACATACATTCCCTTTTGAGAGAAGAAATTCCTCTTTATCTCCATCTTAAATGTGCAACACCTTGTTCTGAGAAAAACAACCTTTCCACATTTAACCTGTCAAGCCTCCTAAGAATCTTGAACATTCCAATATAGTCATCTGTCATTCTTCTAAATGCCAACAAATGCAATCCCAACCCACTCAATCTCTCTTCATAACACAATCCCTCCATATGGTGTTAGCCAAGTGAACCTTGTTTGGACTATCTCCAATGCCAGGAAGTCTTTCCTTTAGGTTAAGGGGTTGCAGATTTAAAAAAGACGTGAGGTGAAATTACATCTCTCAAAGATTCATGAATCTGGGGATTTCACTACCTCAGAATATGTGGATGCCAGGACATTGAGGTAACTTAAGGAGGAGATAGACAGATTTTTAATTGGGTTGAAGCATTATGGAGAGTGGACAAGAAACAGGAATTGAGGCTGATATGACATTATCCATGTTCATTTTAAGTGGAAGACAGGTTCAAGAGGCTAAATTTCCTACTTCTGCTCCTATTCTCATGTTCTTAAAAGGAACCCAAAATCTGTCATAGTACTCCAGCTGTAATAGTGCTTCGAATATTTTCAGCAAAACTTCCCTAATATTTTTATACTCCATTCCTTTTGAAATAAAGGCCAACATTCTATATGCCTTCCGTATTACCTGCTGAGTTTAGATGCTAGCTTTTTATGAATCATGGGCAAGGACTCACAAGTCCCTCTGTTCTGTATTTCCTGCAGTCATTTTCTCTCAAAATAATATTCAGCACCTCTATTCTTCCTGCCAAAGTGCAAAACTTCATATTTTCACACAGTCCATCTGTCGATATTTTTGCCCATTTGCTTATTCTATCTATGTACTCTGCAGAATTTGTGTTATTCTTAATAATTGGCTTCCCACTTCCCTTATCAACAAACAAGGCTGTATTACATTCACTTACCTCAACAAAATCATTAATATATATTGTCTGGTCCCTATTGCGCTTCACTAATTATAGGTTGCCATCTTAAAAATCTTGAAATCCTAACTCTTTGTCTTTTCTAATAGTTAACACTCTGCCTATCTGAATATACTACATGCAACCCCAATGGACTCTCATCTTGTTAAGTAGCCTAATGTGTAGTACCTTATCAAACATCCGCTCTAAGTCCAAATATAATACATCCATGGCTTCTCCTTTATCCATCATGCTTGTTAAATCCTCAAAGAATTCTTATTAATTTGTCAAGCATGATTTCCCCTTCATGAAGCCGTGCTGACGCTGCTTAATCATGCTATGTATTTCTATTTCTATATGCACTGTTATTACATCCTTTATAATCACATATTCCCAATAATAGATGTTAAGCTAACTGGCCTATAATTAACTGATTTTGCCTCTTTCCCTTTGTAAATAAAGATGTTACACTGACAGTTTTTCAATCCTCTGGGACTTCTCAAGAATCTGGAAAACTACTAACAATGCATCCACTATCTCTGTCACTACATCTTTTAATACTTTAGAATGCATCCCATCAGGTCTTATCTATCATTAATGATATTCCTTAGGGAGCAAAACATGCGGCTGATATAGTGGAAATGTGGCCAAGCAGCCTTTTCTCATTTCATTCTTTAATTTTTATCTCTGTGAGTGTGCAGTTCCAATCCTGTTGTTATGGAGGATCTGATTTTTTTTTGATCTGGATGAAGAATCAAGATGGGCCAAAATATCCTTTTGATAATATACAGCTTGTGATTTTGTAAGCTACTTTTTTTTGGTAATCCCACAATAGTCTAAAAAATACCAAGGATCCAGGGAAAATTTTCCCCAGAGTACTGGAGCAATTTTAAATAGTTACTAGACTGATCTCTCATCGTCAGCAGTGAGCAGGTATCAAAGACAGAGCCAGATGACCTGGAGTAAAAACTCTATCCCAGACATATGCTTCTTTTGTGCATAGCTCTCAGCTGGGTGCATGGAATCAGTGAAATTTTCCTATAATCTCGTGCCTTCTGAACACCACATCTGTCACCTATTACCTGTAATACAATATGGTTTATTAGTCAAAGCCAGAACATGCTTGGTGTCTTTAGAAGGAGATTTTGGGTTAGCTATTAATTACTAATTTGGACAATCACTGTTAGCTGAACTGAATGACACTGAGAAAACAGTCAAGAGAACAGAAATACAAGATATTGTTGAATCCATAAGAATGTCATGGCTTCAGTTCACAAAGCCACAAGAAATCGTCTTTTTCTATAAAAACTAGTTCAGAGTTGTTTTAATCTCAAATGCCTTCCCTCCAACAATCGTTATTTTTCTAACTACACAGAACAAACACATGCAGACCCAGATACAAGTCTCTTCACTGATACAAGTCTCTTCACTGATACAAGTCTCTTCACTGGTTTGTCATGGTATTAAATCACATTTCAATGCACAATTAGCAAAAAAAAATCACTCAGGGACACTTTTCTCACTACCAGAATTAATTATATTCAAGCAACCCTTCATTGTTTACACACTTTTAAAAGAACCCAGTGCTATAATTAACTGAAGCATTCTGTAACTGAAGGATATAGGCAAAACAGCTCGGCATTTTCTCCCCAGCCTAAGTAAACACCCATATCACATGGTTCAGTAATTTTCCTATTATCTACAATGTGATTAAGTGGGAGATATTTAATCAACCTGTTCTGATATGTTATGACATTTACTTGGGGCAGGTAGGACTTGCTGTTGATCCAATCCTATGAAGGTGGCAGCAGTGAACTCAGGTCCTGTGAGAGCAAAATCCTGAGAAGCTCCTGTTAGATTAGATGCCATAAAGGTGTTTTCTCCACCCCAGGCCCAGTGACAAGTTGGCTTCCAGCGGCCCGGAACAGCAGTATATACCAGGCACCTGGCGGGATGGTGTCCCAGTATGGTGGTCTGAGTTTGATGGTCTCCCCGTGTAACAGTCTCCTGGATGTGGTGGTCTTGACCCGGAAGGGCAGTCTCAGCCTGACATGGCAGTCAGATTCAGCATGGAGGTCATCTTCAACAGCTTTCAGGTATTCCAGCAACCGGGCGTGAAGGTCTAGTCCTAGCACGGAGATCTCGTCCTTACTTTGAAGTAGTGTCTGGGTCTACCACCGGCCCAGTGTGAGGGTTTAGTCCCGGTGTGCAGGACCTGTATCGGCATGGCAGGTCCATTTTGATCCAGTTTTCCAGCATACCCCAAACCCAGAAGACATTCATTGAATTGTGATGAGGCAATTTTTGAGAAGATTTGTAGCTCAGGTTGATGATAAGTATGTAAGTTAGCTCACTGAGCTGGAAAATTTGTTTTCAAATGTTTCATCACCATACTAGATAACATCATCACTGAGAGTCTCCGGTGGTATGTCCCGCCTTTCTATTTATAGGTTTTGGTTTCTTAAGGTGGGTGATGTAATTTCCGGTTCTTTCTATTTCAAGGAAGATAGATAACATTTAAATCAATGTGTTTATTGATGGAGCCCTGGTTAGAATGTCATGCCTGTAAGAATTCTCGTGTGTGTCTTTGTTTCACCTGTCCTAGGATGTGTGTGTTGTCCCAGTCAAAGTGGTCTCCTTCTTTGTCTGTATGTATGGGAACTCATGATACTGGGTCATGTTATTTGGTGGCTGGTTGGTCCATGTATCCTGGTGGCAAGTTTCATGCTAGTTTGTCTGATGTAGTGTTTTTTTTACTATTCTTGCATGGTATCTTGTAAATGTCGTTAGATTTGCTGGTAGTATCCAGTGAATCCTTTAGCTTCATTAGTCGCTGTTTAAGTGTGTTGGTAGGTTTGTGGTCTATCACGATGCCATGGGGCCTGAGTAGTCTGGAAGGTATTTCTAATAAGTCTTTGATGTAACGTAATATGGCTATAGGTTTTGGTTGCACTGTGTCTGGTAGTTTGGGTTTGTTTCTCAGGAATCGGTGGATTATGTTTATTGGGTATCCATTTTTCTTGAAAACATTGTATAGATATTTTTCTTCTGCATTTTGTAGTTCTTGGGTGCTGCAGTGTGATGTAGCTCATTGAAATAATGTCTTGATACAGCTCCATTTGTGGGTGTTGGGATGATTGTTTCAGAAGTTAAATATTTGAATTGTGATGAACTTTTCCTTTTTCTTTTTCTTACTTATAAGTTTGTGCGAAGATTTGTAGCTCGGGTGCTCGTTGTTGTGGTTCTGTTCGCCGAGCTGGAAGTTTTTGTTGCAAACGTTTCGTCCCCTGGCTAGGAGACATCATCAGTGCTTTGGAGCCTCCTGCGAAGCGCTTCTTTGATGTTTCTTCCGGTATTTATAGTGGTCTGTCCTTGCTGCTTCCGGTTGTCAGTTTCAGCTATCCACTGTAGTGGTTGGTATATTGGGTCCAGGTCGATGTGTTTGTTGATGGAGTTTGTGGATGAATGCCATGCCTCTAGGAATTCCCTGGCTGTTCTCTGTCTGGCTTGCCCTATGATAGTGGTGTTGTCCCAGTCGAATTCATGTTGCTTGTTTTCTGTGTGTGTGGCTACTAAGGATAACTGGTCGTGTCGTTTCGTGGCTAGTTGATGTTCATGGATGCGGATTGTTAGCTGTCTTCCTGTCTGTCCTATATAGTGTTTTGTGCAGTCCTTGCATGGTATTTTGTAAACTACGTTAGTTTTGCTCATGTTGGGTATCGGGTCCTTCATTCTAGTAAGTTGTTGTCTGAACGTGGCTGTTGGTTTGTGTGCCGTTATGAGTCCTAAGGGTTGCTGTAGTCTGGCTGTCAGTTCTGAAACGCTCCTGACGTATGGTAGTGTGGCTAGTCCTTTTGGTTGTGGCATGTCCTCGTTCCGTGGTCTATCTCTTAGGCATCTGTTGATGAAGTTGCACGGGTATCCGTTTTTGGCGAATACCTTGTATAGGTGTTCCTCTTCTTCCTTTTGCAGTTCTGGTGTACTGCAGTGTGTTGTGGCCCTTTTGAATAGTGTCCTGATGCAGCTTCATTTGTGTGTGTTGGGGTGGTTACTTTCATAGTTTAGGACTTGGTCTGTGTGTGTTGCTTTCCTGTATACCCTTGTAGTGAATTCTCCGTTGGGTGTTCTCTGTACTATCACGTCTAGGAATGGGAGTTGGCTGTCCTTTTCTTCTTCTCTCGTGAATCGGATTCCTGTGAGTGTGGCTTTGATGATCCAGTGTGTTTTTTCTATTTCCGTGTTTTTGATGATTACAAACGTGTCATCGACATATCTGACTCAGAGTTTGGGTTGAATTTGTGGTAGGACTGTTTGTTCTAACCTTTGCATAACTGCCTCTGCTATGCGTCCCGAGATTGGTGATCCCATGGGTGTTCCGTTGATTTGTTCGTATATCTGGTTGTTGAATGTAAAGTGTGTGGTGAGGCACAAGTCCAGTAGTTTAAGTATGCCATCTTTGTTGATAGGTTCCGCGTCCTGTTTTCTGTTCTGTATGTCCAGTAGGTTGGCTATTGTTTCTCTGGCTAGGGTTTTGTCAATCGAAGTGAACAGTGCCGTCACGTCGAATGAGATCATGGTTTCTTCTTTGTCTATGTGTATATTTCTGATGATGTTCAAGAATTCCTGTGTTGATTGTATGGAGTGTTTGGATCCGCTGACCAGGTGTTTCAGTTTCTGTTGTAGTTCTTTGGCCAGTTTGTATGATGGTGTCCCTGGTAGTGATACTATGGGTCTGAATGGGATGTCTGGTTTGTGTACTTTAGGTAGTCCGTAGAATCTGGGGGTGTTGTTGCTTTCCGGTTTCATTCTTTGTAGGTCAGCTTTGGTTATCTGTGCGTTTTTTTGTAGATTCCTTAGTGTGCTATTTATTCTATTGGTGAGTTGTGGTGTGGGGTCAGATTCCTTCATTTGGTAGGTGTATTTATTTATAACTTCTGTCATTAATTTTGGCACTGTGGTACGATGACTTATAATACTTATCCCTGTTTTGTTTTGTAAAACACAGTTAGTTCACAGAAACTGGGCATTTGGATACAAAATTGGCTTGAAGGGAGGACACAGAAGGTGGTGGAGGTGGGTTGTTTATCAGATCGGAGGCCTGTAACCAATGGTGTGCCATAGGGATTGGTGCTGGGTCCACTGCTTTTTGTCATTTATATAAATGACCTGGGTGTGAATATAGAATGTCGGTTAAGTACATTAGTATGTTCGCGGATTATACCAAACTAATTGGTCGTGGCAAGAAGGTTATCTCAGAGTACAATGGGAACTCGATCAGATGGCCAATGGGCTGTGGAGTGGCAGATGATACTTAATTTAGATAAATGTGAAATGTTGCATTATGGTAAAGCAAATCAGAGCCAGACTTATACACTTAATGGTCAGATCCTGGGGAATGTTGTGGAACAAAGAAACTTTGGATCCAGAATCATAGTTCCTTGAAGGTGGAGTTGCCGGTAGACAAGATAGTGAAGAAGGCTTCTGGTATGCTTGCGCTTATTGGTCAGTGCATTGAGTAAAGGAGTTGGGATGTCATGTTGCAGCTGTATGGGTCATTGGTTTGGCCACTTTTG
Organism: Hemiscyllium ocellatum; assembly: GCF_020745735.1. NCBI lineage: Eukaryota > Metazoa > Chordata > Chondrichthyes > Orectolobiformes > Hemiscylliidae > Hemiscyllium > Hemiscyllium ocellatum. Next base: position 62,921,352 of record NC_083401.1, on the reverse strand, counting down.
GAATACCATGTTCAATTCTGGTCTTCCTGCCAAAGGAAAGTTGTTGTTAAATTTGGACCACTTACATGTCAAACAGCATAAACAGCAAGTGATAGGCAGAACTAAGCAACTCCACAATGAATGGAGTGTCATACTCCCCACTTGCTTGGACAGGTGCAGCTGCAACAACACTCAAGAAGCTTGACACCATCCAGGATAAAGCACCTGCCTGATTGGGACACCACCTATCACTTACAAAACTTCATTGCCACCAATGTAGAGCGGCGACTGTGTGTACCATCCACATGATGCATTGCAGAAATTCACCAAGGATCATTGAACAGCACCTTCCAAATCTGCACCATCTACCATCTGGAAGGACAAGTACAGCCGATGTATTGAAGCCAACCTGTGAGGTCCCCTCCAAGCCACATACCATCCTGACTTGGAACAAGATCACCGTTCCATCTGTCATTGTGTCAAAATCCTGCAATTCATTACTTACTAGTAATATGGGTGTCTCAAGGATAATTGGGAATAGAAAGAATATGCTGCACTGGCATTATCTCCCACAGCAGTGAATGAAAAAAACAAATAATCCCATTGAGATTTGCAAGAAAGGGAAAAGAAAACTCAAAGATCTTGAGAAGATAGTAATGATGAGAGTTGAAAAGGGATCATCAGCGTAAATCAGCCACAGGATTATTCTCTTCACATAAAGCCATGCAATATGACTGTAACTACCTCTCGAGAAAGAAGGAGACTTCAGAGACTCCTATAATTACCTAGTGCCTTCAATATAAAGTGCATTCCATGGTGTTTTACAGGTAAGCATATAAAAATGGACAGAACCTAATGGCACAAGACACTAAAGCACTTAACCACAAACAGATTAAACAGATGCACTACATAAAATAACAGCTCTCATTTTTCATAGTGTTTGTCATCAATCATTCTTTTATTGTGCAGAAAATAATGTCGTGGTCCAATATATAAATGCAATAAAATATATCCCAAATGTGAAATTAAAATAAATAGTTGTTCGCTGCTTTTGAATATGTGGTTGCCAATTCAATACTGTGCAGATGGAATTGGAATTGAATGCATAGAGAGGCAGATAGTGGAAAATAGACTGACAGATGAACAAAAGTTAGAGCAGAACGGAAACTAGGTTGGGGCATGTTGAAGTATACATAGGGTGAAGAATTGGAGAATTTGAGACTAGACTCATGAAAACATGAATATAGATTACAGCTGAGGAGAAGTGAGGTAGGAATAAAGGCACACAATGGTGCTGTCACTGAAATAAGCACTTTTGATGATGGACAGAATTAGGGGTTTAAAAGTTCAGTTTTGAGTTAACAAGACATAAAAACCACCTGATGTAATAACCTGGGGGGGGGGGGGGTAATAACCGGCGGGGGGGGCAACATTAGTACCAGGTTTGTTTTTAACCCAAAATCAGTTGCATCATCTCCAGGACTCAATGTTGGATAAGTTGTCTAACAATGCGGAGGCACACTATAGCTGAATAATCTAGCACAAAGCTTAAGCTGGCTATCATTCGTATATTTCTGGAAACCAATCCTTGTCCTAATGATGGCAACAGTGAGAAGGAGTAATAAAGACAGGAGGAGAAGGAAGTCAAAAGTAGAGTTCAGGAGAACCCATTGGCAGAGACTGATTATGTTCAGTTGGTAAAAACAACAGATGGGAAATCTGTGTTAATTATAAAAACGTAAGGAATAGGAGTTGCAGCAGGCCAACGCTGTTCTACCATTCAACAATATCATGTCTGAACTTTTTTCTATTCTCAATCTTCACAGTGTCTTCTTACATCGCTTAATTCCCTTTAATATCCAGAAATATATTTACGTCTGCTGACTATTCCCAGCTCTCTAGAGTAGAGAATTCTAAAGATTCACATTTTGAGTGACATTTTAGCTTCCTGTGATTCAGTACAAAAATTTCCGGGTTCTTTGATGCAAACTTTGATTTCTCAGTCTTTTGTGGGGTAACTTTTATGTTATTGCTTTCAAAGTGAATAACTTGAGACTTTTTTCAATTTGTAACTTGTTTATCCTTCTGCAGCGACATTGTGTCCCCTCACTCTTCACTTTCCAACTACTTTTGTATCATCAACAAACTTGGCCACATTTTACTCAGTTCCCCTCATTTACGCCATTAATATAGATTGTAAAAGTCAAGGCGCAAGTACTGATTCTTGTGATACCCCACCAGTTTTATCCTGCTCATGCAAAAATGTGCCTTTTATTCCATTGCTTTCCTTAAATTAACCACTTAACAGGTTTCAGTGTCTATCTGTGTCCAGTCAATGGACAGCCATACCCCTGAAATTTCCACTTGAGCATATTCTATGGCATTGAGACGACATTATGCTCCTCTCCTGGCACATTCTCCCTGGATTTACAGGATTTCCCAACTTTCCAGCCTGTTCTCAATGAGCTGGTACTATCCAGCCCGTTGAATAAGTAACTGCAATAAAGAGGAAACTCAAGGTCATAGAGTTTAAGAAAGGAAAACACTGAACAGGAATTTAAGAGTGAAATGGAGGAAAACGTGATGCCAAAAAATCTGTTTATAAAACTAAAGTAGTTTCTTTTGCCAATTCAACTTATCCACAATAAGTACTGAAAAGGACTTTATGCAATAGACTTATGTTAAGTTTCCAAAAGGAGTTATGGATCTTTTTCAACTCTGTACTGAGTTATGACTGCAATGAAAAAGATTAGTACATTGAATTGATTCCATAAGGTCATAGCAAATATAAATGCTGTATAGAAAGGATTCCTATCACGATCCTTTTTGTATAAGTGTTGAATCTACATAGTTCATATTATCTATATAGTTGTTCATGAAGTCCAGAAGCAGTCGGCATGTTGGTAACTTTTCAAGAAGGATTGTAGTGGGGAGCTCAGATTTATACAGTGCAGAAAAGGCCCTTCAGTCTCTCTGTTCTGCACTGACATAACTGCCATTAAATGTGGTCTGATCACAATTTCCTGCATTTTCCCATATTCTTAAATGTTATAATCTTTGAGGCGCTCATTCAAATATTTTTTAAAAGCTGTAAGGTCTCCAGCCTCCACTACCTTCCTGGGCACTAAATTGGGTGAGGAAAACATTTTTGGTGGGGGGGGGGAATCTCAGCACCCACATTCCTTCCCCCATCTGTACCCTGATGACCCCCAGATTGGGGCAGATCAATGTTTCCCACCCTACTGTCTGTCAGAGCCTGGGAGTCAGACCACATCGTTTTAATGGTCAGGAAGGCTGCTAATATTACCACCTGCTAGCAATGGACTAAATCGTCGCTGCAGTGTGAAAATATCTCTTAAGGGGACAGACATCTCAACGGTCTAAATTGGTAGTGGGATGTCAACAGTTAGCTCTCCACTACTAACACATTTGATTGTTTTCCCACCCCTTTCCCAGCCAACTCTTTGGAAAGAAACCTTTCACCTGCAGATGTATTACCCCCATGGTTAAACTACTTACTGATACCCAGGATCATTGATGAGGATTGACCGTTTGGGAAAGGTGCCTGAATTCCACTGAGTACCCATGGAAGTGTATACTCACCATGAGTCAACACCTTTTGGTGAACATGGAGGAGGACTTTGGGATAACCAAGAAATTAGAAAGTTACTGGTTTCAGAAGTCCTAGTGAAGTACACGTCACATGGATACAAAGACACACTTGCCCCTTACATGCATCACTGACTGTTATTATTTCTGTTGGATAAAGGGGGGGTTAAAATCATTTGGCAAACCAGCCTGCTGAAGAAGGAAACCAATCTATCAAAGATCCTTACACCTGCCTGGGTGTGTTAGTTGGACCCAGGAAGATGATATACATGCTCCCAATCCTTCACACTTGTTCCCTCCTCATAGCCAATGAAGGAAAAAGCTCACCATAAAATCCATAAGGTATATATTTGGAAAGCAGACAACACTTGGGTTAAAATTCCACTATTGTTAATAGAGTGATTTCACGTGAAAGCACTACCTATTATGTTAACAAGTTTAAACATCTTTTAAAAGGATCAGCAACTTAAATTATGCAAAAAAGAATTTAATCCATGCAGTGTCACCTTATTTGTGTTTTATGAAGTTGTTGAAGTAAAGAGCACAATTAAATGCTCTCTGATATTATAGGCTGTTCAATGGAACCTGGTCTGTTGCTCAAACAGGTTATGATATGGTGTGATGTGATGCCTAGTACCAACCACTGGTATCATTTGTCTAATGTAGGTGATTGCCAATAATCCTCCTCCCCATGCTCATCCAAGAATAGTAGGTATTCTGTGGTGGAGGATTAATCACAAATAAGTCACAGCAGTAGAGGTTCATGTCTCTCATAACAAAATATAGTTTATTATGTAACAGTAACTAGATATAGGTTACATTGACTCTGAGGCACATTAACTACTGCTAACAAGAGTTAGAGAAGATACATGTGGCTCCATCAATTCATTCTGCACCCAGAGGCTGTGTGATACGATCAGCGTGGCCAGAGGTCAGCACAATGAAACCATTAACTCCTTCAGCAGTGTTACCTCATCCAGAACCTATATAGTGAGTTTGATGGTGGGAGATGGAGGTGCATTTTATCAGGTGAGAGTGTGGCAAGTCTTGAATACACCAACTTGCAGGTTTCACCCTGATTAAATCCTTGTCAGGAACTCAAAGGATTGTTTTCTCACTCCGTAGTTATTTGAGGTCCTCAAGTGTATGATTAATGCCTTTTTAAGGATGACATTTCACCATCACCAGTATTAATCCAACTGTGGGCAAGGGTTTTTCATACAGGGAGCCCCACAAGGAGATGGGGCATTGCTTGCAGGTTGGTGTTCTTTCAATCAGAGGAAACGCATATAATCAACTGGGAGAAAGTGAGCACTGCAGATGCTAGAGATCAGAGTCGAAGAGTGTGGTGCTGGAAAAGCACAGCCTGTCAGGCAGTATCTGAGGAGCACGAGAGTCGACGTTTCGAGCATAAGCCCTTCATCAGGAAATGAGGAAAGACATGGATTGCTGAGAGTCAATACCAGGAACTTCCATCCACAGGGTAGTTGATCCTGAGGAAGGCTGGTCACTGCCCAGTTAAATATCTGACTTACAAAGAAGCAATGCAGGGTTCTCACTGATGGGGTGACCCCTATCAACATTAAGTACACAACCATATTACAAAGCTCCATGGAAAAATGATTAAACATAAAGCTGACAAACCAAGTGCTGCTGAGAAGAAAGTTAGTGAGCAAGGTCGTTAGGCATGAGAAAATGGTTGTGACCTCTTCCAAGAATCAAAATGTTGTGAGCTTAAAGTGAACAGCACATAATCCAGAGTGTACTCAGTTCAGTACGGAAGGAATGCTGCATCGTCTGAGATACAACCTTCGGTGCAAGTTGTAAATGGGAAGTATATGCTTTATGTGGGAGCCATGGCACTATTGGCAGAAAAGCAGGGAGACCTTCCAGGTCTTCTGGACAAGAGTTATTGTTCAACCTATAGCTAAATGTAACAATCCAATCATTTATTTTAATGCTGTCCATGGGGCCCTTCAGTGTGCAACTTGACTGCCACACGTCCATGTATTACAAATTCAAAATGGAAATCCTTAAGATATGAAAAGGGACATTTTCTTTTTTATTTTAACAATATTGCTGAAAATGAACAGAATTATTTTATACCGTGCTAAAGCCAATTTAACAAAATTACTTACACTGTACAGAACAGAGAATCCTTGAAAGATTCCATTCCAGGAGGGAAAAATGCAATGCAATTCATACCCATTGTGTTGCAACATATTCTCATGTATTAAATAAACATCACTGACATACTGTTTCATTTAATAGCTTTCTGTTTGGACATTTGACCTGACCTATGCCCTAAAATTATTTGGGGTCAGATTGTCGTGTGATACATTTGACAATTCCATCAAAATCAAAATAATTGATGTTTACAAAATTTACGGCAAAGAATGCACAATGAGTTTTCTTCTGAAACCACTGTTTTGATTACTAGAATATACTTGAATTCATTTTTATTCTTATCTTTCCCTGCATATTCTGTTTTCTTTTTATGAAAACAAACCGCTGCCTAAAATTTAGCACAAAAGCTCGATGTAACTTAACTATGGTTCTCAGTTGGAGAAGATTTATTCCATAAAACTAAAGAAGCTTATATGACCAAAGATGACAATTCAGGGTTTCACATTTGCACTTGCTTTTTGCACAATCAATCCAAAGCTCATCTGAATTCCTTCCTCTTACACATTTAACCCTCCGTTTGCCTTTGTTTCTAATATGTAGGAATGTTTTCTTATAGTTGCAATGCAGAACTTTTTCTTACTTTTTTCCTAATTTCCTGTGCAACTAAGAGTAGACTTTTCCCTCTTACTCTTTAGTTGAGGGGTTTTCAAGTTAAGGAATTAAAATCTTAATGGTATTCAACAGGATCAACACAGAGAAATCATTTTCTCTGGTAATGAATCTAAAACAATGTAACCAAATTCTATTGTTGAGTTAGGCCATTCAGAGTAAAATCATGAAATAATTTGCAACAAAAAGGAACAAAGAACAAAGAAAATATACAGCCCAGGAACAGGCCCTTCAGCCCTTCAAGCCTGAGCCGATCCAAATGTACTATCTAAACCTGTTGGTCAATTCCTAAGCATCTGTATCCCTCTGCTCCCCTCCTACTCATGCAGCTGACCAGACGCATCTTAAATGAATCTACCGTGCCTGCCTCTACCACCTCTGCTGGCAACGCATTCCAAACACCCACGACCCTCTATGTGAAGTACTTGCCGCATGTATCCCCCTAAAACTTTCCACCTCTCACCTTGAAAGCGTGACCTCTCATTATTGAACCATTCACCGTGGGAAAAAAAGCTTGTCTCTATCCACCCTGTCTATACCCTTCATGATTTTGTAAACCTCAATCAGGTCCCCCCTCAATCTCATTTTTCCTAATGAAAATAAACCTAACCTACTCAACCTTTCTTCATAGCTAGCACCTTCCATCCCAGGCAACATCCTCGTAAACCTTCTCTGCACCCTCTCCAAAGCGTCCACATCCTTTTGGTAATGTGGCGACCAGAATTGTACACAGTATTCTAAATGCGACTGAACCAATGTCTTGTACAATGTTAACATGACTTACCAGCTCTTATACTCAATACCTCATTCAATGAAGGCAAGCATACTATATGCCTTCTTGACCACTCTATCCACCTGTGCAGCAACCTTCAGGGTACAATTGACCTGCACTCCCAGATCTCTCTGCCCATCAACTTTTCCCAAGGCTCTTCCATTCATTGTATAATTCGTTCTAGAATTAGTCTTGCATAAATGCATCACCTCACATTTGTCTGGATTGAAAACCATCTGCCACTTTTCCACCCTGCAGTCCAGTCTATCTATATCCTCCTGTATTCTCTGACAGTCCCTTGTGGTTTCTGCTACTCCACCAATCTTCGTGTCACCTATAAACTTGCTGATCATGCCAACAGTGCCCTCTTCTAGGTCATTTATGTAAATTACAAACAACAGTGGCTCCAACACTGACCCCTGTGGAACACCACTGGTTACATTTCTCCATTTCGAGAAACACTGGTCATCTTTCTCCATTTTGAGAAACTAAAGCAATTTCCAGCAATTTCAATTTTATTTCAAAGAATTGAATGGTCTATAGTCTAAAGAGCAATGGAAATTTGGAACTCCCTCCCCAAAATCTGTGGATGTGAGATGAACTGAAATGTTCAAGATTGATATCACAAATTCTTAGGACATGAAAGGACCAACATGAAGGGAAATGGGATGGAGGGACAGATCAACGATTGTGTGACAGAACAGGTTCAAAGAATTGAAAAACCAAAGAACTGTGGATGCTGGAAATCAAAAACAAAAACAAAAATTGCTGGAAAAGCTTAGCAGGTCTGGCAGCATCTGTGTAGAGTTAACATTTCAGGTTCAGTGACTATTCTTCAAAACTGCTGAGGTTTTCCAGCAACTTCAGTTTTGTTTCAAAGAATTGAATGGTCTATTCCTCTTCCAAGATTGTTATGAATTCTTTAGTCTGGATTCTTCTCTCTAAAGGCAAGATTCTAGAAACAGCAAGTAGATCTATAACCAGTTCATCTCTCTTTTAAGTAATTTGGTGAGCAGGCCACCCAGTGAACACATGGCTTCTTTCCAAAATAGCACAATGAAAACTTTAACATTAACTTGATTAGGTAGAAATGGCCATGATGGAAACAAGCCTTGTTTATAATTAAATAAGATTTTAGATGCTCAAATTAAAAACAAATCTTTAAAACAACTTGGGACTTCTGTGATTTTAAAAAAATGTGATGGCTGAAGGTTGATTGCATCCAGATGTCTTTGTTCTCATTGAAGTTATTATTTTGGGCTGATTGGACAAGCATGAACAAACTTGAGATAATGGAAATATGATGCTATTCCTGGTTTAGGCTTCCAGAAGGCATTTGATAAGGTACCACATAAAATACTGACCCAGGAGGTCAGGTTTAGACCCCAGGGGTGAAGGTAAGGAAAGACTTGGAGGAGACTTGGCTGATCGAAGGAAAGCAAAGGTTTGAGATAGATGGTCCTTCTCTGGATGGCTAGTTGGTGCTAGAGGGTTCAGTTCTTGGACTTCAACTACTTACAATCTATAAAACCTATATTAATGATCTGCAAACAAGGACAGAGTGTAACATAATAAAGTTCTTGAATGATACCAAAATAGGAGGGAAAGCAGACAGTGATGTGGAGATAGAGTTTACAGATGGATATTGATAGACTAAGAGAATGGGTCAGAATCTGGCAAATAATTTTAATCTGGATAAGTGTGAGATTGTCCATGTTGGCTAGAAGAATAAAAGGATAAATTATTATTTAAATAGGAAGCAGTTTTAAACTGCATTAGTGCTGAGAGATCTGGATGTCTTTGTGCATGAATAGCATAAGTGGGTATGCAAGTACAGCTTCCAATAAGAAAGGGCAAATGGCATTTATTGCAAAGGGACTGGATTAAAAAAAGTAAAGAAATTGTTATAATTATGTAAGGTGTTGGTGAGACCACAGCTGGAATATTGTGTCCAGTTTTGATCTCCTTACTCGAGAAAGGATGTGGTGTCAGTGGACACAGTTCAGAGGAGGTTCACAAGGGAGATCCCAGGGATGGAAAGTTGTTGTATGAGGAGTCAGTTAAATAGGTTGGGCTTGTACTCGCTGGAGTTCAGAAGAATGAATGGGGATTTGATTGAGATCTATAATATGCTCAAGGGGATTAATAAGGTGGACATCAAACAGATTTTTCCCCTTGTGTGACAGTCTCGAACAAGAAGTCATAGATATAGAGTGAGAGAAGGTTGGTTCAAAACTGAGATGAGGAGAAATCACTTCTCCCAGACGGTTGTGAATCTGTGGAAATCACTGCCATAGAGTAAAGTGGAGGCAGAATCAATCAACAGATTCAAAAAAGAAAGAAATATGTTTCTCATGAAAAGCAGGATATAGGGCAATGGGAAGCAGGCAGGAAATTGAAGTTGAGACCAGGAGATGACCAGCCATGATCATGTTAAATGTCAGTAGGCTCAAAGAGTTAAATTGCCTCCCACTCTTGACCAGGAGAAAGTGAGGACTGCAGATGCTGGAGTTTAGAGTTGAAGAGTGGGGCACTGGAAAAGCACAGCAAGTCAGGCAGCTTCCGAGGAGCAGGAGAGTCGATGTTTTGGGCATAAGCCCTTCATCAAGAATGAGGCTTGTGGGCCAAGAGGGCTGAGAGATAAATGGGAGGGCACTGGAGCTGGGGAGAAGGTAACTGGGAAAGCGATAGGTAGATGAATGTGGGAGTGAAAGTGATAGGTCAGAGAGGAGGGTGGAAAGGAAGATGGACAGGTAGGACCATTCAAGACGATAGTGCCAAGTTGGAAGATTTGGCCTGGGGTAAGGTGGGGGGAGGGGGTATAGGGAATCTGGTAAAATCCACATTGATTCTGTGTGGTTGGGGGGGTCCCAAGATGGAAGATGAGGCATCCTTCCTCCAAACGTCGGGTGATAAGGGTTTGGCAATGGAGAAGGCCCAGGACCAGCATGTCCTTGGCGGATTGGGAGGGGAAGTTAAAGTGTTTGGGTGTTGTCAATTATCAGACATGTCAAACTTCAGTACTTGTTGGCAAAAGCCAAGGCCTAAAGACTCCCAAGTTTGCATAGAAATGTTGTTAAACTTTAACCAGTTATGTCACTAAACTTTGCAAAGTTGCAATTTTGCAATCTCTGGGACACCCGCACTACCCAACCCCACTGCCCTGTGGCTGAACTTTTTAACTCCCTCTCCCACTCCACCAATGACACACAGGTCCTGGGCCTCCTCTATTGCCAAACCCTAACCATTTGACACCTGGAGGAAGAACACCTCATCTTCCACTTTGGGACCCTCCAAGCACATGGCATCCATGTGGATTTCACCAGGTTCCCAATTTCCCTCTCCCCAACCTTATCCCAGTCCCAACCTTCCAACTCGGCATCGCCCACTTCTCCTCCCATTTACTTCTCAGGCCCCTTGGCCCACAAGCCTAATTCCTGATGAAGGGCTTAGGCCCAAAACGTTGACTCTCCTGCTCCTCGGATACTACCTGGCTGGCTGTGCTTTTCCAGCACCACACTGTTTGACTCCCACTCCTAATTCCTTTGTTCCTATTTTTCTAAATATTTTCTATTCCAGTAGTACTGCCTTGTGCAATTTTCAGTATAATCTCATCTTTTACTGGTTCTCAAATGCCAATGAAGTGATTCAATATGTTTCCCCTCAATATTAACTTGGATTTTAGAACAGGAATATTAGCTTCTTCATCTGGCATTTATGAAACATTGAGTTGAATATATTATCAAAATAGATTAAAGCAGCATAAATGCTTCCAAATGTCTGTGCTTCCCCAACTTTTCTCCAGCGTGAACCCATTTCAGTGCACGAAAACCACCATGACCCCTCAGTGAGCTGTGAGGAGTGGGAGGAGGAGACTTAAGAATGCCTCAGAGCTCGTGACCCCATCCGGGTCCCTGACATTCACTTTGAGAAGCCCTGTATTATGTTTTGTGATTTCATATAATATTCCACACATTCTTCATGATAGCAAAATTTACTGCTTTTTCTATTTTTCTTGATTATGCCAATAGGTATCATAGCCATACTGTGCCGAAAGGCAAAAAGCTTCCTAACGCTTAACATTGCAAAGTTTAGTGACTTAACCGGTTAAAGTCTAACATATGTCTGTGCAAACTTGAGAGTCTTTAGGACTTGGCTTTTGCCAACTATTGCTGATGCTTGACAGGTCAGATAATTGGCTATGTCTCAATGGGTGCATTTTTAATCAGAAAAACTGTAGCTCATCCCATATAGATTTCTTTTTGTTTCAGTTCAAAATCATTACGCATTGTCTACACAGTGAATGCACAGCTGACAATAAATATCATGGAAGAACCATTTTAGTTTACTAACCATATTTCCCATTCTCATCAATGTCTTTCTGAAACTGCGACAAGGGAACTATCTTGCTGGCAAAAATAGGGGATAATGATGTCATTTCTGCAGAATGTAGGGAGAGTCCAATATTTGCTTACTTCATCTCCAAGAATAGAAACCCACACTGAATAATAAATTGGAAAATATTGAATTTTACAGAAATATTGTTTGTCTTCTTTATTAGCAGGAAGATAACTGCAATCTTCAATTATGAAATCTGGTATGTCACCTGAGTTATTTATATAAATGTGGACCATTATAAATGAGCATTCTGCTACACTGAAAACCCTCCGGAAACATTCACAATTACCTTCCATATCAAGGCTACAAAAACATCAAAAAAGTACAGTGTTAGAGGTATTTAGAGTGATTTTCAATGAAAGATGTCTTCATTATTGTACGACCTTTCCATTCTTTCGATTATTTACAAATAAGATTGCATATTGAGTATGATTTTAACCTTAGATAGAATAAAATAACTGGAATAATATTCAGATAATAATATAGTAAGAAATCAAATGAAAATCAGTCCCAAGTCAAAATATGCAGCTGTTTCTACGTTTATGAACAAGATGCAAGGAATGAGTTCATCTCACAGACTCATGTTTTATTCAGGAATGCCAGTTATCTGTGAGATCCAACATAAAGGCTAAAATCTGGAGGAAATAATCTGTCAGTTTAGAGGAAGGTGTAGTTCAGAAATCAAGTCAATAAAATCCATTCTTAATTAGTGAGGCCTGCACTAAACAAAATGTCAAAGCTGTTTGCTAAATGAAATAAATCAATATTAAATTTGGCACCTTTGAAAATTGACTTGGAAACACTCAACACATTCATATGCCAAGTCTGCCCCCAACAGGCTATTGATAGATGCCATTTAGCATCTGCAATAATTCTGTGACTTTAACTTTTTTTACACAATTCACTTTGCTTAAACCCTAAAGATTTTTTAAAAATCTGTAAATTGGATGTGGGTGCTGTTAGCTCGTTCAGACAAGGACGTGCTGATTTTCTTCCCTAAAGGATATTAGTGTGACTTTTACAACAATTGACTGTAGCAACTGTACACAATCAGTAGACCAACTTTTTTATTCCAGATTTTCATTGATATCAAATTGCATCGTGATAGGATTTGAACCTATGTCCCCAGAAAACCAACCTAGGGTTTTGGATTACTAGTGCTATTACAAGTGGTATTATCACCAAGTCAATGCCTTAAACCAAAATAACAAGTGTAAGCCTCTGATTAAAAATTGAGAATAGGTTAAAGGAGAAAAGTTGTTCAGAGTTCTCACACATGTATAAAAATATTTCAAGTTCTAAATCAGCGAATCTAAAAGAATCCAGCATCTCCCAGCCCTCATTATTGGACTTTGAATTTTAAATCACCAACCAAATCCAAAAAGACATTGTGATAGTGCACATTTTCTGATGACACTTCCTCAGAGGGAGGAGTTTTGTCGATGGAAAGTGCATAACAAAAATTACAATGTGTGCTAGATACAATTTTCTGACCAAAATGGTTGAAAATCATGCTCTTCAAATGTTATGAAATAGATTTCCAGTAAATGTGAAGTGTAATAAGTAGCACACTGAATTAGCAACCCTAAATGTTGCAAAATCATATCTCATTATGATAAGTGAGCAAATGAAATTAATTAATCTGCTAATTGTCAAACTGACACCAGTAAAAATGAATACGTGAAAAGCTGTTCGAGTGCATTTCAAGAAGGGGTACTTGCTACAACCACAATCTGACCTAATGTGTGTTTACTTCCCCAATATGGCTGGACTTTCACCAAAACTAGAATGCAGATGAACTAAAAAACAGCAAGTCCACCTTCAAACATGACGCTTTCCATTTTCATGGGGATGGGACTGTTGTTGGGTTATGATGGTTCACATAGGCAGCTGGTCATTTAAATCATCATTATCTCCATTGATGTGGTGCGGCAATTTTGTAGCTTGCAACTTGAAACCCAAAGTGCGCACAGTAGAGCTGGTAAGAACAAATCTGAAATTTGTACCATTGGATAGCCCTTCGAGAAGTAACTTACCCCTATGGATCTGGTACCTGGGCAACTTGGATGGAGGCATAGTCCCCTGTGGAGAAGGTTAAGTGCCCTTCAGTAGAGAACAAGTACCATTCAAAATTGTTAGAGATGGACATGTTAGAGATGGAATGTGTGGTTTCATTGGGACTGGTCAAATAGGCTAATAAGTGGCAAATGGAATTCAACCTAGATAAGTGTGAGGCACTGATTGGAGCAAGACAAATAAAGCAATGGAAAACATGATGAACAGTAAGTCTATGGGAAACACTGAGGATCAGAGAGACCTTAGAGTGTCTGACCACCATTCCCTTAAGGTAGCAGGTCAAGCAAATAAATTCGTTAGGAAAGCAAATGGTATTCTTGCCTTTATTGGCTGAGACATAGAGTTTAAGAGTACAGAGGTTGTGCTAAAACTATAAAACATCTCTCAGGGCACAGCCAAAGTATTGTGTGTAGCTCTGGAATCCACATTAGGGAGAGTATGATAGTTCTGCAGAGGGTGAAGAGGAGATTTACCAGGATGCTGTCTAGGCTGGAGAGTTTTAATAGACTGATAAATGGTAATATACTAATAAAATGAAAACAGATTGAATAGACTGGGGCTCTTTTCCTCTGAACAGTGGAGACTTCAGAGGAAGGGGAGAACATACGGACTATAAACAATTATGAGGGGGAGAGACAGAGTAATAGAAATAAACTTTTCCAGGTAGCAGAAGGATCAATGGTTGGGGACACAGATTTCAGGTAAGGCACAGAAGGTTTAGGGCGGATGTGAGGAAGAACATCTTTCACCCAAAAAGTGGTAGGAATCTGGAGCTCTCAATCTGCCTTTGAGAATGCTAGAGGCAGAAACCCTCACAATATTTTAAGGAGTATTTAGATGGACATTTGCAATTCCAAGGTATAGAAGGTTATGAACTGGAAAATGGGATTATAATATTTATGCTATTATTTTTGTCCAAGTTAAAAATTATACAACACCAGGTTAGCATCCAAAGGTTTATTTGGAAGTACTAGCTTTCACGAGCGCCGTCCGTTCATCAAGTGGTTGTGGGGGTAAAGATCATGCTCACAGAACTTAGAGCCAAAGGAGTCCAGCGTCATGGAGATGTGATAAAGTAAACAATCTTAGATTAAAAAGTTCATCTTTTTAATAGGATATGCTTGTTTCTGTTCTTTGATTGGTCAATCCCAGAACTTCTTTTAAATTACATTCTCAAGATAGAGCAGCTTCTTAAACAATAGGTGTGCAGTCTGTGTCCAATGCTATGTTAGACTGACAAACCCTCTGTATAGTTTTACAGAGTTTTATATGGAGCAAAATAAAATGCAATTCTGCAAAATCAAATTCATCCCATAAGCTTATATGTGTGTACATGTCAGAGTGGCAGAGGCAGATTGAGTGAGCATGTGAGTGTGTGCGTGTGTGTTTGACCAGCACTCAATGGGCCAATGGGCCTTTTTCTGGCTATTGACCTCTATGACAAACAGCATGAACTCATTATTGTTAAACTCACTTGAAGTGTCAACAGACATGTCAACATCAAGTGTCAAAATTGTCAGAAGCACTTATCAAAGGGAACTGTCAAGTTATCGGTAATTAGAATTCCTGCCCTTTGCAACTCCCTAAGTTCTGCATCTTTTCTGTATTTATCATTGCACAAGGGGCAGGAACAGAAACCACAAGCACTTGTGCTATCCATGGCCTGGACACCTAGGCCTTGCCCCAACTAGGTCTTAACTCACCCAACCCCAGCTAAGCTGCCCCAGGTTGAGCATAGGGTCCAGCCCTCAACCTGAGCCCAGCAAGCCTAGCCATGCCTGGGCTCATTGTTATTGGCCCTGATGTACACCCTTTCCCTTCCTCTGCAATGCACTATCAGTATCAAGAGAAATGGTAAGAAATCAAAACATTTTATTATTTTCAAAATTGTTTTCAGAATCAAGAAAAATGGTCAGAAATCAAAACATTTTATTATTTTCAAAATTGTTTTCAGAATTGTAGAAATCATAAAATCACAGAAGTTTACAGAGGGAGACTCTTTGGCCCATCATGACCCACCTCTTATCTGGGCATTTTGACTATTGTAAATCCCCTGCCTTTTCCCCATAACTTGGCACATTGTACCTGCTTGCATAATTATCTTATGTCCTCTTGAATGCTTCAATTGAATCTGCCTCCATCGCATGTCCAGGCAGTGAATTCCATACCCTAACAACTTGTTCTGTGAAAAAGCATTCCATACCTTGCTTTTGTTTCTTTTCCAACACATTTTAAAACTGTGCCTTCTGGTTCTCTATCCTTTTACACTCAGGAAATGTCTCTCAATCTGTTCCGTCCAGACCAATAATGATTTTGAAAACTACCATGAAATCTCCTCTTAGCCTTCTCCTCGCCAAGGATAACACTCCCAACTTCTCCAAACTCTCTTCATAACTGAAGTTCCACAGCCCTGGAACCATTCTTACAAACCCCTTCTGCACTCTCTCCAAAGCATTCACATCCTTCCTAATGAATGACTGCCAAAACTGTGCAAAATACTCCAGCTGAGATCCAACTGGAGTCGTAAATAAGTTCAGTTTAACCTCTTTGCTCTTGAACTTTATTAACCTTTTAATGAAACCTAGACTACTGTTTGTTTTATCCTGCTACTTTTAATGGCTTATGTATAAATACACCCAAGAATCTATGTTCCCGCACACCCTTCATACTAGTGCCTTTTGTTATGTATTATTATATCAAGTCTATTTAATCTCTGGAAATCATTGATCTGTGAAATAACTGCACAGAGGTCAGTATCCCATCACCAAGCCACCCATTATTTATATGGGCACTGTTCATGGCCTGTGACCAGAAGCTCAAAGCCGGTCCCTACACTGAGGAGACCTTCTGGATCTCCTGCTTATATCTGTCAGCTGGGGCTCCCTGATTGGCTCAGGTTAACAACCCCAATCAAGGATCTCATTGTCAAGGAGATCCACCTAGCCATGGTTCCAATCACTGCAATCTGTAAAAATAAACAACGCTGACGAATGCCTCTAGCCTTCTAGTGAGCCATTTAGTCTCAGAATTAAGGCCTGACAATTTAAGACTTAGAGGAGAGGAACTTTCTTCTAGAGGTTTGCAAGTCTTTGGAATTTCTTGCCACAGAGAGCTATGGGGGCAGAGTCTTTGTGTATATTTAAGGCTGAGCTAGATACGTTTTGATCAGTAGGGGAATCAAGAGTTATGGGTAAAGGTTGGAAAAACATAAGGAATGCCAGATAAGCTATGATTATATTAAGTGGCAGAGCAGGCTCAAGGGGTCAAAATTGCCTACTCCTTTTCCTAATTCTGAGTCTCATTGCCTTATTTTACGCCAACTCACCTGAAAGGTTTTTCTATGCTTTACCCAGCAATGTAATGTACTGAGGGGCAAAGCAGATGCAAAATATTTTAGTCCTGGGCTGAAGTCTAATGTACTGAGCCAACTGAGAGGCAAAGTAACTAGAAACATGCATAAGATAATTTCAGCTCAACCACTTCCTACTCTTGCAGAATAAGTGGGAATGCTGAAAACCAGGGAGTATTTGAACTGAGGAAATGATCAGAACACCAGGATATATATTGAAAAAGCTGAAAATGTGTTGCTGGAAAAGCGCAGCGGGTCAGGCAGCATCCAAGGAGCAGGAGAATCAAAGTTTCGGGCATGAGCCCTTCTTCAGGAATCCTGTTTCCTGAAGAAGGGCTCATGCCCGAAACATCGATTCTCCTGCTCCTTGGATGCTGCCTGACCTGCTGCGCTTTTCCAGCAACATGTCTTCAGCTTTGATCTTCAGCATCTGCAGTCCTCACTTTATCCCTATATATTGAAAAAGCAAGACTAAGACTGGCAAAACTGGGACATCTGGCCAACCTACGTAGATTACATCTCACGGAGTAACAGACAGAATGGGATGGTTGCTAGTCAGGCCTGCAGTTTAAGCAGAGAAAATGCTAGCTATTGGTCACCACACAGAATCCAGTTGGGACTCAAATTTAGTTTGGATTTTTTGACTGGAAAAACACAGCTGGATGATTTGCTTATCTTGTAGGTAGATAAAGAAACATATGGTGGTTCTCACAGAGACTGGTGGCAGAAAATAGTCAATAGAGTTACCTTAGAAGCTGTGTGAATGTACTTGGGTATCTGCCAGCAAATATAACAAAACACTGGGCAATCACAGCCAGGAACAATTAAATAAAAGTTGTAAAGTCAATTAGTTAAAATGATAATGGAAAGAATCCCTTAACAGTGTGACCTTTGAGGACTTTTAGTGGGTGGCATGGTGGCACTGCTGCCTCCCAGCGCCAGATACCCGGGTTCAATTCCCGCCTCAGGCAACTGTCTGTGTGGAGTTTGCACATTCTCTCTGTGTCTGCGTGGGTTTCCTCCAGGTGCTCCAGTTTCCTTCCACAGTCCAAAAATGTACAGGTTAGGTGAATTGGCCATGCAAAGTTGACTGTAGTGTTAGATGTAGGGGGATGGGTCTGGGTGGGTTGCTCTTCAGAAGGTCAGTGTGGACTTGTTGGGCCGAAGGGCCTGTTTCCACACTGTATGTAATGTAATCTAAACTGGTGCACGAGACGGATTAGAATTCCGAGTGAATGACCCTCCAGGATTCTTGTACTGCACAATGGAACCCAAAGGACAACTGAGATCATACTGGTAATAAACCACATGTTGAGTCAACAGTGTTTACTTTGCTTATTTTTTTACATAAAATAATGGTCCATCTTTTTGAATAAAAATGTGAAATCTTGTGACATAGTTCAGCAAGTTAACTATGAGGTGTTCAGATTTCTCTTTAAACATTAGTGGTCTTGAACAGGACCACGCTAGAATGTATACACCTCTTAAAGTCCATCTACAGGATTGCATGAAGCAATAGGATGAAATAGATACCAATAAAGTACAGGGGAAAGGCACCTACAAACACTAAATGCTGCATATGAACCTTAGGCACTGACCTACCACATGGATTCTAAATCCTAGCCCCAAACTCTCTTGACCATATCATGTCAGCATCAGGATTAATCCCAGTAATTCCACCAACTATGTATTGCAGAATAGACAGATTGCCAAAGTAACATCCCAGGAGCTGCTCACATCATGCCTTGGACAATAAAACATGGTGTAGCACCAAGTTTGGATAGACTCTGCACCTTCATTCTTGCAGTTGCAGTTAGCTAGACATTACCTCACACAACTAATGATCAAAAATGAACATATCTTTACAAATGTGAAAATGCATTTACAATGAGCATTCACCCCTGTGACCTATGTCCTCGCAGAAACTCATTTTCCTTTTCCTTCCCCTGTGCCCCTGGAGGTGCACCCTCCTTGACTTGAACACTTGAACTCCCACAGGACTGAGAGAGCAGGCAGGGTGGATGTGTAAGGCTCAGCCACCTCTGCTGTGACCTGAGAGGAGAGGGTACTTCCAGGAGATGGGGCGAGTGGACTCTGTTTGTTTCTTCCTCCAGCAGAGTGGCTCCGGACATTGCCCTGTCTCCTTCAGAGGAAGGGGCACTCGGACTGAAGTCAAGGCTCCTCATCCTTGTGTCACCTTGCTGTTGGTGCTGAGCACCATTGAGCTGAAGAGGCAGGGTGTGTCTGGGTGTCGGACATTGCTGGGCCTGGGTTTCCATCGCAGCCACCAACCTGTACAAGGAGGCAGCCAGACATTGACATGCCAAAGACAGCAGGGTCCCGTGCATGTTAGTGGAACTCTGCCATCTCTGTGACAAGTTGTCCAGTGCCACTGCCAATCCTGCCTGCTGATCCTGTGCCACCTTCCACATGGCAATGGCATTCTGAATTGATGACAACACAGTGTCCTCTGCTGCCTGGGGCAGAGCACGTTTCTGGCATTGGGCAGTCCTCTGAGTGCCAGCATTATGGAGCATTCTTTCCTCAACCAGGTAATGAAGTGCCCACCTGTAGGAGATCCGACCTCTAATCTAACAAACATACTCACCAAGATTGCAGCATCTGAGATGGTGGAAGGTACTGGAGGTAACTCTGTGATTTCCTCTGAACAATCTGTGCTTTTTACCTCAGAGGTAGGGATGTGCTGCTGAAACCAGACAGATGCCCTTCCTTCTTCGAGGAGATAAGGGGAAGAATGTGTCCCAAACAAGAAGTTCAGGAATCACAGTGCTGGAATCAAACAGCAGCACAGCAGTGGACAATGATTCTTACTTGGTTACCAGGTTATGTGGTTTCCCCAACACCATTTGAGTAGTCTCACCCTCATCACAGCCAGGCCCAGGACCGAATCCTATTGTGGGTTTTTCCCTCCTGTAATGAGACAGAGGGAGGAATTGAGTGACATGGAAGTAGCTGGCACAGCTGTTAGTGCCAGTGCAGAGGAAAGAAAATAGTGAGCCGCCCCGAGACAGTGAACAGGCAGCGTAGAATGCATGCAGGGAGGGTAGCGAGATGGGTTGAGGTGGGTGCGAGCAACTGAGGAAAGATATTGCATAAAATAGTGAGAGAGAAGTAGGCCACGAACCTTGGTAGGAGGTGGGTAGTAGTAGAGATCAAATGAGTATGAAGTAATAGAGAGAAGATTGGGGCACTTACCCTGGCAGATTAGACAAGGCCATTGACCTAGTTATTGTCTAGCCAGGCCATGAATGTTGCACTGACAGAGTGACGACAACCTCGGAGGGGGCTGACAGATACTGGTATCATTGTCTCTTCAGTCCTTCCTGGGGGAAAGAGTTGGCAACATCCTGGCCACCAGGTCCTCTAGGTGTCTGTTTCAAACCTGGGTGCCAGTGTTTCTTTGCCAGACATGTCTGTTGACAGGAATAGTGCAGTGCAGCTCCAGACTGACAGTGCTTGACCTAGGGTACAGTTGCATTTTAAACATGGCACCAAGGATCCTGGGTGCCCCAGCAGTGGTAAGTATTTCCGTCTACAACAAATGGGAAGATATGATAAATGCAGCACCACAGGGATGTGTCGCATAGATAATGAGGCAAGTTTGGGAAGGTAGGTTGCTTGATCGTGGGGAAAGAAACCTTCCATGTAACTCGTCAAAATTGACATTTAGCCAATTTTTGGGAAAACCCGGCTCAATGTTTTCACCGAATTCACCTCTCGCTCTCTTCCACTCACCAAGACACAGCATTCTTTGGCATGGAACAGATTGCTCCACACTTGGGAACACGACTGTATTATTTGTATGACATCTTGTCATTTAATACAATACTGTGGAACAGTTATACAAGACTTAATACTGATATTAGTTAACATATATAAAGATAGTTGCTATCATAGTCACAAGCAAAGTTATTGTAAATGATCTTACAATCCTTCATTGAAAGAGTAACCATGGGAAAATTCTTCCTATGATTTTATTCCAATCTGATTTGGCTCAGTATTTATATGCAAGAGCTGGAGATTTACAAACAACTTGTTCAATATTAATTGCTGTACATTTTTTTGCTTCTTCTTTAACCAGAAACTGATGTCTGCCTCAGGATTTTGAAGGTGTTATATAAATATACATCATTATTATTTTAAGAATGCTGGAACAGAATGCTTTTGTTCATGCCAAAATAAATTACCAGGAATGAATACGAATGAGTTTGCATGGCACTGAATTTAATCATGGGTTCTATTTGTATCATTAGCCACATACAGCATGTCAAACAAAAGAACACATTCTTAAATAAACATGCCACTTGCTGCTGCTAATTTTATGATCCATGGCTCATTTGACATTGCATTTCATTAGCTGCTATAAAATAATAACAAAATTTGCTGGTTATGAAAAATATCAAGGTAAATTTTAAAGCAGCCAGCCATTCATGTCACGAATGATCGCATGTATTCTGTTGACAATTTTCAGACCATGGCTGGACATCAGAGTTCCTTGCAGGGATTAATACCCCATACCAGCGACGTTCATTTAAAAAGACATCATCAGGAGAACAGAAAAATATTATTTGTTGGAAAATGCAAGGCTTTAAACAGATCGTAATGATAAATTAGTAGACCCGTCGTACGGCTCATGGTGAGTGAAAACTCATGGTTTTGTAAAGGTAAGCACTAGAATGTAAAAGTGGAGAAGCGATGTGCTCTTAAACATATCGTTTTGCTATTTTCGGATGGAAAGCATTTGGTAAGGAGATTTCTAGTTCAGGATTTTAAAAACGCAGTGAACTGAAAGCTAATTTTCTCCAGATTATAATCTGTGAACTTTCCCCACAGTTGCTAAAGATCTTGCACCTCTAAGCTGAATAGAACATAGAAACATAGAACACTACAGCGCAGTACAGGCCCTTCGGCCCTCAATGCTGTGCCAACCTGTGGAACCAATCTGAAGCCTAACTATCCTACACCATATATTGTTATCCATATGTTTATTGGAAGACCATTTAAATATCCTTAAAGTTGGTGAGTCTACTACTGTTGCAGGCAGTGCATTCCATGCCCCTACTACTCTCTGAGTAAAGAAACTACTTATGACATCTGTCCTATATCCATCACCCTCAATTTAAAGCTATATCCCCTTGTGCTAGCCATCACCATCTTAGGAAAAAGGCTCTCACTGTCCACTCTATCTAACCCTCTGATTGTCTTATATGTTTTAATTATGTCACCTTTCAACCTTCTTCTCTCAAATGAAGACAGCCTCAAGTCCCTCAGCCCTTTCTCAGAAGACCTTCCCTCCATACCAGGCAACATCTTAGTAAATCTCCTCTGAACCCTTTCCAAAGCTTCTGCATCCTTCCTATAATGTGGTGACCAGAGCTATACACAATACTCCAAGTATAGCCGCATCAGAGTTTTATACAGCTGCAGCATGACCTCGTGGCTCCGAAACTCAATCCCTCAACTAATAAAAGCTAACACACTGAATGCCTCTTAATAACCCAATCAACCTGCGTGGCAACTTTCAAGATCTATGTCCATGGACACCGAGATTCTCTGCTCATCTACACTACCAAGAATTGTACCATTAGCCCTGTACTCTTTATTTCTGATGCTCATTCCAAAATGAATCACCTCACACTTTTCCACATTAAACTCCATTTGCCACCTTTCAGCCCAGCTCTGCAGCTCATCTATGTCCCCCCGTAAACTGCAACATCCTTTGGCACTATCCATAGCTCCACTGACCTTCGTGTCATCTGCAAATTTGTTAACACATCTTTCTACATGCTCATCCAGGTCATATATCAAAATGGCAAACAGCAGTGGCCTCAAAGCACATCTTTGCAGTACACCACTAGTAACTGAACTCCAAGATGCACATTTCCCATTAACCACCACCCTCTCTCTTCTTTCAGCTAGCCAATTTCTGATCCAAACCGCTAAATCACCCCTCAATCCTATGTCTCTGTATGTTGTGCAATAGCCTGCCGTGGGGAACATTATCAAACACCTGACCGAAATCCATATACACCACATAAACCACTTTACCCTTATCCACCTGTTTGGTAACCACCTCAAAGAACTCAGTAAGGTTTGTGAGGCACGATCTACCTTTCACAAAACCATGCTGACTATCCCTAATCAAATATCTCTCTCCAGATGATTATAAATTCTATCTCTTATAAACTTTTACAACACTTTACCCAAACCGAAGTATGGTTCACTGGTCTATAATCACCAGGGTTGTCTCTACTCTCCTTCTTGAACAAGGGGACAACATTTGTTATCCTCCAGTCCTCTGGCACTATTTCTGGAGACATTGATGACATAAAAATCAAAGCCAAAGGATCTGAAATCTCCTCCCTGACTTCCCAGAGAATCCTAAGATAAGTCCCATCTGGCCGAGGGACTTACCTATTCTCCCACTTTCTATAATTGCAAACACCTCCTCCTTGTGAACCTTAATCCCACCAATCTAGGACTCTGTATCTCAGTATTCTCCTCAACAACATTGTCTTTTTCCAGTGTGAATACTGATGAAAAATATTCATTTAGTGCTTCCCCTATCTCCTCTGACTCCACGCACAACTTCCTACTATCCTTGATTGGCTCTAATCTTTCTCTTGTCATTCTTTTATTCCTGATATACCTGTAGAAAGCTTTAGGGTTTTCCATGATGCTATCTGCCAACAACTTCTCATGTCCCCTCCTGGCACTTCTTATTTCTCTCTTTAGGTCTTTCCTGGCTAACTTGTAACTCTCAAACACTCTAACTGAGCCTTCACGTCTCATCCTAACATAAGCCTTCTTCTTCCTTAGACAAGAGATTCATCTTCTTCAGTAAAGCACGGCTCTCTCGCCTGACCACTTCCTTCCTGCCTGACAGGTATCTAATTATCAAGGACACACAGTTGCTGTTTCTTGAATAAACTCTACATTTCAATTTTGCCCATCCCCTGCAATTTTCTTCTCATTCCAATGCATCCTAAATCTTGTCTAATCGCATCATAATTGCCTTTCCCCCGGCAATAACTCTTGCCCTGCGGTATATACCTCTTCCTTTCCATCACTAAAGTAAACAAAATCGAATTGTGGTCACTATCACAAAATGTTCACCTATCTCTAAATCTCACACCTGGCCAGGTTCATTACACAGTACCAAACCCTATTTGCCTCACCCCTTGTTGTCCTGTCTACATTGTGTCAGGAAACCCTCCTGTACACATTGGACAAAAACTGACCCATCTAAAGTACTCGAACTATAGTATTCCCAGTCGATATTTGGAAAGTTAAAGTC
The DNA here is from genome assembly GCF_020745735.1 of Hemiscyllium ocellatum. NCBI lineage: Eukaryota > Metazoa > Chordata > Chondrichthyes > Orectolobiformes > Hemiscylliidae > Hemiscyllium > Hemiscyllium ocellatum. The sequence continues at coordinate 62,897,055 of NC_083401.1, read as the reverse complement.
TCCCAGAACAACTACTCTGTTACTCTCACTTCTATCCAAAATTATCTTTGCTATCAGTTCCTCTACATCTCTGGAGCTATTCAGAGACCTAAAGAAAACTCCCAACAGGGTAACCTCTCCTTTCCTGTTTCTAACCTCAGCCCATACTGCCTCAGTATACGAGTCCTCAAACATCCTTTCTGGAACCATAATACTGTCCTTGACTAACAATGCAACACCTCCCCCTCTTTTACTATCTCCTGTATTCTTACTGAAACATCTATATCCCAGAACCTGCAACAACCATTCTGGTCCCTGCTCCATCCATGTCCCCAAAATGGCCACAACATCGAAGTCCCAAGTACCAACCCATGCTGCAAGTTCACTCACCTTGTTCTGGATGCTCCTGGCGTTGAAGTAGACGCACTTCAAACCACCTTCCTGCTTGCCGGTGCACTTTTGTGACCTTGAAACCTTATTTCTGACCTCACTACTCTCAACTTCCTGGACACTGGAGCTACAATTTAGGTTCCCATCCCCCTGCTGACTTAGTTTAAACCCTCCCGAAGAACATTAGTGAATCTCCCTCCCAGGATATTGGTACCCATCTGGTTCATATGTAGGCTATCCTGTTTGTCGAGGCCCCACCTACCCCAGAATGAGTCCCAATTATCCAAGTATTTGAAACCCACCATCCTGCACCATCCCTGTAGCCACGTGCTCAACTGCTCTCTCTCTACTCCTCGCCTTGCCAGCACATGGCACGAGCAACAAACCAGAGATAACAACTCTGTTTGTTCCAGCATTAAGCTTCCATCCTAGCTCCCTGAATTTCTGTCTTAAATCCCCATCCCTTTTCCAAATGTCATTAGTGCCTATGTGGACCATGACTTGGGGCTGCTACCCCTCCTGGCCCCTTCAAGGATCCTGAAAACACAATTCAAGACATCACAAACCCAGGACCTGGGAGGCAACACACCAACTGTGAGCCTCTCTCATTCCCACTGATCTCCTATCTGTCCCCCTAACTACAGAATCCCCAATGACTAATGCTCTGCTCTTCTTCCACATTCTCTTCTGAGCAACAGGGACATACTCTGTGCCAGAGACCTGTACCCCTTGGCTTACCCCTGGTAAGTCACCCCCTCCCCCAACAATATCCAAAACAATATACTTGTGATTGAGGGGAATGGCCACAGGGGATCCCTGCGCTGTCTGCCGGTTCCCTTTTCGTCCCCTGACTGTAACCCATCTGCCTTTTTCTTGTACCTGAGTTGTGACCACCTCCCTGTAACTCCTCCCAATAACCCCATCTGCCTCCCAGATGATCAGAAATTCATCTAGCTCTAGCGCCAGTTCCCTAACATGGTGTTTGAGGAGCTGCAGTTGGGTGCAATTCCTGCAAAGTAAATCACCAGGGACATTAGTGGTGACCCTCACTTCCCACATTCTAGAGGAGGAACATTCAACTGCCTCAACTGCCATTCTAAATTCTCAAAGAGACCATAGAAAAATACAGAATAAAAAAAACTAGTTACCTTACCAATCCAGCGCACAAAACATTTTTTTGGTTAAAGGAGGAGGATGGGTGAGTCACAACCTAAGTAATGTTTCGGGTAATGCAAACAGTGTCCTCTCCTGCTCAGCGTGTACTCTGCCTATTCATGAGTCAAGTTTCTAATCAATGATTCATCTTCCCATCAGCCCATTGGTTGACGGTCCAGTTCTTCCTGGAGCTGAAACAAAATTAGAGAACCCCGACATTCAAGGTAAGTTTTTAAAACAACTATTCGCCTTCCTGTCTGCCCCTGGTTGATGCTCCCACTCTTCCTGCTGCTCAACAGAAAAACAAATCTTAATTCCCAAAAGGGTGATGTCATGGCTGTTCACGGCCATGTCAGAGACTAAAATGCAAAAAACCATCTGAAGCAGTATCCCAAACTGCATGAAACCCAACTGGATCCAGTTTGAATGAAGGTGGGTGGCAGGGGGTGTATTGCTTATTTTCCTATTTAGGTCAAGTCACTTATTGACATTTTAGCAGTTGTTATATTTTGGACTTCTGTCAACTGTGCTACAGGTCCCAAGAAACTCACAGAATGCAAGCATATGAGCTGAAGGGAGGTTGTCCCCTGGCCCAATAAACTAATCCCCAACAATGTGTCCTCTCCCCTCTCTGCACTAAGTAGAAAAGTTTCAGTCTAACAGAAACACAACAGAAGCCAGCTTGCTTAACTGGTGCATGTTTTGGTGGATGTGAGTACAGTGCCAACCTGACAGCTTTCACTCTGCATTCAAGTTTTATCTGCTTGCACTAAGACTTTTTGAGCTTGAAATTCATTAGCATCCACAAGGTAAGAGAAGAACAAGATATCAGTGAATCCTTCCAGTGTGGAAGCAAGCCATTCTACCCATCGAGTCCACGCTCACCCTCTGAAAAATATCCCATCCAGACCCACCCCTAACTCTATCGCCCTGCATTTGCCATGGCCAATCCACCTCACCTGCACATCTTTGGACTGTGAGAGGAAACCCACGGAGAGAAGGTGAAAACTCCACACAGACAGTCACCCAAGGGTGGAATCAAACCCAGGTCCCTGGTACTGTGAGGCAGCAGTACTAACCTTGGAGCCACCAAATTGCTCTGTTTGGAAAACATAGATTTTGATTATTTTATTGCTGTGCTGAACTGTGCTGAGTTATTTACTGTGGATGCTCACTGGTTGTGATTAGTTAATATTGGGTGTAGATTCAGGGCAGGTGGGGTGTGTTGGGAGTGGGAAGGGGCACAGTAACCACTCAATAGGAATTACTAGAAACTAAAGTGGTCATAATGGAGCAGACATTTTCAAGTGCAATAAATGAATTGCTGGCATCCACGTTGAAACTGATGCATAGTACTGTACAGCTGGAAGATGTGAAATCTATAAACACCTGGCAATAAGAGAGAAATGGTTACATTTATCACATTCAGCACCATTTCTTTCTTCATTGGGAGATCCATTCATGCAGTGGACTTAATAAACTTGGAGGTTTAAGACCTATTTGCTCTTTGCAGCATCTACTGGTCTCAGTGATTCACAAGAAGGCATACACAGACAGAGTTTCAGAGGAGAATATTTAAACAGTTGGCAGAGGATCAGTTTAGATTTGCACTGGTATTAAGGGCACTCAAAAAATACCAGCACAAAGAAGAATATACGACTGTTCTTTGTAACAAAATGTCTCACTTCACATTTCTCCGCATTGAGTGTCATCTGATACCCATCTGCCCATTCCATCAGTGTCAATGCCTTTGTCAGGTTTTGCACTGTCCTCCTCTCAGTTTCTAATCTGTCACATTTTGCATCATCTGCAACTTCGAAATTGTTGCCTGCACATTAATGTATCTCAGAACTTGTGGTGTTTACAGGGAGTACAAGGAAGAAAGGAATATGAATGTTTGGGAGTCAGTCAATTAACAGAAGAGCCCGCGATTCACTCGACAAAGTTGTGACTGGATTGCATTCCATCTTCACTCATAATGCAAAGGTGCAGTGAATATAATGAGTGGCTTCCTCTACACTCGGTGAGTGGAGTGTTTTATTTATCTGTCTGAGGACACAGCTTCTACCAGAGCAATGAGAGGCTCTGCAAGGGGAAGTTGCATTACTCAGGCACTTGCAGAATATAGGTTTCAGAAATCTGCATTCATAGAATGTTGCATTTGAAACATCCAGTGACCAACCACGTGGAATACAAATCCTGCCCACAAGCAATCTTCCCCATGTTGCTGATCATTGCAGATTGAAGATAGTCATCTCAGTGAAACAGATGTAATTACAGGCAGGCTACAAGTCACAGGGATAATCCAAGGTTGTATAGTTTGCACAAGGGTAAGGACCTGATTTCCCCCCACCTTGAACTTTAATATTTGACAATATGTTCTTGTATGTAATCCTGTCTTTCTTAGATGAATGTGGAGTAGGGGTAGGGTCAGAGTGGGAAGTAATGTTTCCATAATCCTCCCAAATATACAATCTCCTAATAGAAGCCGAAAGAACTGAGGAAGCTGTAAATCAGAAACAAAACTAGAAATTGTTGGAAAAGCTCAGTAGGTCTGGCAGAATCTGGGCAGAACTGAGGAAGGGTCACTCGTTAATTTTGATTTCTCTCCAGACCTGTTGAGCTTTTCCAATAATTTCTATTTTTGTGTGTACAATTTCTTAATGTATTTCATGGCATGCCTTGTGCTGCATGCACAAAATAATGTCCACTATATCAAAAAGAACAGGCATTCCACGGCCCTCCTGTCTGAGCCCTCCATGTCCAACTACATCAACAATTATGCTCAACCATCATTTGTGTGTGATGCAAGTGCTGACTTAAGAACCTGTCCAGTTTCTGATACTTCCCATACAGGTTCATTAGAACCATGACCAATGGATCCAGTCACAAGAGGGCTTATCATCGCTGTGGTTGTGGTGTTACAAAAGGTATACAGAAATAAAGGAGGAACAAAATGGACCAGCAAACCCAGGACTAGGAGCAGCCTTCAACAGTTGCTGAACAGTCTCCACATGAAGATATCACAGCTGGAGTATCTTCAAGATATGGAGAGGGCCCAGAGTCTATCATTTTCCATGCCATTTTTTCCAGCTGAGTGAGGCACATTGCTGCCACACACAAGAGTTGTCCTGAGACACTGTCACAGCACTGTGTCATCTGTTCACCCAGACTTGAAGAGGCAGATGGCCAATCATATGTCGTGGTAACAGTTGTACTGAAATGAGATATTTTTAATGAACTCTATACAATTTTTTAATATGCTTCCAAGAATTCACTGGGCACCTACCTACAAGTGTATCAAAGCTGTTAATCATGCCATTTGTGCCACACTTCATCTCATTTCCCCGTGACTAGGCAATGGGCTTTGCCAACACAGCTGGCACCCCCCAAGTACAGGGTGGAATAGACTGTTCATGCACTACATTAACATTACCATTTAATAGCACAGCAGACCTCATTCACAGAAAAAGGTTCCATTTAGTAAATGTACAGGTTCTTTGTGACCATCTATAACAGATCTTAGAGGTCTATGCCAAGTCCCCTGAAGTTGACAGGCAGGAGGCTGGAAGAACACAGCGAGCCAGGCAGCACCAGGAGGTGCGGAAGTCGACGTTTAGGTGTAACCCTTCTTCCCACTATATCAAAGGGTAAGGCATTCCACAGCCCTTCTCTCTGAGCCTTCCATGTCCCACTACATTGGTGAAAGGTTACATCCAAAGTATCAACTTCTCCACCTCCTGATGCTACCTGGCTGGCTGTGTTCTTCCAGCCTCATGCCTGTCTACTTTGGATTCCAGCATCTGCAGTTTTTTTTGTCTCTAACCAAGTCCCCTAAAATTGCCAGGTACCTTCTCTGAATTTTATGTCAAGAATTCTCAGCAGCTCGTTTGTTCATGGCAGGTGGTAGGATAAGAAGCTGCATATTAGTGAGGTGAAGTGTGCAGTTAATAGGGTCGTTTGCAAGCAATAATTCCTCTTAATAGGAAGCTCGCTGCTGTCTAGTGAGAATCTCACCTCAATACCCAAAACTAGAAGATGCAGAAAGTTTGTGCTGACATCAAGATAGGCACAATTCTGTCACATGTTTTACCACAGTGCTCACCACTCAGGCCCTGATAAAATTCTGCCCATTTTATTCATTTCTTTCTTTTTGGGTTCCCATCTTATTTTTAATTTGTTTGTATGTATAATTTCTTTATGAGTTTAGTAATTCATAAACTCCCTTTCTTCATCAATTCAAAAAGCCTGGTTAAATTGGTGCCTTTGTTTTAAAACATGAATTCATCCGGTCTGGGAGAAAAGTATCCACAAGCTTGGGGATACTTTTAATAGTAAGCTTGTTGTGACCCAATGAGTGTGTGTGTGAATCCAAGGGGAGCCAGTTCACACTTTCCAATTAGTGATTAGAGGTATCCTCTGTAACCATAACAAATTGTGGAACCTCAACCATTGACTGGACACAACACAAGTGCAACACCATCCAAGACAAAACAATTGGCACCCTCATCATTGGCTTTCACATTTGTTCTCTCCTCCACCAATACACAGCAGTATCCGTGTACCAATCACAAGATGCACTGCAGTAATGCACCAAGGCTGCAAAGCTTTCCAAGTAACATACCATCTTGACTTGGAAATACATCACTGTTTCCTCACAGTCACTAGATCTAAATATTGAGCTGCAGCAGGGGTCAGTTAGCTCAGCTGGTTGGATGGTTGGTTTGAAATGCAGAATGCTGTCATTGATATGGGTTGAATTCCCTCAACCTCTCACCTTGCCTGGTGTATTGTTACCCTCAGGTTAAATGACCAGCAGTATCTCTCTCACATGAGAGCACAGCCCTATGGTCTGGTAAGACTATGGCAACTTTACCTTTATTTTTAGTGTCCTCGCATCTCAAGAATTGGAGAGCTTCAAGAAGGCAGATTATCATCAGCTTTTCAAAGGCATTTAGGGTTGGGGGTAAGTGCTGGCATACCCAATGACATCTACATCACAGAAACATATATAAAAGAAAATCACTATTTAAGTGATGGACTTTCGAGCAGCCAGACAGATACATAATATGTTCATGTCAATTTATCAATTAAAAAGAGACCATGAGGTAGGCCTGTAACTCTTGAAGCAGGAACAAATTATTACACATTTTTACAGCTACACATAGACATAGACTGACACAAGGCTCCCGCTCCAGGTCACCTGATCAATTCTCTTAAAGGAGTAGCAAGCACCCTCAACCACATCTATAAGACCCTCCCACTTTATTTCAGAAACTCTCATTCGTGCACATATGTGCAACAATTCTAAATATTATATAGGCATCATAGCCAACACATGTACACAGTGAGGAATATTTGCAAAAACATGGAAAACACATGCAAACAACCTACCTCTGCATGCCAACCATTACTTCCAATAGTCTACATCGACATGATTAATCTCAAATGAGACTGGTGGTTTCGAGAAGATCATCTCCTAGTCTCAGGAGCCTTTCCTAATGTGGCCTTCCAGACACTGAAAGCTCCTGCTGTTAGCAGATACATCCCTCTCTGATTGGTTGTTGTTGCCCTAGGACCTTGCTGCTGGCTCCTTCCTGGGTATAACCAACCCTGGCTCAGAAACACCCGACTCGTTTGCACCTCTGGGTCCACCTGGATTGGTTCTGACTTTTGAGGGATGTCCCTCTATTGGTCAAGTGTGGTGACTAGCTGGCCAATGTACCTCTCCAAACCAGCTCATCCCTGGTTTGCACCATATATCACAACAGTCCACCATTGCTATTTTTCCCAGACATTTAATTTCTGGCCAAGATAGTTTCTCCTCTTCTGTTCATCTGTCCTTCTCGAATTTGCTCAATTACATCTTTGGTCTCTTCCAGCCACAACAAGTCAAACATGGTTCCCGGGGGTAGTTGAACATTAAGACACCAGCGAACATGGGGTCATCATGTGTGGCATTATCCTATACAAGCTGAGGAACTTGTTGAACCCTCATGAACCCTCCCCTTTGGAGGCTTTTAAAGCTTGCTTCATGGTTTATTCAAATCTCTCCACCTGGCCGTTTGCCACCAGGGGATACAGAGCCGATCTCACATGTCTGACTCCGGCATTTTCCAGATACTCGACAAACTGTGCACCATTGTCACTCATGACTTGTAGAGTGTTCCAAACCTGGCAAATATTTCATCCAATAGGTCCATCGTTGCTTCCACTGAGCCAACTTCCTGATCACCAATTTGGTCACTAGGAGTGGGCATCCACAACCACTAGTAACATCTTTCCCTCTACTGTCCCACAAAATTGACATGAATCTACTGCTATGGTGATTGAGTCCATTCCCATGGGTGAAGAGGTGACAACGGCGATTGCTTCTTTACCAATACACATGATTTGCATTATTCCACTGGTTCCATGTAGGCTGAGTGACAACTTGGCAGGCTGCAATGGTAGAGCCTTAGCTTCTTGTTCTAGACTGATTTGGGAATCAGCAACAGCATTGCACTCATATCCATTTCCATCTTTACTGTCTTCCCCTCTAACTTGGAAAGAACCCAGAAATGATCAGCTTCACCCCATACCAACAGTATGTTTAACTGAAGTTCTGCTGACTCTGGGCCTTCGGCTTCTCCCACTGACCCAGCTGACTCCCAGTAACTCCCTGGCTGGCGATATGTACCTTGTACCTTATCCTCCAGACTGTTTCTTCTTGACCCCTAATCTCTTGTTTGGGTTGTAACTTGCAATTCTGTGCAATGTGGCCCATATTCTTATATTCTTGGTGTTGGGCTTCTCGAATCCAACACCTTGACTCCTTGTGGCCAAACCTGCCACATTGACAGCATTTTGAAGCTGGTACCACACACCACTGAATGCCCACTACTTTATGCACTCAGGCACCAACAACTGATAGTATTGCTTCGCTAGCCGTCAACACCATCGAGGTTGCAGTTTCGAAAGCTGACTTGAAATGCAGGTCTCTCTTTTCAGCAGCTTCTATCAAGTGGCTTCATATCAGAGGCCACAAGCCAACCAGTCCCACAAGGTAACCTGCAGGAACCCTCCGAATCCACAATGTTCTGCCAATTTCTTTAAAGTGACCATGAAATGTTCAATGGACTCTCCTTTCTATTGTACCCCGTTTAAAAAAAGGAAATTTCTGCAATCATCAGCTTTGGTGTGAAATGACTTCCCAATATTTCACAAAGCTCTTTATAGGTCTTCTCCACTGGTTGTCTGGTTGTATGAAACTCCTTAGAATCGTAAAGATATTGCTTTCAACAGTCCTCAAGAAAACTGATACCTTTCAGTCTTCAGCCACTTTGTTTGCCTTCGAATAAGCATTAAAACATCCGATGTACAGAATTCAATTTTCTGTCTCTTTGTCAAATGATCCCAGATTTCCAAATTGGCCCACCATTTGGGTTTAGGTAACCAGTAGCTGCTCACAGCCTGAGTCCATGCGATGACCCTTCCCTGATGATTTCAGTAGGCTCCTGCGTGAGTGCACCTGGATTCAGCCATGAACTGCAATCTGATGCCCCTCACAACCTCTGTTCTCGAGCTATCCCCCAGTCAGTGACCTTCGTTCCTGACAATGACTGTAGCCCTTATAACCTCACAACCACTTCCCCTGAAGTTTCGGTCATCACCTGCCAAGTCTACCACACTACCTTTTCAATTCCATGCTGTTTCCAGGGTCCAGGCAATATTCAAACTCTCTCTTCCTCATGAAAATGGTAGTAGCACACAGTTATTGGGCTGTGATTCAGCCTTGGCATCAGTTAGCATGTTTAGGTCAGTTTATGAATTATAAATATATCACGAGATACATCCATAGAACTTGACCTAAGGAGCATTTATTTCACCTCTTTACAGCTACATCATCAGACCTAGAATGACCCAAATCTCCTGCTCCAGGTCACCTGACTCACTCTCTTAACAATCAGCAAGCACCCCCAATCTCATCGATAACAAAACAGCATCATTCATTTTCAGCATTTATCTGATGTGGAACATATAGTTACTCAAGTCAACTTTGTCACTTCTATTTTGGACAGACAAAATGTGCAAGGGGCATTGCAATCTTTCCTCCTCTATTTTTCTGAAGTTGGTGACTGTAAAAAATATTTAGAATGCATTAACACCAAATTGTTCTGAAATAATGATTTAAAGAATTATTGCATTTCAAAATTCAAAGTTGCTTTTCAGCTTCAATTAAATGTATCAGAAAGAGTTAAAGGAATTCTGGATGGTACATCAGGCTGACATGTTATATAGTTCTCTGAGCATTGGGGTTATACTAGAAGAATGGAAAATAACAAATTCCATTTTTAAGAGGGATTGACACTACCCTGTGAATTGCAGATTAGTTAACATCATTTCAACAGTGACAAAATACAGGTGCTTAATGTAATGGAAACTATTTGGGATCATTTAGAATGGCTGATGTAATAAACAAATGTTAGTGCATGTTCCCTAAAAGGAAAGCTATGCTTAGCAAGTGCTAACTTTTGAAGTGTAATATTCAGCAATTGGCCAAGGCCTCTTAGGTAGCACCTTCCAAACACACAACTCTACCAACTAGGACAAGGACAGCAGACATATAGGAATACCACAACTTGCAAGTTTCCCTCCAAGCCACTCACCATCCTGACTTGGAACTATATGGCCATTCCGTTAGTGACAATGGGTCAAAATCCTGGAATGGACACCCCATCAGAATCATGCATGTACCTACATGTCTGTACAGTCTGAGAAGACACCTCACTACCATCTTCCCACTAAGGATGGACTGTAAACGTTGGCCAAACGAATAAAGCCCACATCTGATAAGTTATTATTAATAATAAGAAATCTGCATTGACTTTCTAGAAACATTGCATAAGGCTGCCCTTCAAACTTTAAAAAGTTTGTACTAGTATACACTAGGCATACCAGATTCAACATCGACAGTCTCACCATTATCGTTTAAATTACCCAAAATCTAGGGGGTCCAATAATTCAATGGTCCTGATATTGTTTGAGCCAGAATTTTCAAGCAGGATTAGTTCTGATTTGGGCTGCCCTAGAGACCATGAAGTTTTTAACTCCACATCAGGAATGTAGTTTTATTCTCAGGATTTCCCGACCAGAAACCAAACAGATTGACAAGCTTGACACCCTATCAGAACATAGAGCAGAGAACAGAGAACAGCACAGCACAGTACAGGCCCTTCAGCCCTCAATGTTGTGTTGACCCTTTTATCCTACACTAAGATCAAACTAAGCTACATACCCTTCATTTTACTAACATCCATGTGTCTATTCAAGAGTCATTCAAATATCCCTAATGTATCTGACACTACTATCACTGTTGGCAGCACATTCAATGCTTCTTCCATTCTCTGTGTAAAGAACCTTTGCCTGACATCTCCCCTAAACCTTCCTCCAATCACTTTAAAATTATGCCCCCTCATGATAGCCATTTCTTCCCTGGGAAGAAGGCTCTATCTATGCCTATCATCACCTTGTACACCTCTCATCCTTCTTCGCTCCAATGAAAAATGCCCTAGCTCCCTCAGCCTTCTGTCATAAGACATGCCCTCCAGTCCAGGCAGCATCCGGGTAAATCTCCTGTACACCCTCTCTAAAGCTTCCATATCCTTCCTATAATGAGGTGACTGAAACTGAACATAATATTCCAAGTGTGGTCTAATCAGAGCTTTATAGAGCTGCATCAAACTCAATCCCCCTGCTAATGAAAGTCAACTTACCATATGCCTTCTGAATAACCCTATCAACTTACGTCGCAACTTTGAGGGATCTATTTTTGTGGACCCTAAAATCCCTCTGTTCCTCCACATTGCCAAGAATCCTGCCTTTAACCCTGTAATATGCATTCAAATTTGACCTCCTAAAATGAATCACTTCGCACTTTTCCAGGTTGAACTCCATCTGCTACTTCTCAGCCCAGCTATGCATCCTGTCAATGTCCTGTTGCAACCGACAACAGCCCTCCACACTATCCACAAATCCACTCACTTTCATCAGATTGGCAAATGTACTAACCCACTCTTCCACTTCCTCATCCAAATCATTTATAAAATTCACAGGCTGGGCAATACTGCAGCGATGTAGCAGCCTGAGGTTAGGTGGCTCTCCTGTTGCTAGGAAATTTTATTGGGGTAGTTTGAGGGTGGAAGGGGGATTATGGGTTGGATGACAGGTCAAAGGCGGAGATGAGAATCAGTGGAGTTGTCATCATGGGGTACAGACAGCAGTCATAGGGACAAGATTAGTAACAATGGGGTTAGGGGTGCTGATTTCAGTGGTCTTGTTAGTGATTACACAAATTCAGAAAGGTGGTCTGATTTCGGGAACAGGACAGGATGGTGGACATCTTACAGTGTAGGCTCATTAGCTTGAATAAAATTCCTATATTTCTCCTCTCCAGGAAAAGCTCTGTACATCTTCCACCTCTTTTTAGTTTCTCAGATTTGTAAAGCTTTGGTAACCAAGGCAGCTACCACAAACCCAGCAAGAAAAATGAAATGTGAAGGATGTGGCCTTATTAAAATAATTAAATAGCTAATTCTAAATCTCTAGAAAGAAATTCTAAAGAAAATACTATGAGCACAAAATGCAACTAGGTATGTGCTTTAACATTTTAAACTACAGAATTGCTTTCCATAAAGTAGTGACATAAGTAGAGGAACGGCACATTCACATAAGTAGTGGGCGGCACGGTGGCACAGTGGTTAGCACTGCTGCCTCACAGCGCCAGGGACCTGGGTTCAATTCCCGCCTCAGGCGACTGACTGTGTGGAGTTTGCATGTTCTCCCTGTGTCTGCGTGGGTTTCCTCCGGGTGCTCCGGTTTCCTCCCACAGTCCAAAGATGTGCGGGTCAGGTGAATTGGCCATGCTAAATTGCCTGTAGTGTTAGGTAAGGGGTATATGTAGGGGTATGGGTGGGTTGCACTTCGGCGGGTCGGTGTGGACTTGTTGGGCCGAAGGGCCTGTTTCCACACTGTAAGTAATCTAATCTAATCATTCCACTGATATAGATTAAGTGCTAAATCATTAAAACTAATCATAAATATGGAATCCTCAGTCTGAGTGAATAATCTGTAAAGTCTGAGCACTAAATCAATCGCTGCCATTACATTATAATACATTGAAACATTCAGAGTACTACATTAAGCGACTGAATTAAAGGATAAAAAGGAGAAGTTGCATATGAATAAATGATGAGATTTGCCTGAAATGTTGATTGAAAAATGTTTCTGTATCTCATTTGTTAAGCTATTTACTTATTATCCTTTCTCCATCATTTCAAGATTTTCACCCATCTCACTTACCAGGCCCCCCAATGCTTTATTAATCCGTAACAAGATGTGAACGAGAATATTGATGCATGACACCTCTTTCAATCTAGATTAAATACTCTATTTAATAGAAGTACTTTTTTTCAAATTTCCTCATTTGCAGAAGTGATTCTTCACTACGTTCAATCTTTTTCGGAGTCTGCAAATTTCTACAATCCTATGTGCAGTGTTTGGGCTGTCTACAAGAATTCTCATAGTGATAGGACATCTTTACACAAACAAGATGATACTGCCTAGATAACCTTAGAGTTTGAATCTCACCTATATGAGAGAAAGGGGTTTTTGGAGTTTTTGCCAGTGGTTTGTCAAGATTCAACCTTAAAACCACAACTTTTTTTTATACAGTCAATATTAAAAATAGATGAAAAAAAATCATAAAAAGAACATCTTGCAAATATTAGACAAATATTAGTCCATGAGAACATTGGGAAATACAGCACCACGCAAGAAACCAGTTACAAAAACTAATCATCCACATATATAAAACTGTAGCTTGGTCCCTTACACGTTAATTGCACAACATTGATGAAGGTAAAATTGGTCAATTAAAGCCAGAAACCAAATTATAACTCCTGCCAATTGTCTCTCTATTGATACAACTATATGCCTAATTTAATGAAAGCAGCTCCTGTTGCTTATAGTAAGCTGGCAGCCTTTTGTGGTACACCACTCTTACTCCTGCAGTCTCATGCAGGGCTCCTTTAATGTTAGTGCTAAAATGATATTCCTGTGATCAGTTGAATGTGGTTTCAGGGGCTGCAGCTCCTCCATTAGTTCTGATACTCAATTCCTGTTTCTCTATGGGTATATTTCCACCAAAAAGTGGATTTAGTGTTCCTTGGTTTAATCATTATGACTAATAGTTGATGCAGAGTTTTTGAAATGTCTGTTTTTGTACAATGCAACTCAGTTAGTGAGGGTGGGGAGAAATGGCCAATTTGTATTTAATACCAGTCAAGCATCTCATGAGCCATTTGAATAGCATAGATATCAGATGGTTCATTAATCCAGTCACAGAATGGACTTTGTACAAAGTAACTTAATCAAATTGTGGAAATCCTAGTTCACTAAAAGAGATCTCATTTCAAGGCACACATCTACATTGTTGCAATCTCAAAGACTCACATATACAGCCTGATCCAATAATGTCACCCAGGCCGGTGCAGTCTCAGCCATCTGCTATAGGAAGGAGGTCAATGATTTTCTCCACCTTATCAATGTAAGTACCACTTTCTTCTCTCACACTCACTCCTTCTATGGTGTCGCACCCACCCCCAACCAAGAATCATGCGCTACCATTATCTCTATTGCCTCGCTTCACTTGGTGATATCCATCCCAACCCCTCAACGCCTCTCAGCCTCCACACCCTCTGCGCTATCTACTCATTTACATACGACACCTCTCCACCTACACCAAATATAACAGTTGCGCCACCCACTTTAGTCTGATTCAGTGCCTGCCTCTATCTCATGCCAGGTGGAAAGAAGACTACAATACATCAGAAAGCATTAAAGTAGATGCTGGGCTGCCTGGCATTTGGCTCCTCACCACTGTGGAGAGGATCCTAACTCTGACCATCTTGAGCACTTGACTGATTTGGATAAAGTCTCAGGACTGGAATCAGAGGATAATCTTGGCTAACAATTTCTTACCAAAGGCAACCTCCGTTGACTTGACTGAGGACTGCTGACACCCGTGACCAGCTTCCTGGCTTTGTGTCTACATAAGAGGCAACATAACACCACAGTACTGTGTGCCTCATCTCTGTGGCTGAACAGCCAGCAGCCTGACATGTAATATTGTGGTACATAAGTGCACTGTAAGTGGTTGGAGATGTGCCATGAGGGTTCATTGCAGTTGGCACATATTGGATGCCAATGTCCAAAGACATTGGTGTGTGAGTGTCCAGTGCCAGTGCAGCATGACCTGAGATCATAGAATGCCTATAGTGTAGAAAGAGGCCATTCAGTCTATTGAGTCTGCACCTACTGTCTGAAGAGCATCCCATTCAAACCCAGCCTCCCTCCCTATCTCGAAGGCAGTACATTGGATCACAGAATCATGTGATACAGCATAAATGGAGATCCATTCAGTCTGCTGTGGCCTTTGAAAAAGGTCAGTATTTAAGCTTGAATCGTACAGAAGAACAGTGGTAATATTTGAGTTCTGGTTAGGCTA
Organism: Hemiscyllium ocellatum; assembly: GCF_020745735.1. NCBI lineage: Eukaryota > Metazoa > Chordata > Chondrichthyes > Orectolobiformes > Hemiscylliidae > Hemiscyllium > Hemiscyllium ocellatum. The sequence goes on along the minus strand of NC_083401.1, from coordinate 62,881,985 downwards.
AAAGAAGCTGAAATGAGTTGAATAAGAAGATTGAAGCTACTGTCCCTACATTCTATTCTTATTTCCTGGAAGTTGCCACCCAGGTTGGTAGTGCTGTTAGGAAGGCATACAGTGTGTTAGGTTTCATTCGTAGAGGAATTGAGTTCTGGAGTCGCAATATCATGCTGCAACTATACAAAACGCTAGTGCAGTCACACTTGGAATATTGTATACAGTTCTGGTCGCCATATTTCGGAAGGATGTGGAAGCATTGGAAAAGGTGCAGAGGTCCGGATGGAAGGTCTTAATAGGAAAGGCTGAGAGACTTTGGTCTGTTCTTATTGGGAAGAAGGCTAAGAGGGGATTTGATAGAGACATACAAGATGGTCAGAGGATTAGATAGGGTAGACAGTGAAAGTCTTTTCCCTGGGATGATGACATCAGCTTGGACGAGGTGTCATAACTACAAATTGAGGGGTGATAGATTTAAGACAGATATCAGACGTAGTTTTTTCACTCAGAGTGATAAAAGCATGGAATGCCCTACCTGCCAATGTAGTTAACTCAGCCACATTAGGGAGATTTAAACAATCCTTAGATAAGCACATGGATGATGGGATAGTGTAGGGGGACAAGCTGAGAATAGTTCACAGGTTGGCGCAACTTTGAGGGCTAAAGGGCCTGTTCTGCGCTGTATTGTTCTATGTTCTATGTTCAGTGCTCTTTCTCTCAGAAGACTTGAATGCATCTAAATATCTCTTGACCCATGGTTTTCCCCTTACACAGAATTTGTGTGGTAGCTCACCCATTGGCCTGACTTTTGAGAATGTTTGCTGGAGTGTACACTAACCAGTTTGTTAAAAGCTGATATTAAAAACTAACATTCTCAGCAAATCAGAGGCCTTGACAATGGAAACCTTGTTGGCAAGAAACTGCCGGCCAATCAGCTTATGGGTCCTAAAAACTGTCAGTCAAGGCTCACATTTCACGGGTTCTAACATCAAAAAAGGTGCATTTTTCCCTTTTGTTTCTTTTTGAATATGAGTCATGAAGAGGGAGGGAGTTCAGAGGTAAAATCAAAACAGAAATTGCTGGAAAAACTCAGCAGATCTGGCAGCATCTGTGGAGAGAAATCAGAGTTCACCTTTTTGGTCCAGTGATGCTTCTTAAGTACAGTTCAGAGGTGTTGGAGGCAAGGATATCTTTCAGAGACCTCCAATTCCATGCCTCAAATTGCCCCAGCTTGGAGCAGGTCATAGAGTCGGACAGAAATAGACCATTCAGTTCAACCAATCCATGCCAAACGTAGCCCCAAACTAAACTGGCCCCAACTGCCTGCACCTGGCCCAAATACCTACAAACCTTTCCTATCCATGTACTTGTCCAAATGTCTTTTAAACATCATAATTGTGCTCACATCCACCACCTCTTCACGAAGTTCATTCCACATATGAGCCACCCTCTGTGTAAAACATTTGCCCCTACGTGTCTTTTTTAAATCTCTCTCCTCTCACCTTAAACATATGACCCTTAATCTTGAAATCCCCCATCTAGGGACAAAATACTATCAACCGTTAACTCTATAAACCTCATGATTCTATAAACTTCTGTAAGGTTACCTGTCAACCTTCTATGGTCCAGTGAAAAAAGAATCCAGCCTTTCTTTATAAATCAAACTTTCCATATGTGCCACATCCTGGCAGATCTCTTCCGAACCCTCTCCATCTTGATGAAGTTGGGATCATGCCTGAAACGTCGATTCTCCTGCTCCTTGGATGCTGCCTGACCTGCTGCACTTTTCCAGCAACACATTTTCAGCTCTGATCTCCAGCATCTGCAGTCCTCACTTTCTCCTAATGTCCTTCTATATCTGGGCGACCAGAACTGAACACAATGCTCCATAAGAGGCCTCACTAATGTCCTGCACAAACTCAATATAATTTCCAAACTCCTTGGAAGGCAGGCAGTTGTGGACTTTGCAAGTTGAGGCCCTAAGTGGACATTAATTGACCATATAAGAGCCTTAATTGCTGCAGAGACAAGAAAGTTTCCAATGAGATAACAAGAAAACAGAGGCTATCTCTCCAGGACAATAATTTTCCTTTCTTTTCAAGAAGGGGAAAAATGTGGCTTTGGGATTTCCTGGACCCTTTTCTCTATTATCTTTGACCTACCATGTGCTACTTCACTCTCTCTGAACTGCACACGAAACTTCCTGAATGCCTATTGATTTCCTTTCAATCATTGACTTCTTTTCACTTTCGTCATTTACCTTCATTATATATTCCCACTTCCTCCCTTCGTAACCCAGACACTCTAAGATTGTTACCACCCATCCTCCCTCAATTAGCTATTCCTTATTCCCTTTAGATTGTCACCATTCATCTCAATCTCAGTACAGATGCTTCAGTAGTTGAACAAAGCCCTCCCCTAAGAAGGAAGACCAGCTACAATTCATTCTAAATCCACAGGGAAACTATCTCAAATAAAAGCAAATACTGCGGATGCGGGAAATCTGAAACAAACACAGAGAAACTGGAGGGACTCAGCAGGACTAGGGACATCTACAGAAAGAGATACAAAGTTAACATCTCAAGATCATTTAGATCCAAGATGAGGCATACTCATTGGCCAGAAAAAAATACAACAGAACTTTAGGGAGTGGGAGCAGTTTAGAATTCTGCAAAGGAGGACAATAGGATTGCTCAAGAGAGGGAAAATAGAGTATGAGAGAAATCTTGTAGAGAACATTAAAACAGACTGTAAAAGATTTAATAAGTATGTGAAGAGAAGAAGATTGGTGAAAATGAACATCGGTCCCCAACAATCAGAAACGGGGGAACTTGTGACAGGGGAACAAAGAAGTGGCTGACCAACCAAATACATCCTTTGATTCTGTATTCACAAAGGAGAACACTTAACAGAAATATTGGGGAACACAGGATTTAGTGAGAGGAAGAACTGAAAGAAATGAGTATTAGAAGGGAAATGATATTAGGGATATTTTTCCTCTTGCAATAAACTATAATGCAGTAGCTATCCTAATTACCTGCTGTGCGTGCATATTAACGTCTTGTAATTCATACACAATAACATACAGATGACTGTATCTCAGAGGTCTGCTGTCTCTCACCAATTAGATATTTTTCTGTTTAATTCTTCTGCTAAAACTGACAACCTCACATTTACCCCTATAATATTCCATTAGTCATATACCTTTGCCTGCTTATTTAATCAATCTATATGGATCTAGCTTATTTATATGCTGCTCACAAGTTTTCTTTCTAATATCATTGTGTCATCAGAATATTTAGCAATTATTAGCCTTTGGTTATTTCATCAAAATCATTTGTATAAATGATAGAAAGTTAAGCCCCAGTATTGATAACTGTGGCACAACACTTGTTACATCTTGCCAACCAGGAAATGACCCATTCATTCCTACTATCATTTTTCTGTTAGCTCACCAAGGTTCTAACCCAGTGATCCCCCTACACTATTACCTTCTATTTTCCACATATTCTTTGATGGCACCTCGTCCTCTGGAAGTCTAAGAGCAGTGCAACTACCAATTCCTATTTATCCACAGCACATGTTACTTTTCCAAAGACCTCTCATAAATTAGGTAAACATAACCTTTTCAGAAACATAGCAGATCAGGCAGCATCTGAGGAGCAGGAAAATCAATGCTTCATCAATCTTTCCTGATGAAGGGCTCCTGCCCGAAACGTCGATTTTCCTGCTTTTCGGATGCTGCCTGACCAGCTGTGTTTTTCCAGCGCCACACTCTCAACTCTGATCTCCAGCATCCGCAGACCTCACTTTCTCACTTTTCAAAAACATGTTGACTGACTATTTACTTAGAATTTTTCGAAGTGCCCTGTTGCGACATCTTTAATAATAGATTCAAACATCTTCCCATAATCGATATTAAGCTAATGACGTAGTTTTCTGCTATTAGTCTTCTTCTTTTTTTGAATAAAGGAATTACAATTGATCATTTCTGTTCTAAATAGCCTTCCCTGAATATGAGGAATTTGGGAAAGCAAATGAATCAGTTATTTCACTCGTCACTTCTTTTAGATCCTACCTTCTATAGTGAGAGCAGGAAGCAGCACTGAAAGACACAGAAAGAGCTGAGATGCCTTTGAGTACCCATTGCCACACCTTTCACATAGAAAGAGTATGAAGTAACAAAGAAAGGAGTAACAAAAACAGAGATTACTGAGAGAAACTCAGCAGGTCTGATTGCATCTGTAAAGAGAAAGCCAAGTTCCTCCAGCACTTTTTGTTTGTGTTTCCGATCTCCATTTCTGACCTTATGAAGGAGAGAAGGCCATCGGTGAAGCAGAAGAAAATGGTTGGGCCTAGAACACTACCCTGAGGAACTCCTGCAGAGAGGTACAGGAACTGAGATGGCTGACCTCCAACAACCATAACCACCTTAGCCTTGTGCTAGGAATGACACCAATCAGTGAAGATTTTCTCGCTGATTCCTATTGACTCCAATTTTACTCGGGTTCCCTGATGCCACCTTTGGTTAAATACAACCATGATGTCAAGGCCATTCCCACTTCACTTCTGGAATTTAGCTCTTTTATCCATGCTTGAGCTAAGGCAGTAATGAGATCAGGGATTATGTGGTTCTGGTGGAACCGAAGTTGAGTGTCAGTGAGCAGGTAAGTAAGTGAGGCTGTATGATGACACCTTCCATTATTTTACTGATGATCAAGAACAGAACAAGGTGAGATAAATTGGCTGGGTTGGATTTGTCATAGTTTTTGTGTATAGGACATATCTGGGCAATTTTTCACATTTTCAGATCAATGTCAGTGTTGTGGCTGTAGTGGACCAGCTAGATATGCAGAGGTTCTGGTGCACAAGTCTTCAGTAGTATTGCTGCAATGTTGTCTGCTGTCATAATTGCCTTCATTTGTGTTTATATTACAGGTTTCAGATCCACTTTTATCCTCCTCAAACTGAATGTAAAATTCAATCATATTATGCTCACTGTTATCTTGAGATGTATTCACAGGGAGATAATTAACTAACTCTACTGTACTGCACATGATACGAAGTCCCTCATCACCTGTTCTGTGATTGGCTCCAGAATAGCTGTTCTCAGAAATAAATGTGAAAATATTCTCTGGTTTTGTAATTTGGACTATCTTCACTTATTTTATGTGTAGTCTATATGCACATTAATACCTTCATGATTATTACTGAGTCCTACTGATAAGTTTCCATTATTTCTTCCTTTTACTCTGTCCTCCCATTTGGTGAGTGTGATGGGGTCTGTACACCACTCCCACAAATGACTTCATGTCTTAATCTTTTCTCATTCCTACTGAAAAACATTTCTTTACATTTGATTAATTACAGTGTGGAAACAGGCCCTTCGGCCCAACAAGTCCAGACACACCCACCGAAGCGCAACCCACCCAGACCTATTCCCCTACATTTACCCTTTCACCTAACACTACAGGCAATTTAGCGTGGCTAATTCACCTAACCTGCACATTTTTGAACTGTGGGAAGAAACTGGAGCACCCGGAGGAAACCCACGGAGGCACGGGGAGAATGTGCAAACTCCACACAGTAAGGTGCCTGAGGCGGGAATTGAACCCGGGTCTCTGGCGCTGTGAGGCAGCAGTGCTAACCACTGTGCCGCCCATGTGCCACCGTGCCACCCACATTTCTACGTACTGATTCCCTCAATTTAGTTCATCCCAGTCAATTGTGCTAGTAATATCATTAATTAACACTGTCACCTTTTCCTAGCTTTATAATAATGTCACCACAATGGCTAATAGAACACATTATTTATTACCACTTGTGCTGTCAGTTCATCTGTTTTGTTTCAAATTCTATGTGCATTGAGATAACATTTTTGTTAGTTTGGTCCTGTTGTAAGTTTTGCAATCTTGGTTCATGTTCTCTTATGATTCACTTTCTACAATTCCTGTCATATCTGAATTATCATTTCAGATATTAACATCTTTTTGATTTAATAAAAGGTATATTTTTTCTACCAAAAGAATGGTCGATGTAATATCTCCTGAATGTTTTGAACACTTTCACACTGTCATTTCCTGCAGTAAGCTTTGTCCTTAAATCAACTGAATTACTTACTCCTAAATTAGAACCAAAATATCTTCACGATTCAATTCAGTTGCTGAAACAATTAAACCATTACCTTTCCATATTCCACCATTACAGTAACTCACAACACCCTTCCCAAGTGGCAGGGTATCTGTGTCACTTCCATTTGTAACAGGCAATGAAAGGGGGTGCTTGCATCACTTCTGGCTATTGTAATTTGTTTTGTCAATATTTATTTTTTATTTCCACTCCAGTTTTTGGTCTTGAAACAATCTAAAATCACATCTTTTATTTGTAATTATAAGACCTAAATCCATGCACTCTTTTGACATATTTCCAGAATTGCCAAGAGTCTTTATACAGTATTAAAGTACAGCTGTCTCGCACACACAGCTGCAGTGCAAAATAATGCGTCATTTCACGAAAAGCAGACCACATACATCTCCTAAAAAGGGCCATAACTTGATTTTAATCGAGTTCTTTTGTTAACAATTTACAGGCACTCCATTTAGTAGGTTAATATTTGCCTTAGAATGAAGCAGTACACAGACTCATATTCTCACTAAAAGGATCACAATACTGGTTAGCCTTTTTCTTTTGAAGGAGATTATTTATAGACAACATCTCAACCATCTCACAAGGTGCTGAATTGTTTCAATTATTGATTGAGTATGTTACAAAAATTGATATATTTTAGGGACAGTTAGTTTAGAATATTAATTGCCTGGAATAGTAAGAAAGAAGTGGGCACAATTTCCTGCATAGCTCCAAGTGAAATAACATTTCCAGCAAGGAAGGATCCAGTTATTCAGAGATATTCTGCCAACTAATTATCTTTCTGGAAAAAATTGATCAGCAGGTCATTGTTATATTTATTATCACTGAGTAAGGTCAGGGAAAGATCATAATCTACAACGTAGTCTTCACTAAACTTAAAAAACAGGATGAAATAAAAGCAAGAAAGTGGAAAGGCAGAATAGGTTGCACTTGTACTCATCGAGGTATTCAGTAGATCTAATGGTATGTGTGACAGAGAGAACAGACAGGTTATATTTTGGCTTTGGGGATTTCTAAGTGAACTGTTTTTATTTCAGACATCCAGCATTTGCAGAATTTGTTTTGGCACTTTGCTCATAGGATTTAAGAATAAATATTTTGAGTAATAATGAAAAGACAAATCAATTCGAAAAGCTTGTAAATTGTAGGAGGAAAAGTGTTTCTCAGTTTTGAGTTATTGGGGCAATTGCCTTAAATAAGCACCATCTTGAGGTAGTAGCAAGGAGAAAGACTACGTAGGAATAAGTATGTAATGCTTTGGAGAAACAAGAGAGAAAAGAAATACACATCACTTTACAACAGTTAAAGCAGAAACATGAAGTAACGAGTAATATATTGTGACCCTGCTATTTCCCAGTTATCAAATGTCAGTGTTTCTTCAATAAACATGAACTAATAATAGAACAATTACTAATCCTTTATTGAGGATAACATTACATATTGATGAGACAACAAATTGCTGGTAAAATAACAAGACTTGAAATCAATTGAAGTGACAATCTCAATGGCATGATAAAAATATCAAAACTTTGGTTTTAATGTTATATATCGACTGTTATTGTTATAGCACATTTAATTTGTAGTTTTGATATCATTCAAACAGTCCAAATCAAAATACAGCTTCAAATAATTTTCTGGATATCCATTAGTCTCTATTTAATATTGCTTGTCGAAGATAAACTACTAAAATTACAAAGTGTGTTCTGTAATCTTTTTTGTTCATGTTAATTATACTCTTCATCTGATTATTTCTAGCTTCAAACTACATCAAGAGTCACAGGAAATGGGGGAGATACTAAATGAGTATTTTGCATCAGTGTTTACTGTGGAGAAAGACATGGAAGGTATAGAATTAGGGAAATGGATAGTGACATCTTGGAAAATGTCCATATTACTAAGGAAGAAGTGCTGGATGTCTTGAAATGCATAAAAGAAGATAAATCCCCAGGGCCTGATCAGATTACGCTAGAACTCCTGATGAAGGGCTTATGCCCGAAACGTCGAATTTCCTGTTCCTTGGATGCTGCCTGACCTGCTGCGCTTTTCCAGCAACACACTTTCAGCACCTGGGATCAGGGAGTCCAGAACTAGAGGGCATAGGTTTAGGGTGAGAGGGGAAAGATATAAAAAAGATCTAAGGGATAACGTTTTCACGCAGAAGGTGGTAAGTGTATAGAATGAGCTGCCAGAGGAAGTGGTGGACGCTGGTACAATTGCAATATTTAAGAGGCATTTGCATGGGTATTTGAGTAGGAAGGGTTTGGAGGGAAAATCGGCTGGGTGCTGGCAGGTGGGACTAGATTGGGTTGGGATATCTAGACAGGTTGACCAAAGGATCTGTTTCCATGCTGTAGACAGGTTGGACCAAAGGATCTGTTTCCATGCTGTACGTCTCTATGACTCTATGATTGATGAGGGCAGAGCGGTGGATGTGATCTATATGGACTTCAGTAATGCATTTGACAATGTTCCCCATGGGAGACTGGTTAACAAGGTTAGATCTCATGGAATACAGGAAGAATTAGACAGTTGGATACAGAACTGGTTCAAAGGTAGAAGACAGAGGGTGGTGGTGGAGAGTTGTCGTAGAGAGGTGGAGACCAGAGGCCTATGACCAGTAGAGTGTCACAAGGATCTATGCTGGGTCCACTACTTTTCACCATTTATGTAAATGATTTGGATGTGAACAAACGAGGTATCGTTACTAAGTTTGCAGATGACACCAAAATTGGAAGTGTAGTGCACAGTGAAGATGGTTACCTCAGATTACAATGGGATCTTGATCAGATGGGCCAATGGGATGAGAAGTGGCAGATAGAGTTTAATTCAGATAAATGCGAGGTGCTGCATTTTGGGAAAGCAAATCTTAGCAGGACTTATACACTTAATGGTAAGGTCCTGGGGAGGGTTGCTGAACAAAGAGACCTTGGAGTGCAGGTTCATAGCTCTTTGAAAGTAGAGTCAAAGGTAGATAGGATAGTGAAGAAGGCGTTTGGTATGCTTTCCTTTATTGGTCAGAGTATTGACTACAAGAGTTTAGATCAGAGTGGTGCTGGAAAAGCATAGCAGGTCAGGTAGCATCCGAGGAGCAGGAAAATCGACGTTTCGGGCAAAAGCCCTTCATCAGGAATAGGGGCTGTTTTTCCTGGACCATCGAAGGGTGATCTCGTAGAAGTTTATAAAATCATGAGGAGCATGGATAGGAAAAATAGACAGTCTTTTCCCTCAGGTCAGGGAGTCCAGAACTAGAGGGCATAGGTTTAGGGTGAGAGGGGAAAGAAATAAAAGAGACCCAAGGGCAACTTTACACGCAAAGGGTGGTGCATGTATGGAATGAGTTGCCAGAGGAAGTGATGGAGGCTGATATAATTGCAACATTTAAAAGACATCTGGATGGGTATATGAATAGGAAGGGTTTAGAGGGATATGGGCCAAATGCTGGCAGAGAGGACTAGATTAGGTTGGGATATCTGGTCAGCATGGACAAGTTGGACTGAATGATCTGTTTCCGTGCTGTATATCTCTATGACTCTGTGGGCCTTACATCTAGAAACAGAGTGCTGCAGAGATTAAAGAAATCTAATTTTAAAGAATGATCCAGTGTCTTATGTTTGGAATGATACCAGAGCCTTCAATCTTAGTTTAAGAAAATATTGCAATGTTGATCATGTGATCATCACAGTGAACCCAAACTGGCCAAAGTCAATTGTATCATTGGTATCTCCATCTGGGCAGATGGGAGACAACCTTTTTTTCACTCCTTGAAGTAAAGCTGGTGTGTCAACCACAAGTAGTCTGAATACAGTTTCTGCATTTGGAAATGAATTCTACTGCTATTGTTATGTTTTGTTAATGCATTTAATACCAATCTCATAATCTGCACAATGAGAATTGGAATATTTGTGAATAAATCACAAAAAGCTATCATTCAGATTCAGCAGGTAATAGGGAAGGCAAGTTGGCCTTTAGAGAATGGTGTATTGGGAAGTTTTACTAGTTAGGCCGCAATTTTGATCTCCTTTTCAAAGGAAATATTCGAAACAGTCCAGAGAAGGCTTACTAGGCCACAGGTGGTGGTCTATTTATGGTGAGAGGTGAAATAGGTTGTGTCTGTAAACATTGGAATTTAGAGTACATCTGTTCTACCATAACGTAGGTTACTTCAACACGAATTGGCTATAACTTGATTGAAGAATTGAGAACATTGTTTGTGGAATGCAAACATTCCTCACCTGTATTGGCAATAATGTGATTCAGTCTCGATTTTCTTTAAACGCAGGATCACACAGGAACGGAACTATTGAGTTACATCAGAACAGACTGTAATGAGAGGAGACCTTATTGAAACACACAAGATTCTTCAAGGTCTTGATGAGGAAATGTTAAGAATGCTGTTTCTCCTTCTGGGAGAGTCCAATACCAGATAGCATAACGTTAGAATAAGAGATCACATATTAAAGGCAGGGATGAGAAAGAGCTTCTTCTCTCAGAGAAGTATCTGTGAAATTCTTTACCACAGAGGACTGAAGAGGTTGGGTCACAAAGTGTATTCAAGGCTGAGATAGACAGATTTTTCATCAGCAATGGTTATGAGGAAATGGCAGGAAAATGGAGTGGAGGACTATCAGATCAGTTATGATGTGATTGAATGGCAGAGTAGACTGGATGGGCTAAATGGCCTACTCTGCTCCTGTATCTCCTACGGTCTTATGGCTATGTCTGGACCCGCCTCCTAGGGGGCATTAAATGCCACACAATGTCTCTGCAAGTATTTTAAAAATTTTATTGAAAGATTTTTCTTTACAAAATTAAAAAGTTTCAAAAATATGAAAATACAGCATCATAACATCAAACACAACAATAATCAATATACCAACTAGTATACTACACTACAAAAGAAATCAAAATTACATTTATTACAAATCAATAAATAAATAAGTAACGCTGCTCAGCACAACAAGACCATAGCTCTCAACCTTCAAGAGCATCAATTATTAAACCTAAAATTCTTCCTCTCACAGCATTAGGTTATCAGACCAACACATCACGGCTAGACAAAAGCCCTAATCAAAACGGTGGGCAGATCTGCTTCCAAATAATTCGAAAAGGGCTGCCATGTCTTGGAAAAATTGTCCATTTTCTGATGTACCATATTTGTAAGAACGTCTAAAGGAATATGTTCCATGATTAACTTATGCCACCCCAATAAACCTGGGGTGTGAGGGGGGGGTTCTCAGACACCCAGCACATCAGAATGTTCTTCCCTGAACAAAAAGTGAGAACGTTAAAGGGCTTTTTCCCATGTACATCTAAAGGTGATAAATTCAGCAAACCGAGGAGCAAAGAGATGGGGTCCACCTTGAATTTGGTCCCCAAGACCCTCTCTTTCTCCTGCCACAGTGCTCCAATATGCACAGAGTCTGTGACAGAACCACTGACAATGAGTGAGGTACCCATGTTTATTTTACATTTGGGGCACGTTGAAGATGCTCCCTGCTTAAATTTAGCAAGGCAATCTGGGGCCAAACGAGCACTATAAAGAACCTTTAACTGCATAGCATGAGTCCTATTACATATTGAAATCTTCCTCGCACTCTCACAAATGTCCTCCCATGTTTCCAAAGTGATCTCAACTCCTAACTGTCTCTCCCAGATCTCACCTAGATGCTCGATGTCACCTGAGGGACCTCCCTCCAAAAAATGATCGAAAGTACTCACTCTCCAGTACGGAAAGCTCATTGCATTACCCTTAATATCGACCATTAAATATACAGTTATAGAGTCATAGAGTCATAGAGATGTACAGCACAGAAACAGACCCTTCGGTTCAACTCATCCATGCCGACCAGATATCTCAACCCCATCTAGTCCCACATGCCAGCACCCAACCCATATCCCTCCAAACTCTTCCTATTCATATACCCATCCAGATGCCTTTTAAATGTTGCAATTGTACTAGCATCCACCACTTCCTCTGGCAGCCCATTCCACACACACACCACTCTCTGTATGAAAAAGTTGCCCTTAGGTCTCTTTTATATTTTTCCCCTTTCACACTAAACTTATGCTCTCTAGTTCTGGACTCCCCCACCCCAGGGAAAAGACCTTGTCTATTTCTCTATCCATACCCCTCATGATTTTATTAAGGTCACCCCTCTGCCTCCAACACTCCAGAGAAGACAGCCATAGCCTATTCAACCTCTTCCTGTAGCTCAAATCATCCAACCCTGGCAACATCTTGTTAATCTTTTCTGAACCCTTTCAAGTTTCACAACATCTTTCTGGTAGGAAGGAGACCAGAATTGCATGTAATATTCCAAAAGTGGCCTAACCAATGTTCTGTACAGCCATAGCATAACCTCCCAACTCATGTACCCAATACTCTGACCAATAAAGAAAAGCATACCAAATGCCTTTTTCATTATCCTATCTACCTGCGACTCCACTTTCAAGGGTCTATGAACGTACACTCCAAGGTCTCTTTGTTCAGCAACACTTCCTAGGACCTTACCATTAAGTGTATAAGTCCTGCCAAGTTTGCTTTCCTAAGTGCAGCACATTTCCTCACATTTATCTGAATTAAAATCCATCTACTGCTCCTCAGTCCATTGGCTCATCTGATCAAGATCTTGCTGTAATCCGAGGTAACTTTCTTCGCTGTCCGCTACACCTCTAATTTTGGCGTCAATATTCCCAACTGAACAAGATACCACCAAATCTAGAAGAGCTGTGGGAGTTAGGAAAAAAATCAATCCTTGTATAGCACTTATGAGGATTGGAAAAGAAGGTAAAGTCCCTGCCCATACGATGGAGACATCTCCAAACGTCTACCAACCCTAGTTCCACAAATAGATCACCATTGTAGAAAAAGCTTTCTGGGAGTGGGTGTGTGCGTGTGTTGGGGGGGGGGGGGTGCTTTGGGCATTCTATCCAGCACAGGATCTATAAGACAGTTAAAGTTCCCCGCCCCCCCATACTAATATGCTGCAATGCAAAGGCCATCAGCTTAGATAGTGCATCAGTCAAAAATTTAAGGGGTTGAGCCAGAGGACTATAGACATTCAGAAGACTATATTCCTCACCATGCATTAGGGCCTTTAGAATAACAAACCGGCCATATTCATCTTTGGCACAATCTACTAAATTAAATGGAAGATTTTTCTGGAGGAGTATGGCCTGCCCCCTGCTCTTAATGTTAAATGACGCGAAAAACACCCGATCAAACCCTCTCTGCTGTAATTTCAAGTGTTCCTTGTCATTAAGGGGAGTCTCCTGCAACAGGGTAACATTCACCCTCTTCTTTTTAAGGCTTGACAGCACATTTTTCCTTTTAACTGGTGAATAGAGCTCTCTAATATTCCAGGTGCACCATTTAAGAACACTGCTAGCCATGATCCTTTACAACCACCTTTGACCTGTCAAGAGGAAGAATTTGACTTACAGCTTGCTGGGCATATTCAAAAGATGATTTTTAGATTAGATTAGACTTACAGTGTGGAAACAGGCCCTTCGGCCCAACAAGTCCACACCGACCCGCCGAAGCGAAACCCACCCATGCCCCTACATTACCCCTTACCTAACACTACGGGCAATTTAGCATGGCCAATTCACCTGACCCGCACATCTTTGGACTGTGGGAGGAAACCGGAGCACCCGGAGGAAACCCACGCAGACACGGGGAGAACGTGCAAACTCCACACAGTCAGTCGCCTGAGTCGGGAATTGAATTTGTGGAATCTATTTACGAAAAACCAAAACACTAAACTAACTACACTACCCCCTGCTTACACCTCCTACGCACATAAGTGACCAAGACATTTTTCATTTCTTCTGAGGAGTCAAATGACCGCACCATCTCCTCATGAGTAATATGAAGCACCTCTGGGTATCCTTTCGAATATTGAATAACAATGTCCCTTAATTTTCTCTTGACCTCATCAAACAATTTCCTTTTATAAATCACCGCTACAGAAAAATCCTGGAAAAACATTATCTTAGGTTCCCTGATAAGTCAGGACTTGTGGATCTTTCCCCATCCCTCTAGAAGATTCCAGCATTCTCTGCTTGTCCCTGTTGCTTTGAAATCATTCCAGGACTGGGCGGTGGCACTGACCCAGACTGGATCTGCACACCGCAACCCGGTGTGCTCTGTCAACGTTCACCTGGTCTGCCTCAGCATCATAGCCAAGAAACTCCAGTAGCCAGTCTTCAAATAAGCTTGCTAGTTGCCTGCCTTCCAATCCCTAAGGCAGCCCAACGACCCAGATATTTTTCCTCCTACGTCGATTTTCCAGATCCTCAACCTGTTCAGTCAAGGCCCGGACCTGTTTTTTTGAGGGCCTGGATCCACCCCGCCGAGGACTCAACTTTGGTCTCCAATGCAGCGGTCCGCTGCTCAACCTCCTTAACCTGCTTCCCGAGTCCTTCCAACCCCTTCTCATGCTTTTGTAGCATGACTGAAATCGGCTCCCATTGAGTATGACTGTCTTCCATCAACTCCTTGATCATCTCTCGGATCGTCATGAGTTCTTCAGCGACGTTCTGCTGGACAGGTGCTTCTTTCTCGGCTGCTGAGGGAGCTGCAGCTGCATCCGCAGCCGCAGTCACAGACACACCAATGCCTTCTGTGAGTGTCCTGTGTGTTGGAGGTCGGCTGTATGGTTTCCTTTCATTATCCTCGCTCGCTCAAAAAGAATTTACAGTAGAATTCGGGGCGGCACGGTGGCACAGTGGTTAGCACTGCTGCCTCACAGCGCCTGTAGACCCGGGTTCAATTCCCGACTCAGGCGACTGACTGTGTGGAGTTTGCACGTTCTCCCCGTGTCTGCGTGGGTTTCCTCCGGGTGCTCCGGTTTCCTCCCACAGTCCAAAGATGTGCGGGTCAGGTGAATTGGCCAAGCTAAATTGCCCGTAGTGTTAGGTAAGGGGTAAGTGTAGGGGTATGGGTGGGTTGCGCTTCGGCGGGTCGGTGTGGACTTGTTGGGCCGAAGGGCCTGTTTCCACACTGTAAGTCTAATCTAACCTTGACTATCCGAACATCAACCATCCGAATCCCAGACCATCCAAACAAGATCTCAAGGTCCTGCAAAAACGGTACCAGGCAACCCAGCATTCAATTATCAGTTAAACGGCATTATGCCGTGAATTGCCAGATAATCGAGAGGTGAGTTGCTGGATAATCGAGAGACACTCAGACAACTGGCATTCATGGATTTACGCCTGTTTCCGGCTACCCAAGCTCCCCGCCCGTCTCGCTCAGACAATCAAGGCTCCACTGCAAATGGATTTAAATGGTTTCACTACCGTTTAACATCACTTTTCTCTGAGAAAAGGTAAGGTGGGGGGTGTGCAAAAATATCAGTACTGCTGGGCTGGGGTGCAGAGCTTAGCAAAGCCGACCTACTCAGATCGCCACCATCTTGGATTCATTCTGTAACTCCCTAAATTATCTTTATCAAGGTCGATTAATACTAATATCAATTAATTAGTTCTGTATAATTACCAGTGATACACAGGAAGTTTTAACAATACTCCAATTTATACAATTATTTCAAGTTATATTTTGCAGCAAACTTTCACTTATTCTCCAAATGTAGACTTTAAATGGGTTTTGGTTAATGACACGGTTCCTAATTACCATCCATCCAGAGGAATGAAAAACAGTGGATAACTCTGAACTTCTGTCATTGACTGGAGCAATGTTTATTTTTATTTTCATCATGATCTTTTGATACAAACTAATCAAAACAATAAACCTGGCAAAATGACTGGGAGACAATTAAGAACTCTAGAATTCCTTATTAATTAAACACTGAAATGGAAGTGTTTCATTAGATTGAAATACAAGAGGTAAGAGCTTTGACATTTCAAAGGGCATCCGTGAATGACTTGATATATGTTCAGTACTGGCGCCAGCACAGGCTGCCTTGTTGAGCAAATAGTAAACTGTGCCACTCATTAAAGTATTTCCTGAGAGATAAAATGCAGTAAACTGAATCTTTTCCTGATCTGCATTTAAATCTAGTTTTAATAAACTTACAAGTGGAACTTCATATTGATCAGCTGATATGACATGGCACCAGGAAATAACCATGAAACCCAACTTGTTTTTAAATTATGAGGACAGTGTATATCGTTTTCACAAACTTCAGCTTTAACTAAAATTATCACCTAAAGATCATCCAGTTTTTTTTTCATTCACTCATGGGACATCAGGATTGCTGGCTGGCCAGCATTTATTGCCTGTCCTTAGTTGCCCTTGAGAAGTTAGTGGTGACCTGCCTTCCTGAACATATGCAGTCTATCTATTGTATGTTGATCTACAATGCCCTTAGCGAGGGAATTCCAGGATTCACAGCAACTGTGAAGGAATGATGATACATTTCAAAGTCAGGTTGGTGAGTGATTTGGAAGGGAACTTGCTGGTGGTGATGCTCCTTTGTAGCTGCTGCCCTTTGTCCTTCTAGATGGAAGTAGTCATGGATTTGGAAGGTGCTGTCTGAGGATCTTGGGTGGATGTCTGCAGTGCATCTTATAGATAGTACACACTACTGCTCCTGAGCATTGGTGGTAGTGCCAATGAAGGGGGTTGCTTTCTCCTGAATGGTGTCAAGTCTTGAGTGTTATTGGGGCCACACTCATCCAGGCAAGTGGGGAGTATTCCATCACATTTCTGACTTGTGCCTTGTAGATGGTAGATAGCTTTGTTGGGTCAGGAGGTGGGTTACTTGCACTAGCATTCCTAGCTTCTGATCTGGACTAGTAACCAATAAATTTATGCAGAGTCCAGTTGAGTTTCTAATCAACAGTGACTCCCAGACTGTTGATAGTAGGGGGTCCATGATGATAACACCATTAAATGTCAAGGGGCGGTGGTTAGATTATCTCTTATTGGAGATGGTCATTGCCTTTTATTTGCGTGGTGTGAATGTTACTTGCCACTTGTCAGCCCAAGCTTGGATTTGTCCAGATCTTGTTGCATTTGAATGTGGACTGCTTCAGGATCTGAGGAGTTGCAAAACATGCTGAACTTTGTGCAACACTCGGCAAACATCCCCACTACTTACCTTATGAAGAAAGGAGGGTTATTGATGAAACAACTGAAGATGTTTGGGCCTAGGACACTATATTGAGGAACTCCTGCAGAGATATCCTGGAGCTGAGATGACTGACCTCCAAAAATCACGACCATCTTCCTATGTGCCAGAAATGACTCCAACTAGCAAGGATTTTGCCCCCGATGCCCATTGATTCGAGTTTTGACCAGGCTCCTTAATGCCACAATTGGTCGAATGCAGCCTTGATGTCAAGGGCTGTCACTCTCACCTTAGTTCTGGAATTCAGCTCTTTTGTTTGTTTTTGAACAGAGGCTGTAATAAGGTCAGGAGCTGAGTGGCCCAGGCAGAACCCAAACTCGACATCACTGAGCAGGTCAATGCTGAACAGATACTGCTTGATATCACTATTGATGACACCTTCCATCACTTTACTGATGATTGACAGTAGATTATTGGGGCAGTAATTGACTAGGTTGGATTTGTCCTGTTTTTTGTGTACATGATATACCTGGACAATTTTCCAGTAGCTGCCAGTGTTATAACTACACTGGAAGAGCTTAGCTAGGGGAGTGGCAAATTCTGGAGCACAAGTCTTCAGTGCTATTCTAGAATGTTGTCTGGGCCCATAGCCTTTATGCTATCCAATAGCTACAACCCTTCCTTGATTTCACATGGAGTGAATTGAATTGGCTGATGATTGCTATCTGCAATGTTGAGAACCACTGTCTGCAATGTTGAGGACCACTGGAGGAGGTCAACATGGATCATCCACTTGGCACTTCTGGCTGAAGATCATTGTGAATATTACAGCCTTATCTTTTTACTGATAAGCTGGACTCTTCCATCACTGAGGATGGAGATATTTGTGGTACCACCTCCTCCAGTGAGTTTTTTAATTGTCCACTACCATTTATGACTAGATGTAGTAGTACTGCAGAGCTCCAATCTGATCCATTGTGGGTCTATCACGTACTGCTTATGCTGTTTGGTATGCAAGTGATCCTGTTGCTGCTCCTGGCATGCCCTTTACATTGAACCAGGGTTGATCGCTTGGCCTGATGGTAATGGTTGATGGGGGATATGCCAGGCCAAGAGAATGCAGATTGTGCTCGAGTACAGTTTTGTGCTGTTGATGGCCTTGTGGGTACTTAGCCTTGAGTTGCTAGATCTGTTTGAAGTCTGTCCCATTTAGCATGGCCATAGTGCCAAACAACATGATGAAGGGCATTCTCAATGTGAAAGTGGGACTTTGTCTCTTCAAGGATTGCGTAGTGGTCAATCTTATGGATATCATCTCAGAAAGATGTAACTGCAGCTCGCAGATTGGTAAGGATAAGGTCAAGTATGTTTTTCTCTTTTATAGCTTCTCTCACCAACTGCCATAGACCCAATCTAGCAGCTACATTCCTTAGAACCCGACCAGCTCTATCACTGGGACTGCTGCTGAACCATTGGTGCTGGACATTGAAATGTCCCCCAGTCCCCAGCCGACATTTCAACATAGGAGGAGTACTGATTCATTAGCTGAAGGAGAATGGTACGTGGTAATCAGCAGGAGGTTTCCTTGCCCATTTTTAACCTAACGCCATCCGACTTCATGGGGTCCAGGGTCAATGTTGAGGACATTCAGACAACTCTCTCTTGTTTGTATTCTGCTGTGCCGCCACCTCTACTGGGTCTGTCCTGCCGGTGGACAGGGATAGTGAAGGTGGTACCTGGGATATTGTCTGTAAGGTACGATTCTGTGAATAAACTATATCCGGCTGTTGCTTGACTAGTTTGACAGCTCTCCCAAATTTGGCACTGGCCCCCAGATGTTAGTGAGGAGGATTTAGTAGGGTTGACAGGGCTATGTCTGCTGTTGGCTTTTCTAGTGGCTAGGTTGGAGCCAGCTGATCCGTCCTGTTTCACTTCTTTGTTGAGACTTTCTAGCAATTTGCACAATGGAGTGGCTTGCCAGACCATTTCCGAGGGCAATGGAGAATCAACCATGTTGTTGTGGGGGTGGAATCATGTGACTGGGTGAGGTTGGCAGATTTCCTTCCCTGAAGAATATTAGTTAGTCAGAAGGGTTTTTCTGACAATCGACAATGGTTTCATGGTCATCAGTAGATTGCTAATTCCTGATTTTTAAGATTGAATTCAAATTCCACTATCTGCTGTGGTGGGATTCAAACTCAGGTCACCAGAACATTAGTTGAGTTGCTTGGTTAATAATCTAACCATTATGCCACTAGGACATCCTCTCACCAGTACTTCTAGCAGAGACCGCTGAGTCCATTCAGACAATCTAACTTCAATGCATTGGAGTCAAATATTACAAGATTTCACTGAGTCATAGAGTCATAGCATTTTACAGCACAGAAGCAGACCCTTTGGTCCAACCCGTCCATACCGACCAGATATCCTAAATTAATCTAGTCCCATCTGCCAGCATTTGGCCCATATCCCTTCCTATTCATATACCCATCCAGATGCCTTTTAAATGTTGTAATTGTACTAGCTTCCAACACTCCATCTGGCAGCTCATTCCATACACACATCACCTTCTGCTTGAAAAGGTTGCCCCTTAGGTTCCTTATATAACTTTCCCTGTCACCTTAAACCCATGCCCTCCAGTTTTAGATTCCCCCATCTTAGGAAAAAGGCATTGGCTATTCACCCTATCCATACCCCTCCTGATTTTATAAACCTCTTTAACATCGCCCCTCAACCTCTGATGCTCCAGGGAAAACAGCCTCTCCTTATAGCTCCCACATTCCAATCCCAGCAACATCCTTCTTCATCTTATCTACTTCATTTCAAATTCAATGACATTTTTCCTATAGCAGGGAGACCAGAATTGAACACAGGATTTCAAAAATGGCCTAACCAGTGTCCTGTACTGCTACGACATGACTCCCAATTCCTATACTCAGTGCACTCACCAATAAAGGAAAGCATACTAAATACCTTCTTCACCACACTGTCTACCTGCGACTCCACTTTCAAGGAACTATGAACCTGCACTCCAAGGTCTCTTCGTTCAGCAACACTCCCCAAGACCTTACTATTAACTGTATAAGTCCTGCCCTATTTTGCCTGACCAAAATGCAGCACCTCACATATATCAAACTTAAACGCCATCTGCCACTCCTCAGCCCATTTGCCCATCTGATCAAGTTCCCATTGTACTCGGAGACAACATTCTTCACTGTCCACTTCACCACCTAGTTTGGTGTCATCTGAAATATTACTAATGACACTTCCTAACCTGACATCCAGATCATTTCTATAAATGACAAAAAGCAATGGACCCAATTCCGATCCTTATAGCACATTGCTGGTCACAGACCTCCAGTCTGAAAAACAACCCTTTCATGCCACCCTCTGTTCCCTACCTTCAAGTCAATTTTGTAACTAATTGGCCAGCTCTCCCTGGATTCTATGTGATCTAGTCAATAAAGTGTGACTCTTCATCAGGACTGATGAAGGTTTATGCCCGAAACAACGATTCTCTTGCTCCTCAGATGCTGCCTGACCTGCTGTGCTTTTACCAATGCCACACTTTTTTGACTCTGACTTCTCCAGCATCTGCAGTCCTCACTATTTCCGTGTGATCTAACTTTGCTAACCAGTCTACTATGTGGAACCTTATCAAATGCCTTACTGAAGTCTACATAGACAATGTTCACCACTCTGCCTTCATCAGTCTTCTTTGTCACTTCTTCAAAAATCTCAATCAAGTCAGTAAGACACAATTTCCCATACACAAAGCCATGTTGACTATCCCTAATCAGTCCTTGCTTTTCCAAATACATGCAAATCCTGTCCCTCAGGATCCCCTTCAGCAACTTACCCATCACTGATGTCAGGCTCACTGGTCTATAGTTCCCTGGCTTTTCCTTACCACCTTTCTTAAACAGTGGCACCACGTTAGCCAACCTCTAGTCTTCCAGCACCTCACCTGTGACTATCGATGATACAAATATCTCAGCAAGGGGCCCAGCAATCACTTCCCTAGCTTCCCACAGAGTTCCAGGATACACCTGATCAGGTCCTGGGGATTTATCTCCCTTTATGTGTTTTAAGATATACAGCAACTCCTCCTCTGTAATATGGGCACTTTTCAAGACATCATGATTTATTTATTTCTCCAAGTTCCCTAGTTTCCATACCCTTGTCCACAGTAAATACCAGTACAACATACTTGTTTAGTATCTCCCCCATCTCCTGCAGTTCCACTCAAAGACAGCCTTGT
Organism: Hemiscyllium ocellatum; assembly: GCF_020745735.1. Taxonomy (NCBI): domain Eukaryota; kingdom Metazoa; phylum Chordata; class Chondrichthyes; order Orectolobiformes; family Hemiscylliidae; genus Hemiscyllium; species Hemiscyllium ocellatum. The sequence goes on along the minus strand of NC_083401.1, from coordinate 62,860,550 downwards.
TAATCTTTAAGGAGCCCCCATTCTCTCCCTGCTTACTCATTTGCCCCTAGTGTATTGATAGAATATCTTTGGACTCTCCTTAACCATATTTCCCAAAACTATCTCATGCTCCTTTTTTGCCACCCCCACCCCCCAACCGATTTCCCTCTTCAGGATATTCCTACTGCTTTTCTACTCCACAAAAGATTCACTTGATCCCTGTTGTCTGACATATGTTTCCTTCTTTTTTTTGACCAGAGCCTCAATTTCTCGAGACATCCAGCCTTCCCTACACCGACTTGTCTTGCCTTTCTCACTAACAGGAACATACTGCCTCTGGACTCTTGTTATCTCATTTCAGAAGGCCTCCCACTTTCCAGCTGTCAGTTTACCTGCGAATAGCCTCCTCCAATCAACGTTTGAAAGTTCTTGCCTTACATCATCAAAATCAGCTTCACTCCAATTGAGAACTTTAACTTTTAGATCAGTTCTATCCATTTCCAACAATATGTTAAAACTAATAATCTCACTTGAACAGAGTCTGGAGATCACAAGACATTGGAATAGAAGAGAAAAAATCTCCATACAGGATGGTGTCAGGGGCTCTTGTGGTGCAGGGGGCCAGAGGGCTGGTGTTCAGAGAATTCATATCACATCTGAAGAGCTTGATTACAAATATAAGCCATTAAGAAAAAAATCCTCTTAAATCTTCGAAGAAATTTGCAGGCCCTGCCCACTCCTTAATTAATCTAACCTACACTTCGAGGTGTGTGAGCTTATACAAAACCTCATTAATAGCAGCTATCTCACTAAAAATGTAATCCATTGGAGATAAAGTTATGAATGTTGGAAATCTGAAACAAGAGACATAAAATGCCAGTATCTGAACAAGAAATGTTCAGTGAATATTTTAAGTAGAGCTAAGCACTGCAGATTACACTTTAATGTGAGAGTGTGGTATTAGAAAAGCAGAGCCGGTCAGGCAGATTCGGAGAAGCAGGAGAGTCGACATTTTGAGCATAAGCTCTTCATTAGGAATGAGGAAATGTTGACTCTCCTGCTCGTTGGAAGTTGCCTGACCAGCACCACACTCTGATCCCAGCATCTGCAGCCCTCACTTCCTCACAATATATTTTAATAAATGTCAAGTCCTAATTAATCCAATAACGTAGAATGCATTTGCATTACAATTGGAACCCAAGGATAGATTACAGCTAAACAAACAAATGAAATGAAGTAGTGTTGTGAGTATTTAAAAGTAAAACCAATGAGTGGATTCTTGATTGTGTAGATGTTGTGTGGATGTTGGCTTTGTGTGAGAATGTAAAATGGCATTTTTGTGGTTTGTGACATCACAGGAATATTTCAGTTTTGTACACATCATGGACACAAACAAGAGGTTCAGTCAATATGGGAGAGTGCAAGAAGAAAGATTAAGTTTTGTAACCAGTTTTTTTAATACCAAGATATTATATTGCAGTTTTGAAATCATCACTTGCTGTGGGTTATTATGTATAATGTATGGCATTTCACTTCCAAATACCCATTTCTTGTTTTTTTACATAATAAAAACCATTTAGCAAAAATGTGACGGAAATGGACCAGCATAAATGCTATCATTTTGTTGCATCAGAACCGAAGAGTAAAGAAAAAGACATGAATATTATACTTCATAAAGGTATAGCACATATATGATGAAAATAGTGACCACCATACATTCCAGCTTCGACTTCGTATGTTTTTATGTTCTTAAGAACAGATTAATGACACTCATAACCATAGAGAAAGTGATTTTCCATCTTCCAAATCTACCACATTTTTTCATACGTCTTTAGTACAGTAGTGAGTAATTTATGTGAAAATACCCTGTCATCATGGCCCTGGAGATTAAACTGTTTGTTAAGTGAGGCTGTAAAATCAAATAGTTTAACAGCAGTGCCATCTGGTGGCAATTGCCTGTAAATTCAGAATTCTGCAGCATCCAATACTTTTCTCGAGTAATTTTTAATATAGTTCTGCCTAATTTGCCTCTGTCTGTGGTTAGTGGACAACAAACAGGGACAATCATATTGCCTGCTGTCGTGTTTTTGAACTAAGCAATTGATTTCAAAGTGATTTTGCTATAGGCCGGGTATACAAACATCCAGGGCAAACATCATTAATCAGGGCACGAGGTCAAGTAAAACAACTTTTTCCCAGCTACTAGCAGTTCTGAAGAAGGGACACCTGGCCCAATATATTGATTCTTATGCTGCCAGGTCAATTGAGCTTTTCCAGCAATTTCTGTTTTTGCTTCTGATTTCCAGCATAGAGTCATAGAGAGGTACAGCACGGAAACAGACCCTTCAGTCCAACTCATCCATGCCGACCAGATATCCCAACCCAATCTAGTCCCACCTGCCAGCACTCGGCCCACATCCCTCCAAACCCTTCCTATTCACATACCCATCCAGATGCCTTTTAAATGCTGCAATTGTACCAGCCTCCTCCACTTCCTCTGCAGCTCATTCCATACACATACCACCCTCAGAATGAAAAAATTGCCCCTTGGGTCTCTTTTAAATCTTTCCCCTCTCACCCTAAACCTATGGCCTCTAGTTCTGGACTCCCCGACCCAGGGAAAGGACTTTGTCTATTTATCCTATCAAACCCCCTCATGATTTTATAAACCTCTATAAGGTCACCCCTCAGCCTCTGATGCTCCAAGGAAAACAGCTCCAGTCTATTCAACCTCTCCCTGTAGCTCAATTCCTCCAATCCTGGCAACATCCTTGTAAATGTTTTCTGAACCCTTTCATGTTTCACAATATCCTTCTAATAGGAAGGAGAACAGAATTGTACTCAATCTTTCAAATTCGGCCTAATCAATATCCTGTACAGTTGCAAGATGACCTCCCAACTCCAATACTCAGTATTATGACCAATAAAGGAAAGCACACCAAACGCCTTCTTCACTATCCTATCTACCTGTGACTCCACTTTCAAGGAACTATGAATCTGTACTCCAAGGTCTCTTTGTTCAGCAACACTCCCCAGGACCTTACCATTAAGTGTATAAGTCCTGCTAAGATTTGCTTTCCCAAAATGCAGAACCTCACATTTATCTGAATTAAACTCCATCTGCCACTCCTCAGCCCATTGGCCCATCTGATTAAGATCCCATTGTAATCTGAGGTAACCTTCTTTGCTGTCCACTATACCTTCAATTTTGGTGCCATCTGCAAACTTACCAACTATACCTCCAATGTTCCTATCCAAATTATTTATATAAATGATAAAAGGTAGCAGACCCAGCACCGATCCTTGAGGAACTCCACCGGTCACAGGCCTCTAGACCGAAAAGCAACCTTCCACCACCACCCTCTGTCTTCTATCTTTGAGCCAGTTCTGTATCCAAATGGCGAGTTCTCCTGATATTCCATGAGATCTAACCTTGCTCACCAGTCTACCATGGGGCACCTTGTCAAACGCCTCTGCAGTTTTTTTTATTTTTTGTTAAGTATTTAACTCAATCCCACATCTCTTCCATGCATGCCCATCTTGAAGAACTTCTGCTCTTCTCTATGACAGGATTTCCATTCCAATCCTTTTCATTAATTTCACTGTCACTCCTAGTGTTTAACCAGGTAATTGCTAAAACACGTTTCCATAGCCACGTCACATTCCTCAGCGACTGCCTCCCGCTCAGACTCAAGTTTCATCCTTCATGATTTGAATCCACCTATGATCACAGGTAAGAGGCCATTCTCACCGCATCCTGAGATCCACACTCAACACCATGCGTTGTCATATGTGCACTCTTGAACTCTCTCCAACACGCTGGCTCAGAGCTATATTATTCCCCAGTTCCACTTCATCCTCCAGCTCATTCGACACGTTAACAAGAAACTTTTCCTTTCAGGTGTGAAGAAACACAAGATACAACAACTTCAGATATCCATAGCCTTCTGGAACCTTCCTCCTCTGTGACACCATCCCCTCCCCCAACCCCACCTCCTGTCTGACCTATCACTCTCTGATGCTGTCCTCAGCAAAGGTGTCAGTTTTATCCCTCTGTATGCCCAGCTTAATGAATTTCAGGCACAACATGACATTGAACTCTTCTTCCACTGCCTTCACTTTTATGCCCATTTCTTTGGACAAGAGTACTCTCCCCATCCCACAGACCCCTTCTCCCAGGGGTTTTTCCAACAATCAACAATGGATTTGTGGTCATCAGTAGATTCTTAATTCCAGATATTTTTATTGAATTCAGGATTCGAACCCAGGTCCCTAGAATGTTAACTGGGTCTCTGGATTAACAGTCTAGTGATAATACCATTAGGCCAACACCTATCTGTGCAGACTCATTATTTCTGCCTGCTCCTGCCGCACAGAATGAATCTCTTCCTGCCTCAACTCATTTATTTTCTCCCCTTGTCCAGTCCCTTCAAACTTACATCCGTGATTCTTCTGACGCCTCAATGAAGGTTTAAGAATTTCCAGTTTTCACGTTGCAACCACCTCTTTTTTATCGTGGATGTGCAATCCGTTTACAGGTCAATCCCCCCTCAGGATGGCTTCGGGGTTTTCTGCTTCTTCCTGGGAAAAAGGCCTGAATCGTCCCAATTTGCCACCAGCCGCCTCCACTTGCTGAGCTCAACCTCACCCTGAGTAAATGATAGTTGGATATAGAGAGAGAAAGACAGTTGGACAGACAAAGGAATAGATAATGGACAGCCTAGGAGAATGAATAACCACTAATGGGGACTATTCGTGGTTAACAATGGGTTGTGCATAATAGCAAACCATGAGATGGCAAGGCCTGGTGTGTGGGGTTTGGGGTAAGGGCATGGGAGAAGGTGCCTCAAGCCCTAAAACTGTTGAATTGTTGAATATTGAGTTCAGAAGCTGCAGGGTCCCGAGGGGGAAATGCTACACTATTGAAGTAGCATCTTTCAACTTCGAGAGATGGCCATGGGTTCCAGTTCTGCCTTTTTCTGAAGTACGTGAAACATTGCTTTTTCCAATTCTATTCTGGTTCATACCCACAACCCTTTCTCCAATATACCGAAGATATCATCAGTGCTACTTCCCTCTCTCATCAGGAATTTAAATAGTTTATCAATTTTGCTTCAAATTTCTACTTCCCTCTCACCTTGAGCTGGGTCCATTTCTGACTCCTTTTTTTTCCTCAACATCTCTGTTTCTATTTCTAGGGTTGGGCTGGCCACCAGTAACCAAGATAAACCCACTGACTCCCACAGTTACCTTGACTATACATCCTCACACTGCTTCATGAAAGGACCGTATTCCATTCTCTCAATTCCGCCATCACCATTGCATCTGTTCTGGTGATGTCAATTTCAACAAGGATGCCTTTGAAATGTGCATCTTCTTCCTCAACTGAAGATTCCCAGCACCGTAGTTGACCGGGCCTTCAGCTAGATTCAACCGATCTCCTGGACTTCAGCCCTCATCCTCTATCTTCCCTCCCACAACAGCCAATAGGGTGCCCCTGATTCTCATCCATTATCCCACCAGCATCTACACTCAGAGAAACATTAGCAACCATTTCCACTACTTTCAATGGGTTTCCATCATCAGATACATGTTCGCCTTCCCTCCTTTGTCAGCTTTCCGCAAGGACCATTCCCTCTGGGACACCCTGATCCACTCTTCCTTCACTCTGAACACCCACTCCACACAGTACTACAGTACCTTCCCCTGCAACTGCTGAAGGTGTAACACCTGTCCTTTTGCTTCCTCCCTCCTCAGTATCCAAGGCCCCAAACATACCTTCCAGGTGAAGCAGCGCTTTACTTGCACTTCATGCAATCTAGTCTATTGCATTCACTGCTCATAACGCAGTTTCCTCTACCAATGTGGGGAAACAAAACATAAATTGGATGACTGCTTCGCAGAACATCTCTGTTCTTTCCACAAAAAAACCCTGAGCTTTGAGTTGCCTGCCACTTCAACACACCCCTCTGTTCCCTGGCCAACAGCTCTGTCTCAGGCTTGCTGCAGTGCATGGCACAGAGCAAGCTGGAAGGGCAGCACCTCATTTTCCCCTCGGGACCCTGCAGCTTCTGAACTCAATATTCAACAATTCAACAGTTTTAGGGCTTGAGGCACCTTCTCCCATGCCCTTACCCCAAACCCCACACACCAGGCCTTGCCATCTCATGGTCTGCTCTTACACACAACCCATTGTTAACCACGAATAGTCCCCATTAGTAGTTATTCATTCTCTTAGGCTGTCTGTTTTCTACTGCTTTGTCTGTCCAACTGTCTTTCTCTCTCTGTATCCAACTATCATTTACTCCTTATCCCCTCCTCCCACACATAACATGAGTTATTCCCAGTATCCTGGTTTTTATTTATAAATCATCTAGCATCATGAAAACATCTTATCTGGGTGTTTTCACATTGATCTTTGAGGGAGTTAGTTGTATGCAAATTGGTTGCCATGTTTCCTGCATCACAATGGCGATCTCGTGTCCAAACTCTACTCTGGCTGTGAAGGGAGCCATCCTGAGGAAATGAAAAGTGTTACGTGAATGCAAGGCTGTCTTTCTTACTTACTTTCTTCATCATGAGAAGAAAGTGCAGGGTAAAGTACAGCTGGCTTCAGAGGATCAAGTTTATGAAAAGCTAATTTGAGTAACCTGTCCGTAACCTGGAATGTAAACAACATTTGGGGCCCAGGAAAGGAAAAGCAGTTTCAATCTAAACAGTCACATAGCAACAGCAGAACTCAAAACATTTATGATTTTGAATCTCTTGGCTCAATTGTATCTTTCAGTAAAATCCTGACATATGAATGCACTTGAAAACTAAAACTGGTTTAAAGTATAATTATGATTTCTTCTGGTTTTCATAAAATTATTTACTCTTAGTCTCTGATGAGAATGATTCATAAGACGCTACTTCAACAGTGTAGCATTTCATCCATCAAACAACAGTGACATCTAAAAATCGAAAAACACAAGGTAATAATTCAGACAGTGAAACTAGAGGAAGAAAATACTAAAGCTGAAGATGTGAATAACTCATGATATTCCGTATCAGGACTGGTGGAAGCAGAAAGACTATCTCTGAGTGTGTTTTTTTTATGGAAGATAATAACTATCATTCAAGTGACTCTCAAAACTATTTTGCTACAGTACATAATGAATTTTCAATTTCAAGTATTCAGTAGCATCGACATAATAATCCCCTTCACTCTGAATAATGTTCTAAATTGAACACAGCCATTGTTCAGTTGCTATAACTGTTTTTTATATATTTCACTCTCAGTAAAGTTATAGTTCAGTTCAATATGCATTATTTTAAGTACTATAGAATAAAGCTGTTGTACAACTTTAATCTGTGGCATTTTTGTTTTGGTTCATGGTGATAATCTATAGCAGCGACACAGAGTCGTGTGAAAATGTGTGCATGAGACCCTACAAGGACCAAAATCTGACTTGTGATAGGGGATTTATTAGCGAGCGAAATAGGCGGACGTTTCTGACACCACAGTTATAACACCAGGATGATATTTTGCCTCCATTGTGCCAGAGTCAAGGATGTCACAGAATGCCTGCAGGACAACCTTCGACAGAAGAGTGAACAACTCGAGGTTGTGGTCTACATTGATACCGTGACATAGGTAGGAAGGTGGACGTGGTCCTGCAATCAGAATTTATGGAATTTGTTAGAAAATTAACTGGCAGGGCCTCATGCATATTCATCTCCAGATTACTCTCAGTGCATGATTACTCTCTCTACAGGTAAGTGACTCCAGAAATTGGAGATCATAGAAGGTGAATATGTGGGTGGAAAGATAATGCAACAGGGAGGGCTTTCCATTCATTGCTTTGAAGAAAATAGCACCTGCACAGCCTAATAGGTTGTACCTGAACAAAGACAGGTGTGAGCTCCATGCTAGTTTTGTTGGTGCTATTGCATGGGGGAGTTAAATTAACTTGGGAACATGTGGGAAAGAATTTTGCATAGAATTTCCAGGATGTACAAAACATTGGGAGAAGAAATAGTGTTAGCATAGAAAATAGTAAATTAAAGATGGGCCTGCAGAAAAACAGAAAGAGAGTCTGAAACAGAGTAACACTGCTTGTATGTGAATACACAGATTATAGTCAATAAGACTGGGGAGATAAAGGTGCAGATTGCTATGCAAAATTACAATGTTCTGGCTACAATAGAATTACAGTTTAAGAGAGGCAAGTTTGAATGTTAGATATTCCTGATTACAAGCTATTCAGAAAAGAGAGAAAAAAAAGCAGGATGGGTGACAGTACTGGTTCTGCTGTGCTGCTGAAAGAGGATGTCCCCAAGAACAGAGACAATTTGGCTTAAAATGGAACAAAAAAGGGTGTAATTACATGTCTAAGTGTAGTCTATGATCAAACAACTGGTAGCAAAGATGCAGAGGAATAGATATGTTAGGAAATTACAGAGAAAAGCAAAAATCATGAAATAGTTTTAATTACCCTGGTTATAGTTTGGGATAGTGGTGGTATGAAGAGCAGCAAGGGGTTAGAGTTCCTAGATTGTGTTCAGGAGAATTTTCTACAGTAGTAAGTGCCTACATAAACCAAAAGAAGGCACTGCTGAACCTGGGACACGGTGTGCCAAGTGGAGCAAGTGTCAGTGGGGGTGCGTTTAGTGACCATTGTAGCATATGGTTTATAATGATAGTGGAAAAGGACAAACAATAATCCGGAATAAGAATGAATAACTGGGAGAGAGACGACTTCAATTGGGAAAGAATACAGCATAGGAGAAAGTGAGGACTGCAGATGCTGGAGATCAGAGCTGAAAATGTGTTGCTGGAAAAGCGCAGCAGGTCAGGCAGCATCCAAGCAGCAGGAGAATCGACGTTTCGGGCATGATTCCTGAAGAAGGGCTCATGCATGAAACGTCGATTCTCCTGCTGCTTGGATGCTGCCTGACCGGCTGCGCTTTTCCAGCAACACATTTTCAGCAAGAATACAGCATGGCCAGATTGACTGAAACCAATGGATCCAATTTGTTTTGATGCGTTTCATCTGATCCCAATGCCTTATTAACTTCAAGAGAGATGATTATCCAGATAGAAGCATATGTAGGAGTATTCCATCAAACTCCTGACTTGTGCCTTATAGCTGGTAGATAGATTTTTGAGGAGTTAGAAAGTGAGTTATGTGCTGCAGGATTCCTAGCCTCTAACCTGCTCTTGTTTCAAAAGTGCTTATATCACTAGTCCATTTCAATTCTTGCTCAGGGGTAACCCTTAGGATGTTGATAGTGGGGTATTCAGTGAACATAAAACCACTGAATGGTTAAATTTGCTCTTGCTAGAGATGATCATTGCCTGGCACTTGTGTGGCACCATCTTACTTCGGCACCAGCTTTACCTCAGTAGTTACTTCAACTTACTGTTCTTACGGTCACATGTCAGCCCAAGCCTGGATATTGCCCAGGTCTTGTTGTATTTGAAAAAATAGGGATAAGGAGTATAATACAAGGAAGTATTGCTACACCTCTACAAATCATTGGTCAGAGTATCGTGCTCAATATAATGAAGTTAGAGGGCTATGAAGATAGGACTGGAGAGTGGGAATAACTGGGTAGCTCTTTCGGAAGCTGGTACAGACACAATGGGTCAAATGGCCTCCTTCTGTACTGTAAAATTCTGTGATTCTATGGGCTGCTTCAGTACCTGAGGAGTTGTGAACGGTGCTGAACATTGTAAATCATTCCTGATGAAGGGCTCTGGCCCAAAACATAGATTTTCCTGCTCCTCGGATGCTGCCTGACCTGCTGTGCTTTTCCAGCAACACTCTCAACTCTGACCTCCAGCATTGTCTCCATTGTGCAAACACCGGCAAACACTCCACTTCTGACCTTATGATGGAGGGAAGGTCATTGATGAAGCAACTGGAGATGGTTGGTGCTAGGACACTACGCTGAGGAACTTCTGCAGAGATGTCCTCCAACAACCAGAACCATTTTCCTATGTGCTAAATATAACACCAACCAGTGGAGAATTTGTCCCTGATTCCCATTGATTCTAATTTTGTAAAGGGCAGCTACTCAGAGATCATCTCTGGGATTTGGTCTGTTGTCTATGTTGGAACTAAGGCTGTAATGTGGTCAGGAGCTAAGTGGCCCAGACATAAATTAAACTGGGCCTCAGTGGGCAGATTGCTGCTCAGCTACACATATGCACACAAAATTGACCAGTAAGATGTATGGCAGCTCTAGCAAAGTCTTGTTTTAAATGTGGCAAAAATCTGTTGGGGCACCTCCCCACTTGGACAGACCCAGATACTATATGGCATGGATTTAAGGAACAATATATAGCATCCTTCCTCAGAATGGAACTTCTGTTTGCACCTGTGAGTGAATTAAAGTAACTGGGCAGGGCAGTGTCTTCCTCAGTGGAAGTTCCCAATCCTTTGGAAATCAGCGTATAGTGAGTCTAGATCGGCTAGGCATACCTGGCCAAACATGGCAAACATACAATCCACGTTATGGTTAAGGAATGATGTGTACCTGGATTCCCGAAATTAGAATGCTCCCATTTGTGGGCATTGGGGATCGATAGGCTGCAAGTTGTGACCCTATCTCCGGGTCTGCAGAGCCCTCAACAAGGGAAGCCAGCAGTTCAACACAAATAGAATTCTGGAGTAACAAGTCTTGACTTTCTTCAAACAAAATATTTTGTTGGGTGTGAAGTGATTTGTGGAATCTTTAAATTATTAAAGGTGCTGTAAAACTTCAAGTTATTGCTTTTGTTCCTTTTCTTAACCCTGTGAATCTTAGCAGGATCGGCAATAGAATTCTGGAATGGGCACAATCTCATCTTACCTGGTAAGAATTTACCCCTTTGACTTCATGGATCAAAAAAAAATTATAATTTTCAAGTGTGCATTTTGGCCTTGTTTTTCCCCTGAAAGTGGGGTCAGATGCAGCGAGAGCACTTGTTAGGTCTTGCGACAACAATTCCTCCAAAAAAATTGACACAACTCAAATAAAACATTTAAGAAAGTAAAAATCACCCCATTGTTTCTATTTAAATTATTATTTAATGCCCTCTTGAAATCCTCAATCAAATATGCCTCCAACATACATTCCATATCCTACCTACTTGTATGTGAAACGGTTTACTCTCATCTAGCATTTGCTTTTTGGTCTAAACCCATGTCGACTGAATCTGAATCCTTTTCCAAGCTGGAACAATTTTCCCCTATCTCCTCTGTGTAAACCTCTCACAATTTTGAAAACTTCAATCAAATCTTCTCAGAGTCTTCTCCCCAATAAAAATAGTGAGAACGTCTCGAATCTTCCCTCATAATAGCAGAGTATGATCCATGGAACATTCTCATAAGCCTTGTCCACACTCCTTTCAATGTATTCCCATCCTGCGTATAGAGTGATGCCCAGAACTGTACATTATATTCCAGCTGAGATCTAACTAGTATCTTAAGTTCATCATAATTTCTCTGAACTTATATTTTGCCCTAAAATACTGTATGCTTCATTAACAACTCTTTCTGATTGTCCTACCATTTTTAATGACTTGGGAATATATGTAGACAGGTTTCTCTGCTCCTGTACACAACTTAGAATAGTTTCCTTATTGTATACTATCTCTCTATGTCCTTTATCTAAGTATATAACCTCACACCTCTCTGCATTGAATATGACCTACCATATATCCACACACTCTATCAATTTGTCAATGTCCTTTTCAACTTCTACGCTTTCCCATAGACTCAAAGATATTTAAAGCAGAGAAGGACACGGTCAGCAAAACCGACTACACAAATCCCATTCTCCAGCTTTTCATTCATAGCTCTGAATGCTATGGCAATACAATATTTAAACAGTGCTTAAATGTTACAAGAGTTTCTGACCTGATCACCTTTTCAGGCAATGAATTCCAGATCACATTCTGGGTGAAATAAATTCTCCTATTAGCCTTCTATCTCCTACTTTAAATCCATGACCCCTGCTATTGTCTATTCTACTTAGTATCTACTCTACCTAATTCCATCATAATCTTATACACCTCTACTGTGGCCCCACTTGAACTTCACAGCTCCAAGGTAGATAACCCTAACCTTTACAATCTATCCTCATAGCTCAGACCTTACAACTTAGGCAGCATCTTGCTAAATCCCATCAGTACCCTCTGTAATGCATTCTACAATGTCGTAACCAGAACTACACACTACACATCAGTTGTAGCCTAATCAATATTTTATAGAGTTGCAGCAGGACCTCAATGCTCTTATAATCGATGCCTCAGCTATTAAAGGCAAGTATCCCATAAACATTCTTAATCAGTTTAGGTCCCTGTTATATCACCTTCTAGGGTTTATTGGATATGGATACTATGGTCACACTGATTTTGAGTATTTTACAGTGTCCTACTATTCATATTGTAATCACTTGTCTTTTTAGCCCTGTCCTCATACTTTTCCAGGTTGAATTCTGCTTGCTACTGCTCTATCAACTTCAGCAGTTTGCTGGTAACAGTTTCTTCCTCAAGAATAAATACCCGACCAAATTTTGTGTCATTCTCGATCATGCTCCCTACGTTTAAGTATAAATCGTGAATGAACACTTGCAGCTTCACATTCTTTCAAGGTGTAAAAACTCAAATTAGGTCAGTCAACCCCGGTTAACAAAGGAAGTCCAGGGTTGTATAAGATTGAAAGAAGAGGCCCATAAAGTTGTCAGAAATAGCAGTAATTTTGAAGATTGAGAAGTTTATAGAATACAACAAAGGAGGACCAGAAACTGACAAGGGAAGGCAGAATAGAATATGAATGCGATCTAACTGAAAATATAAAAACAGACCACTTAAATTTTTATAAAAAGAAAACATTTGGCTGAAATGAATGTGGGCTAAAAAGGTGTTGCTGGAAAAGAGCAACAGGTCAGGCAACATCCAAGGAGCAGGAGAGTTGATGTTTCAGGCATGAGCCCTTCTTCAGGAAACTGAAATGTCGACTCTCCTGCTCCTTGGATGGCGCCTGACCTGCTGCGCTTTTCCAGCAACACATTTTCAGCTCTGATCTCCAGCATCTGCAGTCCTCACTTTCTCCCTGAAATGAATGTGGGCCTATTACAGGCAGAGTCAGGAGAATTTATAATGGAGGATAGAGAAATGGCACAGAAGCGTTACTATTACTTTGTGTCTGTTTTCTTAGATTTTTTTTAAGATTAGACTTACAGTGTGGAAACAGGCCCTTCGGCCCAACAAGTCCACACCGACCCGCCGAAGCGAAACCCACCCATACCCCTACATTACCCCTTACCTAACACTACGGGCAATTTAGCATGGCCAATTCACCTGACCCGCACATTTTTGGACTGTGGGAGGAAACCGGAGCACCCGGAGGAAACCCACGCAGACACGGGGAGAACGTGCAAACTCCACACAGTCAGTCGCCTGAGTCGGGAATTGAACCCGGGTCTTCAGGCGCTGTGAGGCAGCAGTGCTAATCACTGTGCCACCGTGCCGCCCACTTCATTGATGAATGTACCGTAGATCTCTCAGAATTAGGTAAGCAAATGGTTAAGCAGAATGAGAAGTGGAAGAAAATTGGCATCAGTAAAAAGATTGTACTGGAGGAATTAATGGGGCTGAAAGTTGGTAAATCCTGAAGATATACATCCCGGAGAGTTGATGGAGGTGTCTGCAGAGATAGTCAATGCATTGGTGCACCTTCTAAAATTCTACAGATTCTGGAATGATTCCTATGGATTGGAAGGTAGCAAATGTCACCCAACTACTTAAGAAGAGTGAGAGAGAAAATACAGAACTACAGACCTGTGAGCCTTACATCAGTAGTAGGGAATTTATTATGAAAGGTAGGATGAATAGACACCTGGTTGATAACAATCTGATTGAGCACCGTCAACACAAATTTGTGAATGGGAAATTGTGGTTGACAAACTTGGACTTTTTTTAAGGTGTTCCTAACAAAATTGATAAAGGAGAACTGGACGACATAGTATACGTTAGATTTTCAGACAGTTTTTGATTAAATCCCCGTGGAAAGTTGGTTATACAAATTAATGTAAATGGGATATGTGGTAATGTATGGAATTGATGATGAACTAACAGAGGGAAAACAGGAAGTAGGAATAAATAGGAATTCCTGGGTCTAATAGGGTACTATAAGGATCACTACTTGGGTCTCAGCTGGTTGTGCTATTGATCAATGACTTAAGAGTTGAGAACCAAACATAATTCTCTCACATTTGTGGTTGATATAAAGCTAAGAGGGAATGTGTGTTGTGAGGAAAATACAAAGCAGTTTCTGGAGGATTTCGACAGATTCGTGAATGGGTTAGAATATGGAAGTAGAATATAATGTGGAAAAATGTGAGGTTATTCACTTTGATTGAAGAAACAGATGTGCAGAGTATTTCTAAATGGTAAGAGGTTGGAAAGTATAGATTCACAAAGGAACATAGGTATCCTTGTCAATAAACCACTGAAGGCTAATAACCAGGTGAAGCAAGCTGTTGGAAAGGCAAATAGAAAGTTCGCCTTCATTGCAGGAACATTTGAATATGGGAGTAGTGAAGGTTTCAGTTGTGTAAGAGATTGGTTTCACCACACTTGCAGTACTGTGTGCAGCTTTGATTACCCCATCTCAGAAAAGATAATATTACCATCGAGGGAGTGCAACAAAGATTTACCAGAAACTTACAGAAATTGCTCAGCAGGTCTGGCAGCATCCGTGGAGAGAAATCAGAGTTAATGTTTCAGGTGGAGTGATCCTTCCTCAGAACTTTTACCAGACTTGTTCCTTGGATGGTAGGACTACCCTATGAAAAGAGATTGGGCAGACTGGACTTTTATTCTTTTGAGCTTTGAATAATGAGAGCCAAACTCTTTGAAACCTAAAGCAGTATAAGCCCAGGTAAGATGCTCCCTCTGGGTGGGGAGACTAAAACCAGGGAAAAAATGTAAAGATAAGGGAAATACCACTTGGGGTCTGAGATGAGGAGAAATCCTTTCAGTCAGTGGAATTCTGTACCACCGAGGCTGTGGAAGTTTAGTTCTTTTGAGTATGTTTAAGTATTGATCGATAGATTTCTGATTAATAGTACTACTGCTAGCTCACACTCACTTTATCTCCGCTACTGCGCCCACATCATCAAGGCTGATGTTCTGGCACACAATACCCTCAGCAACATCTTCCCTCACTGACTCCTGTTTGCCCTCAATTTCCACATCATCGACTGTATCTAATCTCTGCCCTGTTTACTCACTAACCAAGGAGACCTCACCACATTTATACCGCCTGCAGCAGCACTCTGTTCCCCACTTTCATCTCATTCAATCATTCCTTTTTTATCATTCCAAGAGAAAACAGCCTATCAGAGGGCAAAAGAGTCAGGACAGGTGCCTGAAATCAGACACCCCATGGATTACAAGAAGAGAGTTGTGTACCTTGGAGGAGAAGACCAGGACTGCTCCTGCAGGGATGCTGACATATCCATGTATTGTCATATGAGTAAATACCTCCTTTCCTCTCACTGCATCTCTCACATTAATTCCGTTGCCAGTATCACCCATTGCCCATCATTTCTAACCATTGGCTATGAGCCCTCTTTCCCTGAGTCTTTGCGATATCAAAGGATGTCCATGGCCCTGTGGTAAAAGGGGTCCCTCCACCAGAAGCCAATTCCTCAGAGAATGCATTGTCACATCTGCATCCTGCAGTCCACACCAGCTCAGACACTGACTTGTTGATGGGAACTTCATATTAAGGAAGTTTGAGAGCACAAAGTTGTGTGCCCCTCACTATGATTGCTTCACAGCTGGCCAAGGTAGACGCGGGTCAGGCCAGTGGCACTCAGAAAACTGTCAGAGAGCAGGCACTTGTTGCAGCCTGAGACAGGAGATGGCCTGGCTATGCCCGCTATCAGGCACTTCTTCCAAATGCATAGGGAGAAGCAGAAGTGGCGGACACATATGTGGGAGGAAATGGTCCTTATTTGCCGGAAGCTGCAGGAATGCAGCTAAACAATGGGAACCCAGCTGCCTTAAACACGTGATTGTCTTGACGGCTCCCATAGTCAGCTTGGATGCCAATATCCGTGATACAGATTAGGTGTGTCTGGTGCCCAAGAGTCATTCCCTGAGATGCTGTTCTGTGGTGAGCAACATGGAGGCTCCTTCCAACCAGTGGCATGCTGAAGTTGCCAGGTATCCTCAGACTTCCATGCCAAGAAATATTACCATCTAAATGGCATCTAAAATGGTAGGATAGGAAGCTGAGTATTAAAGAGGTAAGATGCTCAGCTAACAAGGTTGTGAACAAGCAGTAATCCCCTTTAGTAGGCTACTCACTGCTCCCTGCGAGAATACAAGATGTTGCCCAGATTGGTTGAAAGATGGTAACAGGGTGTGAGGTGCCACTGTTCGACTGGGGTGGACAATGTCAGAAGTCACACAACATCAAGTTATAGGCCAACAGGTTTATTTGAAATCACAAGCTTTTGCAGCGCTGCTTCTTCGTCAGGTGAAATGAGCAATGCATCAAAAGCTTGTGATTTCAAAAAACCTGTTGGACTATAGCCTGGCGTCGTGCGATTAGATTAGATTCTCTACAGTATGGGAAGACCACTTGGCCCAACAAGTCCACACTAACCTCCCATGAGTAACACACCCAGACCCATTCCCCTACCCTATATTTAACCTGACTAAGGCACCTAACACTACGGGCAATTTAGCATGGCCAATTCACCTGAGCTGCACACCTTTGTATGATGAGGGGAAATCAAAGCACCTGGAAGAAACCCATGCAAATAAGCAAAGAATGTAAAAACTCCCCACAGTTGCCTGAGGTGGGAATTGAATGCAGGTCCCTGGTGCTGTGAGGCAGCAGTGCTAACCACTGAGCCACCATGCCACCCATTTCTGACAGTATGACTTCTGACTTAATTGAAAGATGCAGCAAGTTGTTCCTGATAGGCCTTACCAGATTTCTCATGTGATTTGGCCACATTTCCCATCATAGTCCAAATCATATATGGCCAAAAGATTCTGCTCAAGATCTTTATTTTGTAAAGTGTCTCTAGCATGTTTATGGGGAGGTAGTTATGTATTGGTAGTTGTGTATTGGTAATGTCACTAGACTAGCCAATGTTCTGGGCATGGGTTCCACGCTGGCAGATGGTGAAATTTGAGTTCAACAAAGGGCTAGCCTGATAATGACCATATCAACACGACTAATTATCACTAAAAAAAATCCATCCTGACCACTAACATCTTTTAGTGAAGGAAATCTGCTTGTCTGTCTTACAGGGAGAAAATGAAGACTGCAGATGCTGGAGATCAGAGTTCAGGGTGTGGTGCTGGAAAAGCACAGCATGTCAGGCAGCATCATAAGCCCTTCATCAGGAATGAGGCCTGTGGGCTGGGGGTGCTAGTGAGAGATAAATGGGAGGAGGTGGGCTGGGGGGGAATGGTAGCTGGGAATATGATAGGTGGATGAAGGTGTGGGTTGAAATGATAGGTTGGAGGGGAAGGAGGAGCGGATAGGTGGGAATGAAGGAAGATGGACAGGTAGAACCGGTCAAGGGACGGTGCTAAGTTGGAGGCTTGGGACTGGGATAAGGTAGGTGGAGGGGAAACGAGGAAACTGGTGAAATCCACATTGATCCCCTGTGGTTGCAGGATCTCAAGGCGGAAGAGAAGTCGTTCTTCTTCTAGGCATCAGATGGTAAGAGTTTTGCCATGGAGGAGGCCCATGACCCACATGTTCTTGATGGAGTGGGAGGGGGAGTTAAAATGTTCAGTCATGTGGTAGTGCGGTTGGTTGGTGTTGGTGTCCCAGAAGTGTTCTCTGAAACAATCCGCAAGTTGGCATCCTCTCTCCCCAGTGTAAAGGAGACCGCATCAGATGCAACAGGGACTGTAGATAATGTGCGTGGAAGTACAGGTAAATCTCTGTCGGATGTGGAAAGATGTTTTGGTGCTTTGGACGGAGGTGAGGGGTGGATACAGATTTTCCACTTCTTGCGTTGGCAAGGGAAGGTGCCGGGGATAGGGGGATGGGTTGATGAGGGGCATGGATCTGACAAAGGAATCGCGGAGGGAATGGTCTCTCCCAAATGCAGATATGGGTGGTGGGGTCTGTTTGCTTGAGGCGGAAGTGGTGGAGGATGATGCGATGTATGCAGAGGTTAGTGAGGTTGAAGTGAGGACCACAGATGTTCTCTCCCTGTTGTGATTGGACAGGTGGGATTCAAGGGCAGAGGAGTGGGACATGGAGGAGATGTGCTGGAGGGCATTGTTGACCACGTGGAAGGGGACATTGCGGTCTTTGAAGAACTTAACTCTACTGGAAAACATGCAGAATGAAGGATTATTTAACTACTAAACAGTAACTGTTACAAAATAGTAACATCCCACGAACACACCCTTGGCAAAGGCAAATTCAGTAAAATAGATTGTCTTACAGGCAATTCTCCAATCCAGGAGGAAAAACATCAAGAGAAAACTCAGAGAGAGAGTAGCAGGCAGAGATGTACTACAACTTCCAAACCCAGCATCAAGATCCAAACAATTGCTATTGAAAAACAAAATCTAAAACTAAAAATTCTGGCTCTGGGGCAGCTTGACACCCACCCATTCAGGCTGCTTCTATTTTTGAACCTTAAAAAGAAACTCCAAAGCCCAACAAGCTGTTTAATTATGGGCTTTGAAGCAGACTGATCGCCACCTTTGTCTCAGCCCTTCTTCATTAAAAGAAGGATAAAATACACCTCTTAAAGCCATAGTATTGTCACACACTGTTTTCCTTCAGTTACTGCTACTTACTTCTGGAGGAAGTGGTTTTCTTTCCAAAGTTTGATCTTTAAGTTCAAGTTGTTAAAGTATCACTGGATGGAAAACAATTCAATATTGGAAAATTTAAAGGATTAATTTTGCCCTGTCAATTGGTACTTACAAATCTGAAACATTTCTTTACTTAAATGTAGGAAGATACTTATTGATTGAATCAAAATTTTTGAAAAGATCATGATTATTGACAGCCTCTGCTGAAGCAATCCCCCATAATAAGAAATTGCATTGCCTAATCGGCAGGACTGAGTTAAGTAAGGTACACTACAAAATGGAATTATGCTCTAATTTGAAAAAGAGTCATTGTACGAGGCTTGGAACCACAGGGCTTGTAAATTATGACCACATGCCAGCCTTTTCACAAGCTAAGTCAAAACCATGAAGGTGCATGTTCCTACGTTTATTTAAAATAGAATTAAAAGTAATCTATAATTTATGTGCCTTTTTCAATCAAAGGCACCTTTTAACACTTTAAAAGACACTACATGCTTTTGGTGTCAGTTATACTTTGAAAACATTAAGTGTATAATTATCCTAAACCTTATCCTAAAAAGAAACAAATTGAAAGAAAGCCAAAGCACTTGAAGTGCATCAATATGTACTTTAGGTTTTGTTTGGGCTGGCAGCTTAGATAACTGAGGAAAATGTAGCTGTTTGAGTCTGAAATGCTTCCAGTTGTGCAGCAATACCTCATAGAGCTCAGTACCCTCTGTCCTATAATTTAATATCCTTGAAATGCAAACAGTTCACTTATTTCATCAGTTGCATTAATGAAACCTGAATTATATCAGCTCCTATTTCTTATTACCTGTTCTGGTTCTCAGTTCACAACATCCTTGTGATAGGGAAGCTGTATTTTGGTTTCATCCATTTCACATTATTCTTTCCCTCATCTGTTTATTTCTTTCATTCAGTTAATGTGGACCAGAAGCTCAAACAACTCATGAATGGCAAACAATCCTTCAATTGCTCTTCTTCACTATTTTCTCATCTTGTTTTTCTTCGCTTCACCCTTGGCCAGATTTTGAACATCACTTCATACTTTCTTCTCTCTGACTCTGAACAAGCCTCCTTCAAAAAGAGTTTCAACTTAATTCTCTGTGTACACTTTTATCAAAAAATTCTGACATTTGAAATGTTGGATCTTTCAGGCAATACACTTTCTTTTTTCGTGAAAGTGTATTGCCTGAAAGATCACTGAAAGATCACTGAAATCAACCCTACCTGAATTGGCCGACTTCAATCACTCTGTTTTTGCCATCTTCAATCACCTTTCCCTTACCAATCCTTGAATGTATTGTATATCCCACAAATGATGTTAAACACTTCCACAATATTTTGCTTAAAATTTTCTATTCAATTCTGCTGAAGCACCGAACTGGCTTTAACTAAAGTTATGTACTCTACAGAAATTTAAAATAAATATTAAAAAGCGGGTAAAAACTTCTACAAATATCTAAACAGGCAGTGAGCAGTAACAATAAACAACAGTAACAATGGGTTTCTTTGAATTTAGTGCTTTTGTTAGAGAAAAGTATCTCATTATGGCTCCCATAACAACAAGAAAAAAATGTACAGCTACATGAAGGAGAGAGTAGAATAGATTTTATAGACGGATGTGAACGTTTTTTAAGAAATCTTTAAAAGGAGGAAAATGCCAGTTAAAAACTTGAGGAAATGGAAATGTAGAATTTGTGTCCATCACTGGCTAAGTTACAAAGATAGCGAGGGCGACATCATAGCACAATAGTCAATGAAAAAATCTGACACGGACAATAAGATCACTTTTTATTATCTGGCCATTTATCTCATTACTGATTGTGGGAGCTTCCTATGCTAAATTGAATTTGATGAGTCACGTAACGAGTTAGTTGCTGTAGATATCCCATCCTTTGCCTGCTCTTGAAGCCACTGTATTGTTATGGCTGGTCTAGTTCAATTTCTGGCCAATTATAAGCCTTGGAATGTTGATAGTGAGGGATTTCAGTGATGGTAATGGTATTGAACATTGTTATGATTGGCCCCTGGGCAAGAGTCATTTACTCGTTACGATTCTGGACAGAGTATCCCCAAACGGTTATGCTCCAGGGTGAGCAGGAATGAGCTGGCTCCCCTTCTTAGTTCACCCCTCTCTTGGTTGGTTGCAACAAGATGAATTTGAAACATGATCCCTTCCCACAAGGATACCTTTATCCAATCCAAATGCATTAACGTTCTAAAAGGAGCCAAATTAACCAGTTTTTTTAAATAAAGTTAAAAATATGAATCCAGTAAAAATACATGTACTGGTCTCTGGTTTCTGTGAGGATTACATGATAGAAATTTGCAGCCATTATGTTGAATGATATCACTAACACTGGTAGTGACAAGGTTGATTTTGAGATTCTTGGCTCTGTGAGCTAACTTACAACTTTTGTCTTCTTGCCTTTTTGATAGTAATTTCACTGGTTTTCCTGGCTCCAGCATTCAGAGTGAGAGCCTGTCTGTATCTGCAGTGTATCTGATGGCTGTTCTCAAGTTGTGACTTGCACAGCACACTAAGTCATGCTAGCACATCAGTCCACTAATACATGAAGGCTAGGACTACAGGGATTTTAACCCTGTTCTTGTGCATTTCTGTGAAGCTAAAATAAAAGCATGTCTTTTGACTCATGTGCAGATGATTCAATCCACAGGAGATGGGTTTCCAGCTGAGAACAGTAATCAGTTTTTGCCTTGCATCTCTTCCTTTAAGCCAATTTCTTGGGGTTTACTATATGGAGCCTCCTATCCACAGACTTTGGGATCTAATACATATATTCAGCCTATTGAGGCAAAAGTGAGGACTGCAGATGCTGGAAACCAGAGTTTAGATTAAAGTGGTGCAGGAAAAGCACAGCAGGTCAGGCAGCATCCGAAGGGCAGGAACATCAACGTTTTGGGCAAAAGCCCTGCATCAGGAATGGAGGCAGGGACCCTCAAGGGTGGAGAGATAAGTGGGGGGGAGGGGAAGCTGGGGAGAAGGTAGCAAAGTGTACAATAGGTGAATGGGCGTGGGGATGGAGTGATAGGCCCAGCCCTGCCGAGTTTTCACTATCCCTCCAGACTTTCTCCTCACTAAGGACGACCGATTAGTCCTCAGCAAAAGCCTTACCTTTATCCCCCTCTGTCCACACATTAATGAATTTAATACATGTTGTCGAATACTTCTTCCACCACCTCCGCCTCTGAGCTTACCTTTTCAATCAGGACTCTCGCCCACCTTCGCCCACCTCCAACACACTCCATCCACCTGAACACCCCACGCTGGCCTATTACCTGCCCTCGATCTCTTCATTTCCAACTGTGGCCGAGACATTAACCACCTTAACTTGTCTACCCCACTCCAACCTCTCACCCTCACAACGTGCAGTCCTCTGCTCCAATCCCAACCTCACCATCAAGCCAGCAGATAAAGGGGATGCAGTGGTAGTTTGGCGCACTGACCTCTACACCACTGAAGCCAGGCGTCAACTTGAAGACACCTCCTCCTACCGCCTCCTCAACCATGACCTCACCACCCCCCATCACCAAACTATCATCTCCCAGACCATACAGAACCTCATTGCCTCAGGAGATCTCCCACCCACAGCTTCCAACCTCATAGTCCGGAAACACTGCATCGCCCGATTATTCCCAAGATCCACAAACCTGACCACCCTGGTTGATCCATTGTCTCAGCCTGCCCCACCAAACTCATCTCCACCTACCTCGATACTGTTCTTACCCCCCCCCCCCGCAGTCCAGGAACTCCCCACATATGTTCGAGACACCACCCATGCCCTCCATTTCCTCCAAAACTTCTGCTTCACCGGCCCCCAACACCTCATCTTCATCATGGACATCCAATCCCTCTACACCTCCATCCGCCATGACCAGGGCCTCCAAGCCCTCCATTTCTTCCTCTCCCAACGTCCCCAACAGTACGCTTCCACTGACACTCTCATTTGTTTGGCTGAACCGGTCCTCACCCTTAACAATTTCTGCTTCAAATCCTTCCACTTCCTCCAGACCAAAGGGGTAGCCATGGGCACCCATACGGTCCCCAGCTATGCTTGCCTCTTTGTCGGCTACGTAGAACAGTCCATCTTTTGTAGTTATGCAAGCATCACTCCCCGTTACATTGATGACTGCATCGGCATCACCTCATGCTCCCGTGAGGAGGTTGAGCAGTTCATCAACTTCACTAACATATTCCACCCCGACCTTAAATTTACGTGGACCATCTCTGACATCTCCCTCCCCTTCCTGGACTTCTCCATCTCCATTAATGACGACCGACTTGACACTGACATTTTTTACAAACCCACCGACTCCTATTGCTACCTGGATTACACCTCGTCCCACCCTACCTCCTGCAAAAATGCCATCCCGTATTCCCAATTCCTCTGCCTCCATCGTATCTGCTCCCAGGAGGACCAGTTCCACCACAGAACATGTCAGATGGCCTCCTTCTTTATAGACCACAATTTCCCTTCCCACATGGTTGAAGATGCCCTCAAATGCATCTCATCCACATCCTATACCTCCACCCTCAAACACCATCCCTCCAACTGTAACAAGGACAGAATCCCCATGTTCCTCACTTTCCATTCCACCAACCTTCACATAAACCACATCATTCACCGACATTTCCACCACCTCCAAACAGACCCCACCACCAGAGATATATTTCGCTCCCCATCCCTTTCCGCCTTCCGCAAAGACCGTTCCCTCCGTGACTACCTGGTCAGGTCCATGACCCGCAACATCCCATCCTCCCATCCTGGCACCTTCCCCTGCTACCGCAGGAATTGCAAAACCTGCGCCCACACCTCCTCCTTCACCTCCAGCCAAGGCCCTAAAGGAGCCTTCCACATCCATCAAAGTTTTACCTGCACATCCACCAATATCATTTATTGTATCCATTGCTCCCAATGCAGTCTCCTCTACATTGGGGAGACTGGACGCCTCCTCGCAGATCGCTTTAGGGAACATCTCTGGGACACCCGCATCAATCAACCCATTGCCCCGTGGCCCAACATTTTAACTCCCCATGCCACTCTGCCGAGGAAATGGACGTCCTGGGCTTCCTCCACTGCTGCTCCTTCACCACCCGACGCCTGAAGGAAGAACGCCTCATCTTCCACCTCGGAACACTTCAACTCTGGTGTATCAATGTGGACTTCACCAATTTCCTCATTTACCCTTCCCCCACCTTACTCCAATTCCAACCTTCCAGCTCAGCACTGTCCCCATGACCTGTCCTACCTGCCAATCTCCCTTCCCATCTATCCGCTCCACCCTCTCATCTGTCCTATCACCTCCATTCCCACCCCCATTCACCTATTGTACACGTTGCTACCTTCTCTCCAACTCCCACCCCCACCCCCACCCCCACTTATGTCTCCACCCTGGAGGCTCCCTGCCTCCATTCCTGATAAAGGACTTTTGCCTGAAACGTCGATTTTCCTGCTCCTCAGATGCTGCCTGACCTGCTATGCATTTCCAGCAA
This sequence comes from Hemiscyllium ocellatum, assembly GCF_020745735.1. Lineage (NCBI taxonomy): Eukaryota > Metazoa > Chordata > Chondrichthyes > Orectolobiformes > Hemiscylliidae > Hemiscyllium > Hemiscyllium ocellatum. Next base: position 62,836,209 of record NC_083401.1, on the reverse strand, counting down.
CACTCTAATTTAACCATTCAGCCTATCGAGTCTGCTCCACCATTCAATCATGGCTGATAAGCTCCTCTCCCACTTTCTCCCAGTAACCTTTGATCCCCTTGACAATTAGGAAGCTATCTATCTCAGTCTTGAGTATACTTGATGACCTGGCCTCCACAGCCTTCTGTGACAATGAATCCCATAGATTCACCACTCTCTGGATGAAGAAGTTTCTCCTTATTTCCATTCTAAAAGGTTTTCCCTTTGCTCTAAATCTCTGCCCTCAGGTCCTAGTCTCTCCTACCAATAAAAACATCTTCCAAACAACCACTCTGTCCAGGTCATTCACCATCTGTTTCAATTAGCTCCCCGTCATTCATATAAACTTTAATGAATATAGATCTAAAATTCTCAAATGTTCCTCATATGTTAAGCTTTTCATTCCTGGGACAATTCTCGTGAACCTTCTCTGAACACGCTCCAGGGGCAGTATACCTTTTCTGAGATATGTGGCCCAAAACTGCGTACAATACTCTAAATGTGGCCTGACCAGAGCCTTCTAGAGCCTCCGAAGCACATCCCTCCTTTTATATTTAAGTCCTCTCAAAATAAATGCCATCATTGCATTTGCCTTTCCAACTACTGACTCAACCTGCAAGTTTACTCAGCGAGTTGTGAGTGCATGGAATGCCCTGCCAGTAACAGTGGTGGACTCTCCCTCTTTAAGGGCATTTAAACGGGCATTGGCTAGGCATATGGAGGAAAGTGGGCTAGTGTAGGTTAGGTGGGCTTGGATCGGCGCAACATCGAGGGCCAAAGAGCCTGTACTGCGCTATATTTTTCTATGTTTTATGTTTACCTTGAGAGAATCCTGGACTAGAACACCCAAGTCTCTTTGCACTTCAGATTTCTGAATTTTCTCCACATTTAGAAAATAGACCATGCCTCTGTTATTCCTACCAAAGTGCATGACCTCATACTTTCCCATGTTGTACTCCATCTGCCCATTCTTTGCCCACTCTCCTAACCTGTCCAAATCCTTCTGCAGTCTCCCCGCCTCCTCAATGCTACCTGTCCATCTACTTATCTTTGCATCATCTGCAAACTTAGCCAGAATGCCTCCGTTCTTTCATATATATTGTTAATGTACAAAGTGAAAAGTTGTAGTCCCAACACGGTACATCACTGGTCACTGACTACTGTGCTGAGAAGGATCCTTTTCTCCCTACTCTCTGCTTTCTGCCAGACAACCAGATTTCTATCCATGCTAGCTCCTTGCTTCTAACACCATCTTACTCAGTAGCTTTCTTTGTGGCACCTTGTCAAAGGCCTTCTTGAAGTCCAGGTAGATAACATCCATTGGCTCTCCTTGGTCTAACCTGCTCATTACTTCATCAAAGAATTTTAGCAGATTTGTTAGGCATGGCTTCCCCTTGATGAACCCATGCAGACTTTGCTCTATTTTACCAAGCACTTCCAAGTAGTCAGAAATCTCATCCTTCACAACGGATTCCAGTATCTTACCCACGACCGAGGTTAGTTTTAAAGTGAGAAGGGATTGATTTAAAAGGGACCTAAGAGGCAACTTTTTCACACAGAGGGTGGTTCATGTATGGAACGAGCTGCCAGAGGAAGTGGTGGAGGCTGGTACAATTATGACATTTAAAATGCACCTCGATGGGTATATGAATAGGAAGTGTTTAGAGGGATATGGGCCAAATGCTGGCAATGGGATGGCATTGGCACGGACAAGTTGGACTGAAAGGTGTGTTTCCATACAGCTGTATGACTCTATTTATTTCTTATTTTATATCTAGCCTGCTTGGTACCACTGTTCTTCATGCCAAAGTGATTCCTGTTCATTCGGACATTGAATAAACCTTTAATTTTTAAATAATGTAGAACGTACAAAGTGTTAGCTATCTGAAAGGTGAGGAGCTTCAGGTGAAGGAACCCTTAGGAGGCAGTGATCCTAATATGATTTAATTTTTTAATCAGCCTGTAATTTTCTGTCTTTTGCCTTACTCCCTTTTTAAACAGGGATGTTATGATAGCAGTTTTCCAGTCTGCTGGGACCCTCCCCGACTCCAGTGACTCCTGAGAGATCACCAATAACACCTCCACTATCTCTTCAGCTATCTCCCTTAGAACTCTTGTGGTGTTGTCCATCTGCTCCAGATGATTTGTCCACCTTCAGGCCATTCTGTTTTTCTAGCACTTCCTCCTTGGTGATGGCCATTATGCTCAGTTCTGCCCCATTACTCTCTTGAATTTTTGGGATATTACTCATGTCTTCCACCGTGAAGACTGATGCAAAGTAATTATTCAGTTACTCAGCCATTTCCTTACTCCCCACTATTGTCTCTCCAGCCTGATTTTTCAGTGGTACAATGTCCACTTTTGTCTCTCTTTTGCCCTTTATATATCTGAAGAAACTCTTACAGTTATCGTTTATACTTCTGGCTAGCTTAACCTCATTTTAAACTTCTCCCTCCTTATTTCTTTTTTTGTTGACCTCTGTTGGTCTTTGTAAGCTTCCTAATGCTCTGGTTTCTCACTGCCTTTCACCACATTATATGTTTTCTATTTTGCTTTTATGATGTCCCTGACTTCCTTAGTCAGCCATGGTTGCCTCATCCTCCCTGTACCATGTTTTTTTTCCTTGGGATGAATCTCTGCTGTGTCTCCTGAATTACTTCTAGAAACCCCTGAAATTGCTGTTCCACTGTCTTTCCTACTAGGCTCCTCTCCCAGTCAATTCTACCAGCTCCTCCCTCACGCCTCTGTTGTTGCCTTTATTCAGCTGTAATACCCTGTAATGGAGTAAAGAAGTAAGGAGATTTTGATAATACTGTACAAGGCACTAGTCAGACTACAGCTGGAATATTATGAAAAAATTTAGGTTCCTTACCCCAGAAAAGACACATTGGCTATGGAAGCAGTCCAAAGAAGGTCCATTAGGCTGGAGAGCCTTGTGAGGAGAGGTCGAGTCATTGGGCCTGGGCCTGTACTCATTGGAATTTAGAAGAATGACAGGTAGCCTTATTGAAACATGTAACATTCTTATGGGACTTGACAGAGTAGATGCAGAGAGGTTGTTCTCCTTATTGAAGAAACAAGGACCAGAGGGCATAATATCAGAATAAGGAGTTACACATTTAAAACAGAGATGAGGAGGAATTTCTTCTCTCAGGAGAAGGTGAAATTCTTTGCTGCAGAGGGCTGTATAGACTGGGTCATTTAATCATTAAGGGATATAGTAGGAGTCTACAGGGAAAAGGCAGGAAAGTGGAGTTGAGGATTGTCAGATCAGCCATAATCTCATTAAATGCTGCAGCAGACTTGATGGGCTGAATTATTTACTTCTGCTCCTACGTCTCACGGTGTTACGGACTTATGGAACTTTTATCTCTTTTTCTCTCTCCACAGATGTTGCCAGACCTGTCAATTAAAAAGGCAAATAGGCCTAGAAAATCTCATAAGTCTGGCAGCATCTTAAGATAGAGAACGGAGTTTAAGTTTCGAGTCTAATAGCTCTTCCTCAGAAATATTTCTTCTTAGTTCATCATTGGGGCCAAGAGGCTGCTATGGGCAATCAGTGGGAACATGTGACTGTTTGTGAATAGGAATTAGGGCTCTGCTCACTGGAAGTTGGATGTGCAGTCACAGATAGCCGGAGTAGTACAGGGCCATGTCGGTTACCTCTTCCCTCCTCCTCCTCTCTCTCTGCATCTTTAACTGGTTGCCATATTCTTTAGTGCCTAGGAGCCATATGTCTTGACATGAAATGATGCAGGATGTAGTAAATGGCTAACAGAGTGTAACACCCATTCTGGCAAGTACTGCAGGGCTTCCAGAGCTGTATAGTCAGATGAAGTGGTCTGCTCAATGATATTCATGTGACAAGATGGTTCTTGTCATACACACGTATTCCTCACATTGTGGTGGTTTAGAAAAGACAGTATACCTGCTGCTGTTTTGAAGAGGAGTCATTGGGCCCAAAACAAAATTCTGCTTTCCCTCTGCAAATGTTGCCAGACTTGCCCAGTTTCTCCAGCAATTTATTTTTGTTTCAGATTTCCAACGTACGCAGTTCTTTGTTTTATTTCAGTTGTTTTGTCCTACCTGCTTCTCTCCGAACAACAGCACACAATGTATTCTCCTCTTGTTCTAAGTAGAGCAGCATTGACCTTTGCACAAAAGTAGATAATTATGAATGGTGAGGTGTTGGTGATATCACCTACATCAGCCTGGAAGCAGCCTGAGGCAAAGAACACTGGAGCCACACAAGGGTGCATTCTTGGCCCCCTACTGTACTCCATGTACACCCACAACTGTGTAGCCAAATTCCAAATGAGCACCATCTACAAATTTGCTGATGGCACCACTGTCATAGAATGGATATCAAAAACCATGAGTCAGAATACAGAAAGGACATGGAGGGTTTGATGACATTGTGCAATGCTAACAAGTTCCCTTTCAATATCGGCAAAACAAAAGAACTGATCATTGACTTTAGAAAAAGAAAAGAGGAGAACACGCCCCCATTACATTAACAGAGTCAAAGCTGAGAAGTTTGAGAGTATCATGTTCGTGGGAGCAACAATAACCGACAACCTGTCTTGGATGTCCTACATAGGTGCCTTGGTCAAACAGCACAACAATGCTTCTTCTTCCTCAGACAGCACAGGAAATTTGGCATGTCTATAAGGACCCTCATCAACTTTTACAGTTGCGCCACAGAAAACATACTGTCCAAGTGCGTAATGGCCTGGTATGGCAACTGCTCAGGGCTATAAGAAAGTACCAGGTCAACCCAAGTCAACCCAGGCCACCACGGAAGCCAACCTCCCACCATGGACTCCATTTATATGTCTTGTTGCCACGGAAAGGCTGCTAACATCAAATGCCCCTCCCATCCTGGTAATGCTCTCCTACAACCTCTTCCGTCAGGCAGAAAATATAGAAGGGCTGATGAAGGGCTTATGCCTGAAATGTAGATTCTCCTGCTCCTCGGATGCTGCCTGATCTGCTGTGCTTTTCCAGCACTACACTCTCTTTCTCCTAGAAAATACAGAAGCTTGAACACAATTACCAGCAGATTCAAGAACTCTTCTTTCTTGCCATTATAAGACTGATGAATGAACTCGCTAATTTTAAATAATGCTGATCTGGCCTCGCACACATCCCATGCGATGTAACCTCTATGCCTTACTCTATCACAAGTATTTTTTTCAGCCTGATTTGTACGTTCTTGATTACTATAATCTGCCTCTGCTGCTCGTAAACAAAGTTTTTTTTTACTGTACGTAAATACACGTGACAATAAATCAAATCAATCACTCAGGTTCATGGTCACAATACCTTACCATTGGCACAAGGTTGTTCTCATTTTGTTGTAATGCTGCTGGTTTGTCTGTTACAATGGCAGATTTCAAACAGTCTCTCCTTGGAGAAATGGAGACTTAACCATGAAGTTTATTACTGAGTTCGAGTGTGTTCTCTGGAACTCCTGGGTATCTCCTTCAAAAGTGTAGCCTATCCCACTCCTTCTCATTGCTCTTCCATCAGCCTGTCTTCCTCTGTGTTAATTCTGCTTATTCTCACTGCTAACAGGGACAGAAATTCGAGCTTCCAAGACTAAGACAAATGGCCAGAGCAGAACTTTTGAAGGAAAAACAAAATCTTCATGGTATGCTGCACCGCTGCCCATAGATTTTACCAGATATAGCAGCAATACAGTTATGAAGTGTTATTATCTGAAACATTAAATTATAATATTATTTTATACATATCTCTTTAATGTTATGAAGGGAACACTTTCCAAAAGCAAAACAAAATATACTGGCAACAGCAGCAAAACCATTGCATTTACATAGAACACACGCTGCTTGACTAGAATCACTGAACCTATAACACTTTCCAAGAGAGGTCATATGACCCAGTGTATGAGTGTAAAGAACATTGTTATGAGCACACAGTCAGAGAGAACTTGCCACAAGGACAACAGACTCTGGCTTCTCTCTAGTTCTCTGAAACTCTTATCATCAAAGTTTGTGAGTTGAAAATCCATGGGATGATATCCTAACTGCAAAAGTGAATTCATAAAGGAGAATTCTGAAACTACAGCAGACTCTCAAAATAACGAGGATCCAATCAGCCATAAGTGTTTCAGAAGAACCTCCTGTGTCAATACCGTTTTGTGGAAAGTCATTTTGGCTACTACTGATCAGCATTTGGACAATCTGTGATTTTTTTTTCCTGAATTTAATCTTTACTTGACCAAAATACTTTTTAAGATAACAATTTGCAGAGTTTCATTTTTTTTTTTGGCTTGGAAGAAATTGTATGCGTATTATCTTTCCAGAAGAGTAGCTGTTCATATTCACAAATTTTCACTTTTGTTGGAATTTTTTTTCTTTTTTGCTTAAGTTTTTTTTGCAACATTATTTGTAAAATTGAAATGAGGAAATGAAGTTAACCTAAGGAAATCAATTGGCTGTTTCTCATACTGAGTTACGTGCAATCATTGAAAATATAATGTCCTTTTTAAATTCACGATTTGTTATGGTCAGTGGAATGATAGAACAATGAATCAATCCATCACCCCCCAACCCTAACTTGACCGTAGCAATACCAACTTCTAATTGATAACCATCAACAGAATTCAATCTATAACTAAACTGAAAGTGGTTAATGATCTGTTTAAACTGCATTGGTTAGAAGGGGATTTCCCCGATGAAATAATGTTCAGTTTACAAGATTCATAAAGTGCTTTAGGTGGATGGGTCAGGTTGAAAATCGCACCTCTACAGTCAAATGGATATTATGAATTAATGTCACGATTTGCCTAATTTGTATAGTTCTCGTGCATGATCCCAGCATTCATGGCTAACCACCTACCCAAAATGGCATTTGGTGTAGCCAGCATCAGGAATGTGTATACTCTGTGTGAATATTGTGCTGAACTCAAAAATACTACTCATTACACTGACAATGCCATTGCTACAAAGTTCTGCTATCCTTGCCAAGACAAAAAAAATCCTAATAGTTTAATTCATCAAGCTTTCAGGGTACTAATAAATATCAATAAATCCTTAATCCTTTTGGGAATCAAGCACCATTGTCAAGATCTCCATTCAATTGCTTTAGATCAGGTCTTTATTTGGGAGAAGAGTAATGTCGATGGCTTACATAGATCCAGCAGCTTCAACAGCAAAATAAGGCTCGTGCTTCAGAGCCTCACTTGGCCTCTTTAGTGAAACTTTAAGCAGTGTTTAACTCGCCCCAGATTGATCCCAGAAAGTAATAAGATATCTGTAAGCAACTGGTGTGAATGAGCTACTTCTTATGTGCTACCTATAGTTAGAACGGTGATGCTGCCAACTCCTGGCACATCAGTCAGTACAAGATTCTTATGACCACGAGTGGAACAGATTTACAAATTATCAAAATATATACAGACATATATTTATTTTCGAAGTGAGGGACACACTGAAACAGGTTACATTTTCCAGCCAAGAAGAGTGAAAGTTGGCAGGCTTCAGCAAGGCAAGACATTATGAAAGAATGAAATCTTTGTGTCTCTGCTGAGCCAGTGAATGTCTACAGTTCCAATATTTATTTAGTGCTTCTATTTGCTTCGCTTTTATGAGAATAACATCAAATAATTGCTTCCAATAATCTATTTCTAGCATATGGACTCTAATTTTTATGTTAAAAACTCAGGTTGCAATATTTTTATTTGATTGAAAACTCAATTTTGCAGTTAACCTTATCAAATGTCTACTATTGGCAAAAATCAGAACTTAGCATAATTCTTATTCTAATTCTGTTAAATTACTTAAGATATACTGTAATTAAATCAACTAGAACAATGAAACTAAGGGAAGCTGTCTTAAAGGAGGTTTTTTAAAAAATGATCAAATGGTAATAAACGTATTATTAAGGAACTGAGAAGCAACAGGAATAAGTTAACGTCAGAGAAAAAGAGGAGACTAAAGTTAATGTAAAGGGAGTAACTTTCATAGCTGATACTTTTTAAAGTCTTATTTTGTGTTAAAGTACATAAGGGCTTTAGTTCAGAAATCAAGGGTGGAAGGATTCCAGAATTAATATTATTTGAGTTTAAGGGCAATTCAAGCCTTTAAATGAAAGATATAAAAGGTGGAAAGAGGGTTCAAGACCATGATGTGCTCCTCATATTCTATGTAAGAAGTCAAGCATTGGTCCCAGTACTTGGGACCAGCAGATGTGGAGGAAGTGTCTCTAGCCAAAGCTCCCAGAAGCCTGATTTGCAAAGTTCAGGTCACTGAAGAGGATCCATGAGGGTGAGAACACTGTGGATAGACAGAATAGCATGTAAAGTGGAGCCTCCACAGTCTAAGACTCCACAGGAAGCAAAGGAATGGGTGACCACTAGATAGAGTAAGAGGACTAGGCAGATGTAAACACTTTGGATACTGCTAGGGGCAAAATAACCTCTCAGACATAAGTGGCAGCAACCAAACTCATTGCATCACAGTTGGCGCTGATGCACATGAGAGGATGATAAAGAGAGGGAATGTGATAGTAATAGGGATAGAACTGGAAAAAGGATAGACAAGTATTTCTGTGTCCACAAACAAAACTGCAGAATGTTATGTTATCTTCAGGTGCTAGAGTCAATGATGTCTCACAGAATGTACAGGGCATTCTGAAGTAAGAGGTGAACAGGGTCAAGATTAGTGTGGTACTGGAAAAGCACAGCAGGTCAGGCAGCATCCGAGGAGCAGGAAAATCGAAGTTTTTTTGCTTTTGCCCGAAACGTCGATTTTCCTGCTCCTCGGATGCTACCTGACCTAGGTGCTTTTCCAGCACCACTCTAATCTTGACTCTGATCTCCAGCATCTGCAGTCCTCATTTTGGCGAAGAGGGTGAAAAGCCAGTGGTCATGTAACACATTGTTACCACAACATAGGTAAGAACCAAGACAATTCAACCGATGGAATTGAGCAGGGCCATGGCAAACAGGACTACGAATGCCAAAAACACAAGCCTCAGGTCTATGTATCTTTAAATGCAGTGATTTTGCGACAAAATAAATTAACTTGTTGCATAAATAGATCTAATCAAACATGATATAGTGGGATTACAGAGACATGGCACTGCAGAGTGACTAAAAATAGTTACAACTCAATATACGAGAGGAGGTTTACAAAAATGATCCCAGGGATGAAGCGTATGTCATATGAAGACCAGTTGAAAACTTTGGGTGTGCATATTGAAGATAAGAAGTATGAGGAGGAATCTCATTGAAATTTATGGAATAGTAGAAATTTAGACAGCATGCACAAGGGGAAAATGTTCCCAAAAGCGGGAAAGACGAGGACCTGAGGGCACAGCCTCAGAATGAAGGGATGACCCTTTAGAACTGAAATTAAGTTATTAATTAATAAGGGAGTTAAGGAGAAGGCAGGAGAATAGGGTTGAGAAACATGACAGTCATATTGAAATGGTGGAGCAGACTCAATGACCCAAATGGCCTAATTCTGCTCCTATACTTATGCTCTAATCAGTCGCTTTGTATCCCTTTGCTCCAATCTAAACATTCCCAGTCCTCAGGATTAATGTTTTTATGGCTAAGTTATAGGTCTCTTAATGGACTTAATACTATCTCTAATTTGAGAATCAACCACATTGCTATGGGTTGGAATTACATGTAGGCCAGATCAGGGAAGGCAGTTTCCTTCCTGAAAAGACATTAGCAAACCAGATGGGTTTTGTCCAACAATCGACAATGCACTCATGGTCATCACTAGACTCTTAATTCCAAATTTTTTTTTTAAAATTGAGTTCAAATACCACCATGTGCCATGGTGCAATTTGAACCAAAGTTCCTAGAACATTATCTGGATCACTGGATAAATAGCTGAAAATGTTTTGCTGGAAAAGCGCAGCAGGTCAGGCAGCATCCAAGGAGCAGGAGAATCGATGTTTCGGGCATGAGCCCTTCTTCAGGTAGCCCGAAACGTTGATTCTCCTGCTCCTTGGATGCTGCCTGACCTGCTGCGCTTTTCCAGCAACACATTTTCAGCTCTGATCTCCAGCATCTGCAGTCCTTACTTTCTCCTCACTGGATAGATAGTCTAGCGATAATATCACTACACCACCTCCATCCCCTCCCTTAGCCATGGTCTGACTACATTTCCCATTTTATTTTTATGCCACCCTGGTCTGTCCGTGCATTCTCTAAATGTTTGTCATTGCCTATCTACCAACATCTCTTTAGACACTGATTCTCATTTCATCATAGCTAGCTCGCACTGCATACCATCACAATGTCTTTTATTTAAGTTCAGGATTCTAATCTCAGAAACAATGACATCACTCTCCATCTTAATAAAGAATTTTGTCAAAATATGGTCACTCTTTCCTAAGGACCTATGAACAACGAAATTCTCAATTATTTCTTTGTCATTACACAGTAAACAACCAAGGATGGCCTTTTCTTTAGTTCCTCAACAAGAATAATAGGGTGGTTATGGTAGGGGATTGTAACTTTCTAAACATAGATTGGAACTGCCACAGTGTTAAGGGTTTAGATGGACAGAAATTTGTTAAGTATGTACAAGAAAATTTTCTGAATCACTATGTGGATGTACGTACTAGAGAAGGTGCAAACTTGACCTACTCTTGGGAAATAAGGCAAGGTAGGTGACTGAGGTGTCATATGGGGAGCACTTTGGGGCCAGCGACCATAATTCTATAAGTTTTAAAATAATGATGGAAAAGCATAAACCAGATCTAAAAGTTGAAGTTCTAAATTGGAGGAAGGCTAATTTTTATAGTATTAGGCAAAAACTAACATAAGCTGATTGAGGGCAGATGTTTGCTGGTAAAAGGACGGCTGGAAAATAGGAATCCTTCAGAAATGAGATAACGAGATACCAGAGACAGTATATTCCTGTTAAGGTGAAAGGAAAGGCAGGTAGGTATAGGGAATGCTAGGTGATGAGAGAAATTGAGATTTTGGTTAAGAAAAAGAAGGAAGCATATGTCAGGAATTGACAGGAGAGAATGAGAGAATCATTAGAAGAGTATAAAGGCAGTAGAAGTATACTTAAGAGGAAAGTCAAGAGGGCAAAAAGGGGACATGAGATAGCTTTGACAAATAGGGTTAAAGAGAATCCAAAGGGTGTTTCATAAAGTCATTATGGACAAAAAGGTAACTAGGGAGAGAATAGGGCCCCTCAAAAATCAGCAAGGCAGCTCATGTGTGGAACCACAGGAGATACTAAACAGGTATTTTGTGTCAGTGTTTATTGTTGAGAAGGACATGGATGATATACAATGTGGGGAAATAAATAGTGACAGAGGAGGAGGTGCTGGCTGTCTTCAAACACGAAGAAGTGGATAAATCCCCAGGACCTGATCAAGTATACCCTAGTACTCTGTGGGAAGCTAAGGAAGTGATTGCTGAGCCCCTTGATGAGTTATTTGTATCATCGAAGGTCACAGGTGAGGTGCCAGAAGATTGGAAATAGGCTAAAGTGGTGCCACTGTTTAAGAAGAGTGGTAAGGACAAGCCAGGGAACTATAGACCAGTGAGCCTGATATTGATGGTGGGCAAATTGTTGGAGGAAATCCTAAGGTACAGGATTTACATGTATTTAGAAAGGCAAGGACTGATTTGGGATAGTCAGTATGGCTTTGTGCATGAGAAATCATGTCTCATGAACGTGATTGAGTTTATTGAACTGGCTCAAAGGTAGAAGACAGAGGGTGATGGTGGAGGGTTGCTCTTCAGGCTGGATGCCTGTGGTCAGTGGTGTGCCACAAGGATTGGTGCTGAGTCCACTGCTTTTCATCATTTATAGAAATGATTTGGATGTGAGCTTAAGAGGCATAGTTAGTAAGTTTGCAGATGACACCAATATTGGAGATGTAGTGGACAGCGAAGGAGGTTACCTCAGAGTATAAAAGGAATCTTGATCAGATAGGCCAATGGGCTGAGGAGTGGCAGATGGAGTTGAATTTAGATAAATGCGAGGTGCTGTGTTTTGGAAAAGCAAATCAGCACAGGACTTATGCACTTATTGGTGAGGTCCTACAGAGTGTTGCTGAACAAAGAGACCTTGAGAGTGCAGATTCATAGCTCCTTGAAAGTAGAGTCACAGGCAGATAGGATAGTGAAGGTGGTGCTTGGTATGCTTTCCTTTATTGGTCAGAGTATTGAGTACAGGAGTTGGTAGGTCATGTTTGGTTGTACAGGACATTGGTTAGGCCACTTTTGGAATATTGCATGCAATTCTGGTCTCCTTCCTATCAGAAGGATGTTGTGATACTTGAAAGGGTTCAGAAAAGATTTACAGAGATGTTGCCAGGGTTAGAAGATTTTAGCTACAGGGAGAGACTGAATAGGCTGGGACTGTTTTCTCTGGAGTGTCGGAGGCTGGGGGGGTGACCTTATAGAAGTTTACAAAATCATGAGGAGCATGGATAGGATAAATAGACAAAGTGTCTTCCCTGGAGTAGGGGAGTCCTGAACTAGGTTTACAGTGAGAGTGACAAGATATAAAAGGGACCTAAGGGGCAATTTTTTCACGCAGAGGGTCGTGTGTGTATGGAATGAGTTGCCAAAGGAAGTGGTGGAGGCTGGTACAATGCAGCATTTAAAAGGTATCTAGTTGGGTTTATGAACAGGAAGGATTTAGAGGGATGTGGGTCGGGTGCTGGCAGGTGGGACTAGATTAGGTTAAGATATGTGGTCAGCATGGGGGAGTTGGACCGAAGGGTCTGTTCCATGCTGTCCATCTCTATGAGTCTATGTTGATTCATAAGACTATCCCACATATCCTCCAGAGATTCTTCCTATAGTGTGTTGCTACTGATTTGCTCAATCTATATGCAAATTGAAGTTGCCCATAATTACAACCTTTCTTACTTGCATCTCTAATTTCCTTTTTAATACCTTTCGGCAATAATATTACTACAATAATCTGGAAGTCTATATACAACCCCTACTATCACATTCTGCCTTTTGGTCTTTCTAAGATCAACTCAAATAGATTCTACTTCACCAAAGCTAATATTCTTCCTAGCAATCACGTTTTTAATCAGGATTGCTTTTCCTTTTTGCCTGTGCTTTCTAAAAACTAAAAAACTTGTATATTCAATTTCTATTCTTAGTTGTCCTGCAGCCATGTCTCTGTAATTCCATGGGGTCCACAGGACCTGATAAGCTTCATTCAACAGTATTTAAGGAAGTGGCCCTCGAAGTACTGCATGTGCTCATGGTCATCTTCTAAATTCTATAGACGCTGGGACAGTTCCAATGGGTTGCAGGGTAGGTAATGCAACCTGGCCACTTAAGGAGGGAGGCAATTAGAAAACTATGAATTGCAGACTGGTTAGTTTGACATCAGCAGTGAGAAAAATGCTAGAGTCCATTATAAAAGGTGCAAGAGCAGAGCATAGAGAAAATAGTGACTGGATCAGAAAGAATCAACATAGGTTTATGAATTGGAAGTTGAGTTTGACAAATCTGCCAGAATATTTTGAGGATGTAACTAGCAGAGTAGATGAGGGGTAGTCAGTATTTTCAGAAGGCTTTCAATAAGGTCCCACAAAAGAGACAGCATGTAAAATGAAAGTGCATGGAATTGGAGATTATGTCCTAAAACAGATTGAGAATTGGTTGGTGTCAGGAACTAAAGCGTAGGAATAAACAGTCTTTTTCTGAATGGCAGACAGAGACTAGTGGGGTACTGCAAGTAACAATACTTGGTTTGCAGCAATTCACAATATATAATACCGATTTAGATGAGGAACCTATATGTCATTTGCCTAAGTTTGGGAATGACACAAAGCCGGGTAGAAGAGCATGCTGTGTGGAAGAAGCTTCAGTGTGATTTGGACAAGTAGGCAAATATTTGGTAAATGCAGTATAATGCGAATAAATGTGAGCAAATGTAGCATAAAGGAGCAGGCAGATTATTATCTGAATAGCAACAGATTGAGAAAGAAGGAGGTGAAATGAAACCTGAATATCCTCGCGCATTAATCCCGTAGTGTTATGTAAGGAGCAAATGTAGGGATATGGGGGGTTTCGCTTCGGCAGGTCGGTGTGAACTTGTTGGGCCGAAGGGCCTGTTTCCACACTGTAAGTAATCTAATCTAATCTAATCTAATCGCTGAACGTAAGCACGCAGGTGTAGTAGACGATGTAGTAGGCAAATGGTATGTTGGACAATTTTCTGGAGAGGAAGAACTTGCAGGGCTATGCTGAAAAGATATGAAAGTGGCAATAGCTGAATTGTTCCAGCAAATAGCCAATCCTGACACAATAGGCCAACTGGCCTCCTTTTGCGGTTTATCTATTCCAGGACTACAACATGACTGATTAGCCAACAGATTAGGCAGATAGTTGGCTGATGGCATTTAATGCTGAGGAGTGTGAGTATAGTCCCTAAGAGTGTGGACAGACGGACTGGGAGAATTTATGGTGGCAGAATATGTTAATAGAGTTAGCAAGCACATGAGATCTCAGGTTAATAAATTGAGGTATTGAGTATAAAAGTAAGGAAGTTATATTAAATCTTTATATAGCTTGTTAAAGTAGTCTGAGAATGTTGTGTCCACTTATTGTCATTACAGTGTCAGAGCAGTTTTAAGGATCTTGGGAGGCTGCAGAGGGAATTTACTGAAATACTTCCAGGAATGGGGAAATGAAGCTACAAGGTTAGATTGATTAGATTAGATTACTTACAGTGTGGAAACAGGCCCTTCGGCCCAACAAGTCCACACTGACCCTCCAAAGAGCAACCCACCCAGACTCATTCCTCTACATTTATTCCTTCACCTAACACTACAGGCAATTTAGCATTGCCAATTCACCTAACCTGCATGTTTTTGGACTGTGGGAGGAAACCGGAGCACCCGGAGGAAACCCACGCAAACACGGGGAGAATGTGCAAACTCCACATATACAGTTGCCTCTGGCGGGAGTTGAACCCGGGTCTCTGGCGCTGTGAGGCAGCAGTGCTGACCACTGTGCCACCGTGCCGCCCACGGAGAAGTTCTCCTTGGAGCAAGTTCTTATTAACAAGAGATTTAAAAGATTTTGGAAGTTTAGATGAAATAGACATAGGACAGTTGTACCCATTAGCTGAAGGTACAAGGCAAGAGGGACACAGATTTCAGGTCACAACAAGTGGTAATAACCTGGAACTCATTATCTATAATGGGGTTGGAAATTAAAGTCATCAACTATTTCAAAAACAAATGTAGATTTTTGTTGCTTTGTCCCTCAACTTCCTCCCCTCCCCCAACATGTTTACTAGTCCTCTATTACTCAGCTCCTTCTAATGTTCTTCAGAGGTAGTAACTAAATTATGAAACATTGACAAACAACATGGGCAATCCTTCATAGATTCTATTACTTTTCCTGAGCAACTTGCTAAGTTTCTAAATTATCACATCATCTCTGATGCCGACAAACCAGATATCAGCCAGATGTTGGTCAATTCTCAATTATCTTCAATCTGAATAGGGGCTGATCTCCTCAAACCTCAGGACTTATTATGATGCCTTGCCTTTTGACAGAGTTCAAGATTGCTTATGAATGAGACTTGCCAAATGTTTTGTAAAAATATGCAATGCCGGCTGAAATACTGACGATCATTTGCCTTCTCTGCCAGAAAGTAGTGTTTGTTCCACACAGAATACTTGAAAAATAATCATACAATGCTAAAACAAAGGCAATAAAGATGGCATCAACTGAAAGGTCTCTCATTCTTTAGCATCTTGTAGAAGGTCATAATTCAAAGACTTCACCAACTTAACAGACTGAATGTAACCAGAAGCACTGTGCAGTTTCTGTTTTGTTTAATTTACTTGTGGGACATGGGCTTTGCTGGCTGGTCAGCAATTATTTCATGACTGTAGCTGCCCTTGAGCTGAGTGGCTTGTTAGACCATTTCAGGGGGGAGTTGAGAGACAACCACAATACTGTGGGTCTGGAGTCACGTCTAGACCAGAACAGGTGAGGATGGCAAAATTCCTTCCCTGAAGGTCATTAGTGAACCAGATGGGTTCTCCAACAACTGGCCATGGTTTCATGGTCATCAGTAGATTGCTAATTTTTGATTTAAAAAAAAATTCAAACCCCACCATCTCCCATAGTGAGATTCAAATCCGGTTGCCAGAACATTAGCCGAGTTTCTTGATTAATTGTCTTGTGGTAATACCACCAAACCATCATCTCCTCTATTATGCCATTAGATCTACTCAGGCTATAATATTCTCCTTGTTTCAACTATATAACGGAAGACACAGAGTGGGATGTACCTCTTTGCTTTCATAGAGGCATTCATCACTGTCAGCAGTACATGAATCAACAACAATTTGAAGGAAAGTTAGCTATCCATAGTCTCATCTACTCCTTCAATGTCATGCACTGAAGTTTACAGTGTGGTGCTCCACTTTCAGAGTGTAGAATGAAGTAAAACAGAGCTGTGCCTTAGTCCACAGACTTATGCCTATCCTGCATATATGTGGAAAAAGTTTACCTGAACTATGACTGACAATGTGGACAAAAATACACCGTGCATCGATCAGAACTCTTCCGTACAGATAATACTGTGCTAGTCACACATACAGAAATTCAGCTATCAAGAATGATGGACTATCTCTCTCTTTCTCTCTTGACTGCATCTTGTTCTCCCTGGCTGTAAATGTCAAGATGACTGTGATCATGGCACAAAGTGTTGCACCTCCACCCCTAGTCACACTAAATAATATCCTGCTAGGAGCTGTGAGCAATTCTGCTTCAGTCAATACATAACTTTCTGCCACCTACAAACAGACCCCATCACCAAAGATATATTTCCCTCCCCACCCTTATCCGCTTTCCGTAAAGACCATTCCCTCTGCGACTCCCTCGTCAGGTCCCTGCCCCCTACCAACCCACCCACCTCTCCCGGCACCCTCCCCTGCCACCGCAGGAATTGCCAAGCCTGGGCCCACATTTCCTCCCCTCACCTGTGTCCAAGGCTCCAAAGCAGCCTTCCACATCCATCACAGTTTCACCTGCACTTCCACACACGTCATTTACTGTATCCGTTGCTCCCGATGCGGTCTCCTCTACATTGGGGATACAGGACGCCTACTCACACAACGTTTCAGAGAACATCTCCGGGACACCTGCATAAACCAACTCCACCACCCCCTGGCCAAACACTTCAACTCCCCCTCTCACTCTGCCAATACATGGAGGAAGTCCATCGCCATTCCCTAACTACCTGTCACCTAGAGGAAGAACACGTCATCTTCCATCTCAGGAACCTCCAACCCCCCAGCATCAATGTGGATTTCACCAGTCTCCTCATTTCCCCTCCCCCATCCTTATCCAGTTCCAATCTTCCAACTCAGCACTGCCCTCATGATCTGTCCCACCTGTCAATCTTCCTTCTCACCTATATGCTCACCGTCTTCTCCGACTTATCACCATCACCCCACCTCCATCTACCTATCACACTCTCAGTTATCTTGCCCCCCCTGCATCACCCCCTCAGCTCACAGCCTCATTCCTGATGAAGAGCTTTTGCCCGAAACGTCGAATCTCCTTCTCCTCGGATGCTGCCTGAACCTGCTGTGCTTTTCCAGCACCACACTCTCAATACATAACAACTGTTGTGTATTTGTCTATAATTGACTGTCACTTTGAGAGTCTTATCATATGATGCAATTATGACATTGTCAGCCATTTTGGACAGAAACAACTCTGTTTAGCTTGCTGCCTTGTCAAGTGAACACCCTCTTAGTAAACATTCTTGTTGATTTAAACATACATACCCCTTCTTGAAATATAACATGAGGAGAAAACTGGCTGCGAACTTGGGATATGAACCCATATGTCATAAGGAAAAATAAGAAAACTATCAACAATATAGATTCTACTCTGCAGAGAATTGCACATTTTGGCTGAGGAGTGAGGAAAGACAGTGAATTTTTTGTACTCTTCCATTAAATATTTAAGCCATGGTATTAATGCTGAGAGGCTATACAAGTCACCTTCAAAAGTAAAACCAATAACTGAGGCACCAACAGCCAACTAGCAACAAAAAGCATTAAAATGGAAAAACGTGATTCTAAGAAGCCAAGAGGCAAGATGTCCTCTTATGCTTATTTTGTTCAGACTAGCTGAAAAGGATACAAGAGGAAAACTGGTGACAAGGGTAAAAACTGCTTAGAGATCCACCACCTTCATTGGGAAGAACCTGAATGGACAAAATCAAACTCAACTGGGCTGAAGAAAATCACATGTTATATTCCAAAACTGATCTAAAATGTGCCATTGTTTTTGATGGGAGTCTGGGAAACACGAAAAAAAATCTTTCAAAGTGAAAATCAAGCAGGAGAATCAAGAAAAATGTTGCAAAGCAAGATCAGTACATTCAGCAATTAGACCAAAGATTGAAGCAAAAGTCAAACCAAACAAGAAGTATGAATTGAACCATGATAGCACTTTACTAAGCCTTATAATTAATCTGCTCGTGAAGATTGTCAGTGACCACTACAGCTGTGACGTTGGTCATGTATAATCAAGAGCTCACCTGACAATTACAACCTTGCCCATGACATTCAAGTAAAAGCTTAACAATGAAGAAACTTGGGAAGTTGATAGACCATCTTGCATTGTGAAATTAGCCGATCAGATGTAGCAGTGCAATGAACAAGAGAATCCACTCAAGTTCAGCCTCGTGCCAAATACAAAATGAAACAAAAAGATATATCATTGAGTTGAATATTCACAAACTTGAACCAGAGGGCAATGGAATATATATTTGTCATATTGGAGACCAACAAATTGGTGCTTCCTTGAAAGTTAATGACCTTCCTGTACTTTTCAAACAAGTGCCACAGAACAAGGAAACTGAAGGTAACACCACCACTCTATGCTGGCAGCTTACTAAGCCTGCTTCTCTCACAGATTGTGAAAAGGGGACTGTAGACATTCAGCCCATGGGCAAGCATGAAGTAAAGCAAGTGGGTTGCTGAACTATCAATCTGCGATCTGAAACAAGAAGATGGGGAAGAATGTACTTGTGACAAATGCACTGACAGAGCAAGTGCTAAGGTTTGAGCACCCAAAATCGGAACACAGGAATCACAAAATGACTAACAAGTAGAGAGGTTAAAGAAGGTGAAAAATCAATCTTCTGATTGCATACTTTCTCGTGAAAGCAAAAGAGAAAATGCTGGAAAATCTCAGCAGGTCTGACAGCATCTGTAAGGAGAGAAAAGAGCTGACGTTTTGAGTCTAACTGACCCTTTCAGATGCTAGCAAATTAATTTCCATGTCCAAAATCTCAGTTTGAAAGCTTCATTGTCAATGAAAGAACAAACAACAGAAATTACAAAGCAATTTAAGAACTTTGTGATGAAAATAAGTGATTATACTGACCTGTGAAATTTCTATGCATTATTCTTTTATGAAGGGGCTTAAGGATGACAAAAGAATTAGCAAGAGTCATACATATTAAATATCTCAGAAAGGAACTGTCAAGTCAATCCAAAGGACTCAGGAAAGTATGCGTGTGAAACTGGGCTTCTAAAACACTACCATTGTAAATCAGGTTGGAAACCAATTTATCAAAGAATTACATGACACAAAAACTGAAGAGAAAGAAACAACCACTTTTACATATGAAATGGGAAAGCCAGTATAAATCATTTCTGGACAAAAGAGTTTAGGCAGAAAAGCCAGTGAGAAAAATGGACAGACACCTGAAGTATGCAAAAACCACAAGCAATGGTCATCCATTGGAATATCTGACATACTGTTATATGTATGTGATTGTAAATGTTTTCATTGCATAAACCTCTGAGGTAAAGGGGGAAAAACATGATTTATTTGTGTATGGTGGACTTTAAGAATCTGATCATGTGATATAATGTTGATGTCACTAGCAATTTTGGAGGGAAATAACTGTGGAGCTTTGCACTGTAGACCTAATACATCCTTTGTGAAGGGTCTTCTTTAAAATGCTGTGGCCTCCAATATCCTCTTTGAAACGTTAACAAGACTTTTTTTTTCCTTGATGAACAATATCATACAAAACAGACATGGTGTGGTTGACTCACAAAATATGCATAACATCAATCTGAACATTGGGATCAAGGTTACTGATCTCAGCACTTCGCTGCATGCCTATAAAACATGGATAACTTAAAGCTATAAAGAAGCTCAACAAATTTCATTGTTATAGGCTGTGGGATTTTATGGATATATCTGCAGAGCAAAATCACAATTGTAAGAGTACTCTTAAAGGAGGTGCTTTGTGCTTAGTTTCTTAGTGCTCTTCAAATATGTGGCTTTGTTGATTCAGGGTATGTTCGCAGGCTGGAATAAAAACAAAATACTGCAGGTTCTGGAAATTATTAACAAACACAGAGAATGCTAAAGAAACTCAGCAGGTCTGAGGAGACAGAAACAAAATTAATATTTCGAGTGTAGTACAACCCTTTTGCAGAATCTTAAAAGTGGTACTGTATTTGGAACTGAAAAATGTGTTGCTGGAAAAGCGCAGCAGGTCAGGCAGCATCCAAGGAGCAGGAGAATCGACGTTTCGGGCATAAGCCCTTCTTCAGGAATTGTATTTGGAACGTCAACTTTTGTCTCTCGCCTCAGATGCTGCCAGACCTGTAGTCTCTCGTATTCTTTTTGTTCCGCAGGATGGAAGGGGGGATGTAAGCTTTCTGTACGATGAAATAATTGGAACTAATGGAACATGCAAAGTTCTGCTTCGGGAGTGCCTACAACAATGACGTGAAGGCCCCTAGACATCGATCTCTGCACCTGGGAAACATGACCTGCTGGTTGAAGATAATGGGAACATCTGCGGCCTTGACACCACGGTGGCCAGATAGGCGTCTTCAAACATCAGCAAAGCAACACTGTATGGAAACACCCATCTGGACCATTACACGTTGCTGTGCAGTTCATCATCCTTTTATCGATGGAAGGGTGCCCGGTAATGTTACACAACACTGCCTTTCCAGACTGATCAACAACGACATGTGTTCATCGTCATTTTTAACACAAGAAGACGAATCTAATTCGAAACAAACAGCAGACGCCAATTAGAGTAGCATTTCGCAACAACCCAAACACACCTCGGTCTATGCCCAGAGACAGGCGGAACAAGGGAGACAGAGATACGCATGCCTCTCACCTCTTCCGGGTTTGGGGTGGTGGGCGGAGTCAAGTGCACGCGATGGCGTCACAATTAGCGTGTCGTTTCTGCGTGTGGGGGCGGGGAGACCTATTGTGCTGTGGCAACAATCGGTGCTGTGACAACCAATGGCGGAGGCCAGGAGGCGGTGGCTGCTCAGCGCCTGAAGCCACTCAGTGTGGAGTCGCAGCGGGGTCCGAGGCCGAGTCGCTCGCCGTTACCACAGCGACAGCGAAAGGGTGGACAGTCGGCCCGCATGCGGGGGACTTGGGTGAATCAGTGGAGTCGTCGGCGCGGTTAGCCGCTAATCGTTTACAGTAACATTCTGTGTGGCCGCGGTGAGAGGTAGGAGCGTGCCGGCACTGCTGCTGAGAGGGGCCGCTTTGTGATGAGACTTGGGCTGGCGTTGTCACACCCCCCGGGGGCTGGGCTGGGCTGGGCTGCCTGCCTGCCTTCCTGGGGAGGCTGTGCTCATGTAGGCCCTCTGCCTGGGACCCACACTCCCCACTCCACCACCCAGACTGGCTTTGACCTCAGTGTGAGTGACAGGCTTGGGTTGATCGGATTATCATCCTCAGATGACAGGCCGGGTTGTGTCGCTTAAAAATAACAAACAGCAATTTTTTAAATGTATTTGAGTTATTGGAGCTAATGATGCTTCATAATAAAACTCCCTTTGGAAGGTATTGGGGTATGATTGCAACTCCGTCAGAAATCAGATTGGGAGCACTGCAGAGCTCTTTTGGAAATGTCACTTATTACGTTTTATCCATTGCAGGGCAGTTCATAAAACATATTTTTCTATTTAAGGAGCAGCTGTGCATGGATTAATGTATGGGACTTATACATCAAGTTTATCCGATACTTTTTTGAGTAAAAGTGCGGATTAAAAATCAATTTTCAGGTGACAAATGTAATAACTCGTTTTGATTTTTACATTTTTGCTGGAGGCTGAACATCTGGCATGAGCACTTTTACCCGATTATCCAAAGGACATGGGCTATTTGTAAATCTTTCCATGGTTATTGAAGAAGATGGATGATGCTACCTTTGATTTTAATACTGTAACCTGTAAGCATGTGAGATGACGTGACACGCCCTGGTCCTGTAATCTATCATGTTTGCTATTGGTCCCCCTCACTGTTAGATCTACCCGTGCAATGCTTTGACCAATAGTCAGTATTTTGCTGAAAAACAATGCCCTTCCCTCTCAATTGATGTAAATCTTTCTCTTCAACGCTTTTTTTCCAGAAACAAAACAATGTTTAGAACATCTGTCTGGCTGCTGTTTAATGGTAGTAATCTTGCTGACAATCCACTTCTAATTACACTATAACAACACATCTACTGAAGTGCTAAAGGTTCAAAAAAATTTATCATTGAAGTCTTTGATAAGAATAACCATAATGAGCATGATGTGTTTAATTTTTACAAGTATATGTCATTCATGATGGTTCACATGACAGAGCACGTTCGTATGTTTCTGCACATTCATTGTATTTCCTGTCATGAATATTTCAGGAAGAGATCTGAATTGACTATCCTTGATTTTCTTAACATTTGATTGTGGCCAAATGTGGCTATTTATCAAGCATTTTGGTTGTAATGCCTTTAGAATGATCACAGGGTAATTTTAAAGTATATGTACAGTGTATAATTTTGAAATTTATAAGTGACAAATTGTGTTTTCGTGGAACACTATTGCCCTGTAAATTGAAGGATGCTGTTAAGTGTAGTAAAAAAAAATGCAAATTGATTTCCTGTAAAATTCTGGCATCAAAGTTGGCAACTTTGTTTCATTTGTTTTCTAGAAACTTTTTATCTTTTTGTTCTGGAGCATAGAGATGAAATTTATTACTGGGGTCTCCATTCAGTGTGTAGAGGGATACAAGGAGTTTTCTGCTGAAGTAACGTTAATAAAACAGAACAATTTGCTATTCATCTTATGCTGTTTCTTTTTAGCATATTATGGCCACCGTTTTTGTTGCCTTAATCCATTTGTTCGTTTCAAATTGCTTCAACATTAATTGAAGCACTTTGTACACAGATGCAATATAAGAGCAAGTCTTTCTGTGTGCTGTGATTGTAGCCTGTTTCTTCTTACTGAAGATACTGTCTGTGACTATTTTCCAGGAAATCTTCAGCTTGGTATGATTCAATTAATAATAAAAAAAACTCATCCCAGTTTCTCAGATAATATATGGTATTACATTTATAACTGAGTGTAATCTTATCT
Source organism: Hemiscyllium ocellatum (assembly GCF_020745735.1). Taxonomy (NCBI): domain Eukaryota; kingdom Metazoa; phylum Chordata; class Chondrichthyes; order Orectolobiformes; family Hemiscylliidae; genus Hemiscyllium; species Hemiscyllium ocellatum. The sequence goes on along the minus strand of NC_083401.1, from coordinate 62,812,776 downwards.
TAATTAGTGAATAATAAAACCATTTGGTGTCTTTGAACTGAAAGTTGTTGTCAAGAATCATGTTTTGTTGTAATTTTAGTGTAGCAGATTTTGTCTCCTGTCTGTAGTGGTAGTGTTCCTACCTCTGAACGAGAAGGCCTGGATTCAAGTCTGTTACTGAGGTGTATTGTAACATAGCTGAGCAGGTGGATTTAAAAATATCTACTGTAGCAGATTAAAATTATTTTCCAAAATGATATATCAGTGCTTCTGATTTTCTATGCAAGTTGTTCTTTCAGAAAAGTATACTGTCATAACATTGTGTTTCTAATACTAGAAGCTTGTGTAATTTTCATTTAACTATTAAAACAACAGTTTTTGGTTAGAAAGCAATTTTTGAAAATTTCATGTGAGCTTTGAGAGCACTTGTAGCTCAGGTTAAGGTTTTTAGATTAGATTAGATTACTTACAGTTTGGTCCAACAAGTCCACAGCGACCCTCCGAAGTGCAACCCACCCAGAGCCATTCCCCTACACCTAACACTACGGGCAATTCAGCATGGCCAATTCACCTAACCTGCACATTTTTGGACTGTGGGAGGAAACCGGAGCACCCAGAGGAAACCCACGCAGACACTGTGCTGGATGTAAATTTGCTTGCTGAGCTGGAAGGTTCATTTTCAGACATTTCTTCACCATAATAGTTAACACCGTCAGTGAGCCTCCAGTGAAACACTGGTTCATGACCCGCTTTCTGTTGATGTGTTTAGGTTTCCTTGGGTTTGTGGTGTCATTTCCTATTCTTTTTCGCAGATGCTGGTAAATGGGGTCCTAGTTCATGTTTTTGTTAATAGAAATCCGGTTGAAATGCCATACTTCTGTGAATTCTTGTGTGTGTCTCTGTTTGGCTTGTCCTATGATGGATGTGTTGTCCCAGTCAAATTGGTGTCCTTCCTCATCTGTATGTAAGGAAGATCATGTAAATGAGATCCCATTGTACTTGTGAGTTAGAACATTAATTACACAAGCTTTTAACATTGTAACTTTCTAGTAAATCATTTGCAGTTTTTCTTTGCTGCTATACACTATTGGTAATTTTACCTGCGCATAATGTTTGCTATGTCTTCAGTGTGAATACAAATTTATTATTTGTTTATATTTTGTCTTATCCTGAACAACTCTAAATTAACATCAGTGATAAACACTTTCCCACTTTTCATGAATTTTATTAAAGAACCAGTTAGCTTGAGATATTGTTAGCAACAAAGCAAGTCAATCGTTGGTCATGGAACAGGAAAGTAGGAGTTCAGACTGTATCCACAAGGAGGGAGTAGTATTTTGGAGTACAAGGCTGTCAGTGCAAGTAATCCAGCTGATTCATTCGCAAAGAAAGACTTCACAACTTATTTCTCATTCATAAAATGAAACAGAGAATAAGTTTGGGTGCAGTCTCAGGAAATTCTTAAAATGCAGTTGATCTGCTCTTCTAAATAGAGGCAAAAATATAGATTCAGTTAGATACCATGTTTAGGATGTGGTGAGCTGAGGAATTTTCTAGATGAATGAGCAATAAATTGCCTGCCTTGCCTGTACTTGCTTGCCCTTATCTATTCTGGATGCTCTATTTCTTTCATGGAACGCTTCTGTACGTGATTATCAATGATCAAAGTTCCTGTATGTATTAGATTAGAAAATAGCAACCCATAAAAACAGTCGTGATAAAGACATGTTGTTTAATGAAACAGAATTTTCTTTTCAGCAATTTTTAGTTTGCAAAATTGCTGGTACTCTATTATGTCATCTTTGGTAGTTTGTCACATTTAATAATAATAAAGTGGGCATTTAATTAGAATCAAATGTACTGCCTTTGAAATGCATATGAGAATAGTCAGTTGTTAGATGTAGTTAGGAGGTGAAAACCGTTTCGCCTGCTCCTCCTTCCCCTCCAGTGAGTAGGCAACCTTTTGCCCCTTCGGTTTCTGCAGGTAGATAAATTGGTGAGATCTAAAAGTTATATTAATTTTTTAATATTTTTAGACATCAGTAATTTGTACCAACAGTTTAATCTTCAGACTGTGTGCTACTGAGATTTAATGAGATAATGAATACATCTCCCAGCACTAATAAATGGAACTCTCCAATGTTCTCTCAACACAATAAATTTGGCTACAATTAATTGAAATACATTAACTTTTTTAAAATGTGTGACAATGCCTAACAATAAGGAGGACAGGTATAGTCTTTTATTTTACACTTGAGTTATTGCATTCTTTTAAAGATTCACCTTGAATGTAACATTTCATTTGAATTACAAATAAGTACAGCAAATTCACTAGGTTCACAATTCAGTTTAACTACTTCTTAATTTTATAAAAATAACCTTTTTATTTTCCCACTAACTCTTAAAGCATCTTATTTCTTTCATTTAAATGGGAGAACTCTTTAGTACACAAGATTTAAGAGCATAAAGCTATTTAATCATTTGTGATGTCAATGTGGATTTAATGTTATTTAATATTTGTTCAGGCAATGATACATGGTACATTTGTTAGAATGTAGGATCTCTGATAGTTTGTTGGAATGATTACGATGGCCCATTTGCCCACCAATATGTGCAAGCTGAATGTAAAAGCAAATCAGCTACTCCTGCTCTCTTGTCCATTACATGAAGTGCTGACATTTCTTTCTCTTCAGAAGCTTATCTAGTTTATTTTGACAAGCTTGATTTGAATCTGCCTCACCACACTCTGTTGATGCATTCCAGATCCTACCATTTGCTGTACTTATAAAGGTTTCCTGAAGTCACATTTGTTCTTTGGCAATTATATTAGATCAATTGCAGAAACAGAAATTGTTGAAAAAGCTCAGCAGCTCTGGCAGCATCTACGGAGAGAAATCGGATTTAACGTTTTGGGTTGAGTCGAGTGACCCTTCTTAGAACTGGGTCACTGGACTGAAATTCTGATTTCTCTGCACAGATGCTGCCAAACCCCCCCCCCCCCCCCCCCCCCGCCCGGAGCTTCCCCAGCAATATTTATTGTTTTTTGATTTACAGCATCTGCAGTTCTTTCGGTTTTTATTTAAGTCAGTTTTGGTTCTTTTTAATCACTCATGGGATGTGAACGTTGCTGGCTAGGTCAGCATTTATTAGCCCTCCCTACTTGCACTTGAGAAAGTGGTGATGAGTTGCCTCTTGAACAATTGCAATCCAATTGCTGTTGGACAATCAAAACTGGAAAATCGGTAATAGTCACCATTCTGATATGGAAATATAAGAGAGAAATTTACATGTTGGGGTATTCCCATCTATCTGCTGCCCTTGTCCTTTGAGATGACAGTAGTTGTGGGTTTGGAAGGTGTTGCCTTGGTGAATTGCTTCAGTGCATCTTGTAGATAATACACACTTTTACTACTGTGTGTTGGTGAAAGTAGATGTGATTCCAGTCAAGTGACTTGCTTTGTGTCAAGCCTTTTGAGCGTTGTTGGAGCTGCAGTCAAACAGGTATGTGGGGAATGTACTCATGATTTGGACTTTTTTTTGTGGCTGGTGAACAGGCTTTGGGCGTCAGAAGGTGAGTTACTTGCTGCAGGATTCCTAGCCTCTGGCATGCTTTTGAAGCCACTGAATTTACATGGCTAGTCCAGTTCAGTTTCTGAACAATAGATACTGGATATTGATTAGTGGGCGATTCAGTGTTTATAATACCATGAATATCACAGAGTAATGACTAGGTTCTCTCTTGATAAAGATGGTCATTGTCTGGCAGTTACCTGGAATGGATGTTACTTGTCACTTGTAAGCCCAAGCCTGGATATTAGCCAATTATTGTTTCATTTGGTTATGGGCTGCCTCAGTATCTGAATCATTATAAATGACGCTGAACATTGTGTATTCATTTGTGACCATCGCCACTTCTGACTTTATAATGGAGGGAAGATCATTGAGAAAGTACGTAAAGATGGTTGGACCTGGCTATTACTTAGGTAAAAACAAGGAATGCAGGTGCTGGAAACCAGAGTCGAGATTAGAGTGTGTATTCCTGATGAAGGGCTTTTGCCCAAAATGTCGATTTTACTGCTCCTCAAATGCTGCCTGAACTGCTGTCCTTTTCCAGCACCACTCTAACCCTGGCTATTACTTAGATGTACTCCTGCAGAGATGTCAGGGAGCTGAGAACTTTTATGACATTTTCACCATTAGGGTCAGTTTTTCTCTTCATCCTGTGCAGATCCCTCATGATCTTGGGCATTTTTATTAAATATATTATCAACTATTTCTAAGGAGATCAGCTTCAGCTTCTCCATTTTGTTCTGTGCCTTCTCAAAAGCCTTTATCTTTTCTAAAATGTGATGTCTCACAACTTATGTTTCTTTCATTGATATTATCTTGGAATTTCAACCCAATCACCTCTTATTCTCGTATATTGGGTGCCATATACATTTTTCTGGAGGTCATTTCTCATGATTTCACAGTTAATTTTACTAATGCAATAGATTATGCTGCTTATTGTTTCCAGATGTGTATCCCATAAAGCGATGTGCATGACGTTGCTGGTGTCTTCGCAATACCAAAGAGTCGAAAATAACTTTTTGAATATTTGAAAGTTGGATTTTAAAATAAAAGCATATTTTGGCCAGTTCTGTGAAGTAATTTTAAGACATCAAAATATCTTTCTGGATTAGTGACCTAATTGATGAGAGATCATGTTATTGCAGTTACCTTCTGTTGTGTTAATGGTAGGTGTTTACACGGTTGAGGTTATGGCAGGTGGAATAAACAGATCAAAGTCATTAGTTTTGATCTGACTTCAGAGCAGAAGAATAAAGTTCTTCAGTTTAGAAGAAGCAATACTACAGAATTTCTGTCTCGGGTATGTTGCAGGTTAATTATCATCAGTAAATTAATCCATTTTCAAGTTGTCAACCATGACTCATTTGGTCACACTCTTGTCCCTGAGTCAAAAGGTTGTGAGTTAAGGTCCTCCTATTCCAATTATTGAGTACAAGATCTAGGCTGGCACACTGATACAGTGCTGGGGAGGAGTGATGCATCAAAGATGTCTTCTCTTTTTTGGATGAGATATTAAACTGAGGCCTTGAGTGACACATCAGTGGATGTAAAAAAAAAGTCCAGTTCCGTTTCTTTGAAATACATCAGGAGAGTTTCTCATGGAGTCTGAAACACTATTTGTTCCTCTGCTCATGTCACAAAAATAGATTATCTGATCATTGTCAATTTGCAATTTGTGGCAGTTTGTTCTGTACAAATTGGCAGATATATTCCTTACATTACTACATTGACTTAATTTATAAAGTACCTTCATTGGTTGTAAATTACTTGGGAATTTCTAGTGGCTATGAAAGCACTAAATAAATGAAAAGGCTTTTAATTTGAAACTCTTCACCAGAATTGTCCGAACCTTTCTCATGTCAGATCTCTTGCATGCATTCATCTGCCATTTTTCATATTTTTGGCATCAGTGTAAGAATTTTTGTTACTATGTACTGTTGACTGAAGTCTCAAAAAAATGTGGTCATTAAGTTAGTTGTAGAATTCTCTATTCAACGTCACTGTGAATGTAGGGCCTGGCAGAAGGTGTTGGAAATGGTCGTAATCACTGGGGTCTGTGCGACTCGGATGTCCACGCACATTTAACGAGTAACTTGTAATCAGGATTGTTGGTCCAAAGCAGCCAATCTGGCCAAGTGGCCAGTGCTCTTGTTTTGAATAACAACTGGAAATCGGGAACTGGAAACAGCAAAAGCACTCAGGCACATGATTTCTCCTTTTGGACCCTGAGTGGATGTACATATTCAATAACTGCAGTTCATGAAATATAACTTGCTCAATATCCTCTTTTGTGAGTCTGAGGAAGAGTCATATCAAACTTGGAATGTTCACTGCATTTCCTTCCACAGGAATTTCTCCAGAATTCTGTTTGTTACATGTTTTTGAGGGCAGCTAGAGATTGGTAAGAAATGCTGACCTCATCAGCGATACTCCTGTTAAACGACAAATAAGAAGTAAAACTCTGAGTCCGTGTGTTGCTTATTGCAAAAACATTAGTATTTTGCATGGATGCAATATTTATTTTCACTAAATGCCCTGAAGCCACCAGTATAGTGTATCACAGAAATAGTATTGAATGTATGATTTCCTTCATCCCGAAATTCGTGATCTGAGTTGAATTGCTTTGTTTAAATAGGGAGAGTAAAGAAGAATGGACTATTTTCTCGACTGCTTTTTGTATATCTGGCTCCTGGAAAACACAATGTTGAGTGAGATTTTGGGATGAGGAATAATCCCTTCTCCTGACTGGAGAGAAACAACGGACGGCACAATGGTGGCTCAGTGATTAGCACTGCTGCCTCGCTGCGCCAGGGATCCAGGTTCAATTCCAGCCTCGGGCGACTGCGTGGTGTTTGCACATTCTTCCCATGTTTCCGTGGGTTTCCACCAGGTGCTCCGGTTTCCTCCCACACTCCAAAGATGTGTGGGTCAGGTGAATTGGCCATGCTAAATTGCCCATAGTGGTAGGTGCATATGTAGGGGAATAGGTCTGGGTGGGTTACTCTTCGGAGGGTCAGTGTGGACTTATTGGGCCAAAGGCCCTGTTTCCACACTGTAGGGAATCTAAAATTAAAAAAAGGGCTTGAGAGTTACTCCAACCAAAACCAAACCTTGAAAGCTTTCACATATGTACTGCCAATACCCAACTATGTTTCATTTCTACCCTAGGGGCGTAGACAAGTTGGGGTTGATCAACTGGAGGTGAGGCAGGCTGAGTTGGGTGGTTAGGAGAGATAATTTGAGAATCCGTTGTGCAGTCATCCAGGTATTAAAATATCTTACACACAATTTTCCTTGATGATTTATCTGTTGCTCAGTCTGACATATTCTGTGACTGCTACATTCATTTGCACAGAGCTGGAAGAGTACAGCATTGTCTGTCAGAAGATAGTTTCCCGGTATTTCACAGATGTTCATTTGTCAGGACATTGCAGCATATTGATTTTCCTCTTTTTGTCTTGTATCTGCTCTCCGATATGTTTGTCCCATTGAATATAAAAGTGAATCTGTATAAAACCTTCATAAAACCACAGTTGTCAAAATGTGTCCAGTTTTGGATTGCACACTATCAGAAAGTTACAGAGCTAGTGTAGTTTACTAGGCTGTTGTAAGGAAATACAAATATGACAGGTGGGAAACATGGGACGTTTGCATTCCGGCAGAGAACATAATGGGCTGATATATGTTTAAAATTGTCAGACTGGAATAGAATAATAGCAGTAGACTTTTCCCGCTAATTTGAAAGATCTAAAACAAAAATGCATGCTATAAATACTTCTGTAAAAATTGTCACGTAAAAGATAATGCCTAAAGACATTTTTTTTCATATACTGCATATCTAAGAGTTTTCCAAAGGTCATTACAAGAGTTTATTGACTTTGAGGCATACATAGAAATATTTAGATTTTCTTTTGACCAATTCTCATGATAATAATTCTGCCAGTCATTGGATCACATAGTACACTTTAATCTTATCATTCTTTGTTATGCAAGTGCAACTATAATGCTGTGAGGAAGAGATTATAGGATTTTGACCCAGCAACAGTGAAGGAACAGCAATGTTGTTCTATGTTGGGATAATGTATGGTTTAAAGTAAACTTGGGGGAATGGTGTTCCCATGAATCTGCTGCTTCTGTGTGGTAGAGGTCTTGAGTTTGTTGTTGAAGGAGGCTGAGTGAGTTGAGAATACACACTGCTGTCAAACCGAGGTTATACCTGGGTCTCTGGATTAATAGTCTAACAATAATCGTACTCGGCCATCGTCTAACCACAGTCTAAGACCCATTTATGATTCCAATAACCTCCTGATAACTTGTTTTGTGTTGGTTTATTTTAGGGTGAAAAACAATTTTTATTTTTCATTTTAGGTTAGTTTTGTCAATTTTCTTCATAGCTTTTTATATTTAGGTATGCTGAAGCAGGAGCAAGCTGATCAGTCTTTGAGTCTGTTCTACCATTCTAGATCATGTCTGATCGTCTACTTCAAAGCCATTTTTCTGTGTTCTCTCTATATCCCTTGATGTAATTAGTATTCAGACATCCTTTGATCTCTATCTTGAACTTACTCACTGACTGAGCTTCCATAGCTCTCTGAGGAAATGAGCTCCAAAGTCACTGAACAAATACCTCATTTCCATCCTAAATTGCTTACCCGCTATTCTAAGACTGTCTTTCCTAGACCCAAAGCCAGGAAAAACATCCTTTGTGTGCCGCTCTGTCCAGCTTTTTAAAAAGTTTGTATGCTTCATTGAGAATGCTCTGATTTTTTTTAAATGCCAGAGAATACAGGCCTAATGTTGTCAACTTCTTCTCAGTTCTCTGGACAGTTTTCCATCCCAGGGAATGAACTGTATAATTACAGCAAGATATCTTTACTGCAATGCTCAAACATATGTGATGAACACAAGCTAACTATTTTGAGTTCTGAATTGCCTGTATATGCATGTGAGGTTATGAACAAAGGCACCAAATCCCTTTGGGCATAAAGAGAGGGTGGTTGGAAAGTGTTTAAGAAATACCGTGCACTGCCATTCATCCTGCCAAAGTGGATAACCTCCCATTTAGCCATATAATATTCCATTTGCTGTTCACATGCCCACTCATCCAGCCTGTCCAAACTCCCAGGAAGCCTCTTTAAATCATCCGCAAAACTCGTATTCCCAGGTTAGTTTTGTGTAGGAGCAGGAGTGGGCTTGACTGCTGCAAGGTCTACTATTCCAAAGTTATTTGCTTTGCATCGTCTGCAGTCTTGGAAATATTACATTTAATAACCAAATTCTTGTTATTGATATAGATTGTGAACAGTTGGTACCCCAAGCACTAATCCTCGTGGTACACTGATAGTCACAGCTTGCCAACCTGAAAATTATGGGTGGCACGGTGGCTCAGTGGTTAGCACTGCTGCCTCACAGCACCAGAGACCTGGGTTCAATTCCCGCCTCAGGCGACTGACTGTGTGGAGTTTGCACGTTCTCCCTGTGTCTGCGTGGGTTTCCTCCGGGTGCTCCGGTTTCCTCCCACAGTCCAAAAATGTGCGGGTCAGGTGAATTGGCCATGCTAAATTGCCCGTAGTGTTAGGTAAGGGGTAAATGTAGGGGTGTGGGTGGGTTGCGCTTCGGCGGGTCGGTGTGGACTTGTTGGGCCGAAGGGCCTGTTTCCACACTGTAGGTAATCTAATTATCCACTTATTCCTATATTTGTTTTTGTTCTTTCATGGCATTCTAGACCAACATTTTTTGCCTGTCCTTAGTTCCAAGCCAGAATGATGTACGGCTAGCTGGGAAATTGTATTCCCATGCTTTTGCTGCCCTAAGTGGTAGAAATTTTGGTTTAGAAGGTTCTGTCATAGGAGTCTGCATGAATTGATATGATACATCTTGTGGTTGGTACACATTGCTGCCACTGTATGTTGGTGACTGAGGTTTGAACATCGTATGTTTTTGACCTGAATGATGTCTAGCTTCTTAACTGTCATTGGAGCTGCAAACATTGACACAAGACTCTATTGTGACTCTATTGATGGTGCACACCTTTTGGGGAGTGTTTATCTGTGACCTGCTTTTGTCACAATATACATGTGGCTGGCTTAATTCAGTTTTTGGTCAATGATCTTGATGGCACCTGATTCAAACATAATAGAATCATAGAGTTATACAGCTCAGGAACAGACCCTTTAGTCCAACACGTCTGCACCAACTGGATGTCCGAAACCGATCTAGTCCCATTTGCTGGCATTTGCCCTACTTCTCTCTCAACTCTCTATTTTCATTCATCTATTCAGATGATTTCTTAATGTTGTTTTTATACCAGCCTTCACCTCTTCCTCTGGCAGATCATTCCATACATGTGCCACCCTTTGAGTGAAAAGGTTGCCCCTCAGGTCCCTTTTAAATCTTTCCCTTCCCACTCTAGTTTTAGACTCCATACTCTATTACTACCATTTTTAGTTTACCACCCCTCCTGGGTTTGTATCATTGGCAAGTTTTAAAACTATTGTACTATATATTCCAATATCCAAGTCATTTAAGCAGTGGTCCTAAGTGAGCACCACTTTTACCATATTGAGAAGCAACCATTCACTGTGATTCATGGTTTTAATATCCTTAATCCAATTTTGTTATTCAAGTTGATGCTAATCTTTGCATTCCATGATGGTTTTATGTAGAACTTTGTCAAACATTTTCTTAAAATCTATGTAGTAAAAAGTGAGGTCTGCAGATGCTGGAGATCAGAGCTGAAAATGTGTTGCTGGTTAAAGCGCAGCAGGTCAGGCAGCATCCAAGGAACAGGAAATTCGACGTTTCGGGCAAAAGCCTGATGAAGGGCTTTTGCCCGAAACGTTGAATATCCTGTTCCTTGGATGCTGCCTGACCTGCTGCGCTTTAACCAGCAACACATTTTCAGCTTAAAATCTATGTAGTCAATATTCATTGCATTACTTTCATGAACTTCTGTTCCCTCATTTTAAAAATTCAATTTGATTAATCAAGAACGATTTGCCTTTTTCAAATTTGTTTGCTGTCCTTAAGGAATCAAACTCTGTACTCAAAGTGCTTGTTGAATTTGTTTCTTTGCATTATTATTTTTAAAACTTTGCATTCTACTGGTCACCCTCTAGTTTATTAGAAATATCATTACACCCTTTTTTTTGGAATAAAGGTGGAACTTTTGCCATTATTGAAATCTCTTGTACCACTCTACATGTACTTTTGTATTCATGGTATTACAACACGGGTAAACCCTCTGCTTAATTTAAACCAGCACCACAGAAAAGATCATGCAGCAATCTGTGAAAATTAGAGAGACCAAGAGCTATTTAAATTAAAAAAAACTTTAGTTCTTAACGTGTAACAGAATAATTAACTACCAACTATTTACAATTCCTTGTAACCAATATTTTACTTTCCACTTCTATAATACTAGTCCGATGAAACCCCGAGAAGATTTACCAAAAAATTCAAATTTCAAAACCAGCCAACTATCAAATCTTCTGTAGATTTGCTCTCCAGGTTAGTGTTGATTTTTTTTCTCTCTGTGCAAACTCTTTCTCTAGACAGTTCTCACTAGCAGCCTACATCTGTTGGTCTTTTGACAGTTCTCTCCCAACTGTTCAATTTTATTGGTCCTATCTTGCCAGAGCTTTGGATTTTGTCATTGGCTTTTAATATTGTCAATATACTACATTGATTGGAGTTTGGTTTTCTTTGGGGTATCACTTAAGTTGATTTGGCCTAATTAAATTTGTTTTTGTCTGGTGACCAACTACCCTAGCTGCTGGACCACTTTACCTTAGTCAGAACACTTGGTGCGGTCAGGTAGTTCTGCTAGCTTTTAACTCTCTTTAAAGGTTCAGGACATCCACATCTTCATAACAGTGGGAGGTGGATGTCCCTGTCCAGGCCAGAATTTATTGCCCTGAAGGCAATGGTGAGATATTTTCTAGAACTGCTAGTGTCAGTACAGTGTTGGTGCACCCTCCATGCCTTAAAAGAGGAAATTCCAGGATTCTGACCCAGCAAAGAAATAGACTTCTACATCCTGAACTTTGTTCTTCTAGATGGTAGAAATCATGGGTTTGAAAAGTGATCTCAGTAGCCTTGGTAAGTTGTTGCAGTGCATCTTGTAGGTGGTGTGCATTGCTGCCATTGAGTGTTGATAGTGGAGAGAGAGAGGGAATATTGAACATGTTAGATGGGGTGTCATTCAAGCAACTGCTTTCTCCTGGACGGTGTCCACCTTTTTTATGTAGTGTTGGAGCAGCACACATGCAGGAAATATTCCATCACACTCCTGACTTGTGCATTATAGTTAATGGGCAGGCTTTGAGAAGGCAGGTAGTCAATTATTTGCTGCAGAATTTCCAGCCTGTGACCTGCTTTTATAGCCAAAGTATTTATATAGATAGACCAGTTCAGTTTCTGGGTCAAGGGTAATCCTCAGAATGCTGATTATAGTGGAGTGTTGAGTGATGATAATGCCATTGAATGTGAAGAGCGTGATTGTTAGATTCCGTCTTGTTAGAGTTGATTATTGCTTGGCACGTGTATAAAACAATGTTACTGCCCATCTATAAGATTGAGAGTGGAAAGTCATGCCTCACAAATTTGTTCGGGTTCTTCAATGAAGTAACCAGGAAGGCTGACGAGGGCAGGGTGGTAGATGTAATCTATATAGATTTCAGTAAGGCCTTTGATAGGGTTCCAAATGCCAGGCTGCTCTAGAAGGTTAAATTACATGGCATTCAGGGTGAGCTCGCAAGTTGGATACACAGTTGGCTTGGTTGTAGGAAGCAGAGGGTAATAGTGGAAGGATACCTGTTGGACTGGAGGCCTGTGGCAAACAGAGTGCCTCACTGGGCCCATTACTGTGTGGTATCAGTGATTTGCATTGAATGTACAATGATGATTAGCAAGTTTGTTGACACTAAAATGGGTGGTATCGTGGACAGTGAGGAAACAGAAATTTCAACAGGACCTTGATCAACTGGGGAAGTGGGCCGTGAAATGGCAAATGGAGTTTAGAACATAGAATAATACAGTGCAGAACAGGCCCTTCGGCCCTCTTCTTGTGCCAACTTGTGAACTATTCTCAGCTCGTCCCCCTACACTATCCCAAAATCATCCATGTGCTGATTTAAGGACTGTTTAAATCTCCCTAATGTGGCTGAGTTGACTACATTAGCAGGTAGAGCATTCCATGCCCTTGCCACTCTCTGCGTAAAGAACCTGCCTCTGACATCTGTCTTGAATCTATCACACCTCAATTTGTAGTTATGCCCTCTCGTACAAGCTGACATCATCATCCTAGGAAAAAGTCTTTCGCTGTTTACCCTATCTCATCCTCTGATCATCTTGTATGTCTCTATCAAATCCCCTCTTAGCTGCCTTCTTGCCAATGAGAGTTCTAAGTCTCTCAACCTTTCCTCCTAAGACCTTCCGTCCAGCCCAGCAACATCGTGGTAAATCTCCTCTGCACCTTTTCCAATGCTTCCACATCCTTCCCAAGATATGGCAACCAGAACTGTACACAATATTCCAAGTGTGGCCACACCAGCGTTTTGTATAGTTGAGCATGATATAGCATCTCCAGAACTCAATCCCTCTACGAATGAAACCTAACACACGGTGTGCCTTCTTAACAGCACTAGCCACCGGAGTCTAGTATATGGACTCAGAGATCCCTCTGCACATCCACACTCCCAAAAATCTTTCCATCGACCCAGTACTCTGTCTTCCTGTTATTCTTGTTAAAGTGCATCACCTCACGTTTAGCTGCATTGAACTCCATTTGTCACCTCTCAGTCCAATTCTGCATTTTATCCAAGTCCCTCTGCAACCTGTAACATTCTTCCACACTGCCCACTATTCCACCAACTTTAGTGTCATCTGCAAATTTACTAATCTATCCATCTATGCCTGCGTCTAAGTCATTTATAAAAACGGCAAACAGCAATGGTCCCAAAACAGATCCTTGTGGCACACCACTAGTGATCAGACTCCAGGCTGAATATTTTCCGTCAACCACCACTTGCTGCCTTCTGTCAGAAAGCCAGTTTCTAATCCAAACTGCTAAATCACTCTCAATTCCATGCCTCTGCATTTTCTCCAGCAGCCTACCATGTGAAACCTTATCAAAGGCTTTACTGAAGTCCATATATACCCCGTCAACTGCCCTACCCTCCTCTACATGCTTGGTCACCTTCTCAGAAAACTCTGAGGTTTGTGAGACCCGACCTGCCCAGCCCTTGATGAAACTGTGTTGACTATCTGAAATCAAATTGTTGCTTGCTAGATGATTATAAATCTTACCTCTTCTAATCCTTTCCTACAACAGAAGTAAGGCTCATCGGTCAATAATTACTTGGATCATATCTACTGCCCTTCTTGAACAAGGGAACAACATTTCCAATCCTCCAGTCCTCTGGTACTAAATCTGTAGACAATGACGACTGAAATATCAAAGTCAAGGGCTCTGCTATCTCCTCCCTAGCTTCCCAGAGAATCCTCGGATACATCCCATCCGGCCCAGGGGACTTGTCTACTTTAACACCTTGTAGAATTGATAACATCCGTTTATAACTAACCTCGATCCTTTCTAGCCTAATATCTTATACCTCATTCTTCTCCTCTACAATATTCTCCTTTTTCCTGAGTGAAAACCAATGAGAAATATTCGTTTAGTACCTCTCCGATCTCCACAGGGTTCACACTCAACTTCCCACTTCTGTCTTTGGCCGTATTCCTACCCTAATCATCCTTTTATTCCTCACATTCCTATAGAAAGCTTTAGGGTTCTCCTTTATTCCATTTGCTAAAGACTGCTCATGTCCTCTCTTTACTCTTCTTAACTCTCTCTTTAAATGCTTCCTAGCTGATCTGTAACTCTCCATCACCTCATCTGTACCATCTTGCCTCATCAACATATAAGCCTCTTTCTTCTTCTTCTTCACAAGAGATGCAATTTCTGTAGTAAACCACAGTTCCCTTACCTTTATCACTTCCTCCCTGCCTGACAGGGAAATACCTATCAAAGACACACAATATCTGTTCCTTAAACCAGCTCCACATTTCCATTGTCTGCATCCCCTGCATTTTGCTACCCCATTCTATGCATCTTAATTCTTGCCTAATTGCATTATAATTGCCCTTGCCCCATCGATAACTCTTGACCTGTGGCATGTACACATTTCCGTCGCTAAACTAAACTTAACTGAATTATGGTCACTCTCTCAAGTGTTCACCTACAGCTAAATCAAACACCTGGCCTGGTTCATTGCCAAGCACCAGATTGAGTAGTAGCCTCCCCTCTTGTCAGCCCTTCGACATATAGTGACAAAAACTGATCCATCTGACATACTAGAGTTATAGTATTTCCAGTCAATGTTGGGGAAGTTAAAGTCCCCCATAATGACTACCCTGTTCCTTTCACTCCTACCCAGAATAATTTTGCTAATCCTCTCTTCCACCTCCCTGGAACTCTGCAGAGGCCTATTAAAAAAAAACCTCCAAACAGTGTGACCTCTCCTCTCCTGTTTCTAACCTCAGCCCACACTACCTCAGTATACGAGACCTTATGGAAAGTTCTTTCAACCACAGTAACACTATCCTTGACTAACAAGGCCACGCCTCCCCCTCTTTTACTGCCTTGCCTGTTCTTAAAGAAAGATCTAAACCCTGGAACCTAAAACATCCAATCCTCACCCTGCTGTATCCGTGTTTCCGAAAGTGCAGTCACAGATAGGGTAGTGAACATGTTTTTTGGCACACTGGCCTTTAGTAGTCAGGGCATTGAGTGTAGAAGTTGGGATGTTATGTTGCAGTTGTACAGGATGTTGGTGAGGTCGTACTTGGAGTATTATGTTCAATTTTGGTCACCTTGTTATAGGAAGGATGTTATTAAATTGGAAAGAGTGCAGAAGAAGTTTACCAGGATGTTGCCCAGGCTTGACAGTCTGAGTTATCGGGAGAGGTTGGTCAAGTTACAACTTTTTCCTTTAAAGATAGGAAACTGAAGGTTGGGGGGTGGATAGTAGAGAGGTCTTATAGAAGTGTATAAAATCATGAGAGGCATGGATTGGATGAATGCATTTGGAGTCTTTTTTTCCTGGTTTGGGAAGCGAGGACTAGAGGACATCAGTTCAAGGTTCGAGGGGAAAGAATAAAAGGGAACCTTATGGGCAACGTATTTTTACACAGAGGTGGTACGCCCATGGAATGAGCTGCCAGCAGAAGTGGCTGAGGAAGGTGCATTGACAACATTTAAAAGGAATTTGGACAAATACATGGATAGAAAATGTTTAGATGGATATGTTCTGGGAAATGTGGTTAGTGTGGATGGACATTTTGATCAGCATGGACCAGTTTGGGCCAGAAGGCCTGTCTCCGTGCTGTAGGACTCTGACACCAGCATTGAAATCCTGCACTTGTGATGACTGATCTCCATCTACCACAACCATCATCTTTTATGCTGGGTATGAATTCAACCAGCAAAGAGTTTTCCTCTTGAGTCATAAACGTCAAAATAAGAGTAGGCAGTTCAGCCCTCTGAGCGTGCTCTGCTATTCCATCTGATCTTGGCTGATCACCCAAT
The DNA here is from genome assembly GCF_020745735.1 of Hemiscyllium ocellatum. Taxonomy (NCBI): domain Eukaryota; kingdom Metazoa; phylum Chordata; class Chondrichthyes; order Orectolobiformes; family Hemiscylliidae; genus Hemiscyllium; species Hemiscyllium ocellatum. Next base: position 62,796,638 of record NC_083401.1, on the reverse strand, counting down.
TCAGTACCCTGTTCCCATTCTCTCCCCTAAGCATTATTTTAATTTTGACTGCTTTCTGTGGCAGAGAATTTCACAGGCTCACCACCCTATGGATGAAGAAATTTCTCCTCATCTCAGCCCTAAATGGCCTTCTCCATATATTTAGACTGTGACCCCTGGTTTAGGACTCACCAGTCATTGAAAGCATCCTTCCTGCATTTACCCAGTCTAGTTTTGTTGAACTTCTAAGAGGCCCCTTACTCTCGTAAACCCCAGTGAATGTAGTCCTAACAGATTCAAACTTCCTCTTCATAAGTCTGCCATTGTAGAATCCGGTTCACCGCATTCCCTCTAAGCCAGACCATTATTTTTCAAATAAGGAAACCAAAACTGCAGACAATACTCTTGGTGGCCTCACCAAGCCCTGTATAACTGCAGCAAGATGTCTCTGCTCCTGCATTTTACTCCTGCAATGAAGCCAACATATCATTTGCTATCTTCACCAGCTGCTGCACCTATATGCTTACTACCAGTGACTGGTGTATGAGGACACCTAGGTCTCACTGCATCTCCCCCATCTTCAATCTACCACCATTCAGATAATGGCAATACATAATATAGATAATAATAATATCCAAATTATACTTAATCTGCCATGTATTTGCCCTTTCCCTCAACTTGACCTTTACAAACTCCTCTGTAAACCTTCCCCCAGCTGTAAGAATATCTACTTACCATCGTTCTCTTATCTGTCACTAAACCAATATTATATCCAGGTTGCTACTTTCCCTTTTACATAACGACCTATAATTTTCCTCAAGTCTGTGGCACTGCCACAGAAAATGTTCGAGAATGTTTTTAAGAAGCAGGTAAATATATTTCTTAGGGCTAAAGGGTTCAGAGAGTATAGGACAAAAGTGGGAACAGAGTACAGAGTTAGATGATCAGCCATGCTGTTATTAAATAGTGAGACAGGCATGAAGGGCTGCATAGCCTACTCCTATTCACATTTTCTATGTTTCTATGTATCAAATGCCTTCAAGAAATCCATGATCAGTGAGTCCCCAATTTACAAACATGCAACTTGCAAACACAATCCCACACAGAGGTCTAATTTTAAAGATCCAATATATAAACATTTCCTGAACTTACAAATGACTATATTGGCCAGCATTGGGTTTTGACTTGAATGCAAGTTGACTTGTGCACGGATTCAGGGGAACCCGTTCGCAACCTGGGGGCTGCCTTTCTACTACAGAGCCTTCATGTTACCTCTTTTCAGAAAAATCTCCGATAATTTCCCCTTAGAAATCCATGCTGACTCTTCCTAATCAACCCAACTTTTTCCTTGTGCCTGCTAATTCTAGCCAGAATAAGTGTTTCTAGAAGTTTCTCCACCACTGAAGTTAAATTGACTGTTTTAATTATAGACCATTCATTTAACATCTCAGCCATGCCCCCAACTCCATGTAAATCCCAATTTAGTTTTTTAATCAGCACTACTCACCCATAAACACTTGTTTATTATCTTGTCTGTTACAATTTAAACTAGTTGCAGACTAATCTGACCAGAATATTATGAGTGAATTTGACCAGGTGTCCCACAATACCAAAGCAGTCAAATCAATATGAACACAGGCTGGTACCAAAGCAAAATAATCCCAATTTATTAGGAATAAAATTACAATAATCTTTAATAGTTATCATACTACCCCGAAGTCTATTTAGCCCTTTAAGGTTACAACATTTCCTGAGTCTCTTGTAATTTTATGCAATTGCTCTTTCTGTGGCTCGGTCCCTGGGTGTGTGTGAAGTTGCTTTCTTCCTCTCTCTCTTTCTGGATGGTCAGTTGGTCTCTGCCATCTGCCTTCTGAGGAGACCACCATAGTCTCAAATGATTCCAAGAATGGTTCCGAGAGAGGGATCTGCAGGTGAACTCTGTTTTCATATCTTTTAGATGGTTTTGTGGAACTTTCTATAGTTCTGGCCAATTATATAGATGCACTTAATAGTTTGAAACATGAGTAAACATTTAGATGGTATACTACTGATTCCTGCCCACCTTCTGAGGACCCCTTCGCCCACCTCCAACACACTGCATCCACCTGGACACCCCGCGCTGGCCTATTATCTGCCCTTGACCTCTTCATTTCCAACTGCCGCCGAGACACTAACCGCCTCAACCTGTCTACCACCCTCCCCCCACTCCAACCTCTCACCCTCACAACACGCAGCCCTCCAATCCCTCTGCTCCAATCCCAACCTTACCATTAAGCCAGCGGATAAAGGGGGCGCAGTCATAGTCTGGTGCACTGATCTCTACACCGCTGAAGCCAAACGCCAATTCGAGGACACCTCTTCCTACTGCCCCCTCGACCATGACCCCATCACCAAACCATCATCTCCCAAACCATACAGAACCTCATCACCTCAGGAGATCTCCCACCCACAGCTTCCAAACTCATAGTCCGGGAACCCCGCACTGCACGGTTCTACCTCCTTCCCAAGATCCACAAGCCTGACCACCCTGGCCCACCCATTGTCTCAGCATACTCCTGCCCCGCTGAACTCATCTCTACCTACCTCGATACTGTCCTATCCCCCCAGTCCAGGAACTCCCCACATACGTTCGAGACACCATTCACGCCCTTCACCTCCTCCAAGACTTCCGTTTCCCCAGCCCCCAATGCCTCATCTTCACCATGGATATCCAATCCCTCTATACCTCCATCCGCCATGACCAGGGCCTCCAAGCCCTCCGTTTGTTCCTCTCCAGACGTCCCCAACAGTACCCTTCCACCGACACTCTCATTCGTTTGGCCGAACTGGTCCGCACCCTTAAAAAATTTCTCCTTTGAATCCTCCCACTTCCTCCAGACCAAAGGGGTAGCCATGGGCACACATATGGGCCCCAGCTATGCCTGTCCCTTTGTTGGCTACGTAGAACAGTCCATCTTCCGTAGTTACACCGGCACCACTCCCCACCTCTTCCTCCGCTACATTGATGACTGCATTGGCGCCACCTCGTGCTCCCGCGAGGAGGTTGAGCAATTCATCAACTTCGCCAACACATTCCACCCTGACCTTAAATTTACCTGGACCATCTCTGACACCTCCCTCCCCTTCGTGGACCTCTCCATCTCCATTAATGACGACCGACTTGGCACTGACATTTTTTACAAACCCACCGACTCCCACAACTACCTGGATTACACCTCTTCCCACCCTATCTCTTGCAAAAATGCCATTCCGTTTTCCCAATTCCTCTGCCTCCGCCGTATCTGCTCCCAGGAGGACCAGCTCCACCATAGAACACACCAGATGGCCTCCTTCTTTAGGGACCGCAATTTCCCTTCCCACCTGGTTAAAGATGCCCTCCAACGCATCTCGTCCACATCCCGCACCTCCGCCATCAGACCTCATCCCTCCAACCGTAACAAGAATAGAACGCCCCTGGTGCTCACCTTCCACCCTACAAGCCTTTGCATAAACCAAATCATCTGCCGACATTTCCGCCACCTCCAAAAAGACTCCACCACCAGGGATATATTTCCCTCCCCATCCCTTTCCGCCTTCCGCAAAGACTGTTCCCTCCATGACTACCTGGTCAGGTCCACGCCCCCCCCCCCCCTTCAACCCACCCTCCCTGCCCTGCGGAGCGCTTTAGGGAACAGCTCCAGGACACCCGCACCAATCAACCACACCGCCCCATGGCCCAACATTTCAACTCCCCCTCCCACTCTGCCGAGGACATGGAGGTCCTGGGCCTCCTTCACCACTGTTCCCTCACCACCAGATGCCTGGAGGAAGAACGCCTCATCTTCCGCCTCGGAACACTTCAACCCCAGGGCATCAATGTGGACTTCAACAGCTTCCTCATTTCCCCTTCCCCCACCTCACCCTAGTTCCAAACTTCCAGCTTAGCACTGTCACCATGACTTGTCCAGACTTGTCCGACCTGTCTAGCCCCTTTTCCACCTATCCACTCCACCCTCTCCTCCCTGACCTATCACCTTCATCCCCTCCCCCACTCACCCATTGTACTGTATGCTACTCTCTCCTCACCCACTCCCTCCTCTAGCTTATCTCTCCACACTTCAGGCTCACTGCCTTTATTCCTGATGAAGGGCTTTTGCCCGAAACTTAGATTTCGCTGCTCGTTGGATGCTGCCTGAACTGCTGTGCTCTTCCAGCACCACTGGTCCAGATAATGTTACTTATTGTCTAACAAGACCTGGTCCCTTTCTGTCTGGGCAAACCTTTAAGTGAATAAGTTGTTGGGGGTGTCTGTGCAGAATATCTGTTGTCTTTTACATTGTACTACTATCATTAGCACCTGGCTGATGTCTTTGCAGTGTGTGGATTTTGTGATTTCAGAGTTTACTTGAAATGCTTGGAACATTGGCCTTGCGATTGGGCCAAATTCTAATGAACAATGGAAGGCTTTGGGACTCCTTTTTATTAGCTGCTAGCCTTTTCTCCATTTCTTTGTTTCTCTTATAGAGTCATAGTGATGTATGGCACGGACACATACCTTCTGGTTCAATGCTGACCAGACATCCAAAATAAACCTAGTTCCATTTGCCAGCATATGACCCATCTCTCTCAACTCTTCCTATTCATGTACCCATCCAGATGCCTTTTTATAATGTTGTAATTGTACTAGCCTCCACCATTTCCTCTGGTGACTCATTTCATCCACGTACCACTCTCTGTGTGTAAAGACTGCCCCATAGGTCACTCTTAAATCTTTCCCCTCTCACCTTAAATCTATGCCCTCGAGTTTGGACTCCCATCCTGGGGAAAAGACCTTAGCTACTCATCGTATCCATGCCCCTCATGATTTTAAAAACTTCTATACAGTCACTCCTCAGCCTCCAAAGCTTCAGGGAAAATAGCCCCAGCCTACTTAGCTTTTCCGTATAGCTCAGACCCTCAAACCTGGTAGTATCCTTGTAAATCCTGTAGAGAATGGGGATAAAAGGGTCCTTCTCAGGCTGGCAGCTTCTAGTAACTCCTATACTTAATGCACTGACCTTATTTGCTTTGTCATCTCCTCTCCTAAACTTTCAGTAATTTTGTTGGTTCTCAATTGTATTTCTTGTCTTAACACCTGTCATAAGCATACTTTATTCTGTCTAATATCAATTTCTACCTTTTTTCATTCAGGGAACGCTGGATTTGTTTGTTTTGCCTTCCCATTTGAGAGAATATACTTTGAAGTGAATATTCACCCCATCTGTCACCTTTACCATTTCTGTTTCTGATTCTATTTTCTCTCATTACTTTCCTTGATAAACGTTGATGCATAATACTCATTCAGGATGAAGGATCTATGCCCGAAATGTCCATTTTCCTGCTGCCTAACCTGCTGTGCTCTTCCAGCACCACATTCTCGACTCAGTACTGTAGCCTTGCTTTGCAACTCTTAGCATATTTCTTCCTCTTTCCTCCCTGGAAAAATAGTAAGAAAAGACAATAAACATTTCTATAGACATATGAAAAGGATAAGCTCAGCAAATGTGATGTCGAGACTAGTGAATTGATCATTGGAAGCCAGGAAATGGCTAGTTTTCTCACATGCTCATTTTCTTCCTCTTTCTCTTTCTGGTTTTGAAAATTTTTCAAACCTTTTGTCTGCTAGTAATCCTTATACCATTGTGCATCTTTTACTTTAAGACAATTCTTAATGTCCTGGGATACTTCATTCTTTTTTTAATAGGATGTACTTTTGTTTAGAGTATCAAGAAACATTGTGAAAATAATGGAAACTGAGGCATAAGGAGGGAGGAATTTAAAACAATCATAATTACTAAAGAGAAGCTACAATGAATGCTAATGGAACTACAGACTGACAAATCCCTTTGACATGATAGCCTGCATCCTAAAGTTTTAAAATATGTGGCTACAGGAACAGTGGATATATTGGTTGTGTATCTTCTAAAATTCCCTAGACTCTGAAAAGGTTGCAGTGCTTGGAAAACTAGAAATGTTGCACCTCTTTTCAAGACAGTGGGAAACAGAAAGTAGGAAGCTATATAGATCAGTTGTACTGACCATCACTTGGCAAAACTGTAATACATTAGTAAGGAAGAAATAGTGGGACATTTATAAAATCATAACAAAGTCAGAGTGAACATGTTTCATGGAAGAGAAATTATATTTAACAAATTCATCAAAGTTGTCTGAGAATGTAACAGAGTTGATAAAGGGGAACCAGTAGATGTAGTGTAGTGTGTTTGAATTTCCAAGCAGCATTCAAAAAGGTACCACACACAACATGTGAGCAGGATACAAAGAGTCTGCAAAAGGTCTTTGGTTTAAGTGGGACCGCAGTAGCGTAGTAGTAATGTCACTATGAGTCATCACCAGGCTTATGTTCTGAGGACATAGCTTGAATCCCACTATGACAGATGGTGACCAATACACAAAGTAATTACAAAGCCTTGATGATAGCCTTTGTTTCAGTGGGATGGAGTACAAAAGTAGAGTATCATACCGGTGCTACTGAGCCTGAAGTACTGTGAACTGTCTTAATCTACTTACTTGAGGAAATAGTCAGAGGAGGTTCACCAGGCTAAGATGAAAGGGATTGTGTTTTGATGAAAGATTAAGCGAGGGTCTATAAGCAAGTTGAAAAGAATGAGAGTGATTTTATTTGAATATGCAAAATTCTAAAGGGTTTTGATAGGGTAGCTGAGACAATGTTGCCTTTCGTGGAGGAACTGTGTGGGCACAATTTAAAAATAAGGGCTATCACATTTAAGACAAACAAGGAGGAATTTCCTCTCTGATCACAGGTAGTGTTTGACAGGAGAGTCGACTTTTTGAGAATAAGCTCTCCATCAGGAATGGAGGGGTGGCCCGAGGAGGTTGGGACATGAGGGGGGTGGGAAGGTAGCTGTGAATGCGATAAGTAGATGAAGATGGGGGTGAAGGTGATAGGTCGGAGAGGAGGCTGGAGCGGATAGGGGGCAATGGAAGATGGACTGCATTCCTCACTTTCTCCTGAGGACATCAAAGGGGATTGATGAGGGCACAGCGTTAGACATGATCCATATGGACTTCAGTAAGGCGTTTGACACATTCCCCATAGGAGATTGGTTAGCAAGGTTAGATCTCATGGAATACAGGGAAAACTAGCCATTTGGATTCAGAATTGGCTCAAATGTAGAAAGAGGGTGGTGGTGGAGGGTTGGTTTTCAGACCAGAGGCCTGTGACCAGTGGAGTGCCACAAGGATACCTGCTGAGTCCACTACATTTTGGCATTTAAATAAATTATTTAGATGTGAGCATAACAGGTATAGTTACTAAGTTTGTAGATGACCCCAAAACTGGAGGTGTAGTGGACTGTGAAGAAGGTTACCTCAGATTACAATGGGCTGAGAAGTGGCAGATGGGTTTGTGTTTAGATAAATGCAAGGTGTTGCATTTTTGGAAAGCAAATCTTAGCAGGACATATACACTTAATGGTAAGGTCCTAGGGAGTGTTGTTGAACAAGAGACCTTGGAGTGCAGGTTCATAGCTCCTTGAAAGTAGAGTCGCAGGTAGATAGGATAGTGAAGGTGGCGTTTGATATGCTTTCCTTTATTGGCCAGAGTATTGAGTACAGGAGTTGGGAGGTCATGTTGTGGCCATACAGGACATTAATTAGGTCACTTTTGGAATGTTGTGTGCAATTATGTTCTCCTCCCTATCGGAAGGGTGTTGTAAAACATGAAAGGGTTCAGAAAAGATTTACAAGGATGTTGCCAGGTTTGGAGGACTTCAGCTATCTGGAAAGGTTGCATAGGCTGTGGCTGTTTTCCCTGGAGCGTCAGAGCATGAGGGGTGACCTTGTAGATGTTTATAAAATTATGAAGGGCATGGATAGGATAAATAGGTAAGGTCTTTTCCCTGTGTTGGGTGCGTCCAGAACTAGAGGGCATAGGTTTAGTATGAGAGGGGTAAGATATAAAAGGGACCAGATTGGGTTGGGATATCTGGTCGACATGGACGAGTTGGACCGAAGGGCCTGTTTCTGTGCTGTATATCTCTATGACTCTTTGACCAGTTCAGCCATTCGAATGAGAGCGTCAGTGGAAGAGTACTGGCTAGGTCGGTGGGAGAGGAAGAAATGGACGGCTTGGAGGTTTTTGTCATGGCGGATAGGTGTGAATAGTTCATCAACTTCACAAACACCAACCACCCTGCCCTCAAGCTCACCTGGACCATCTTGGACACCTCGCTCCCCTTCAATCTCCAGAGACCGACTCAACACGGACATTTACTTCGCATCCACAGCTACTTGATTTACACCTCCTCCCATCCTGCCTTCTATATAAAAAAAAGCTATCCCTTATTCCCAATTTCTCCGCCTCCACCGCATCTGCTCCTAGGAGGACCAATTCCACCATGGAACATCCCAGATGGCTGCCTCCTTCAAAGACTGCAATTTCCTCCCTATGTGGTCGACGCCCTCTAGTGTATCTCCTCCACTTCTCACACCTTTGCCCTTGAACCCCACCCCTCCAATTGCAACAAGGAGAGAAACCCTCTGGTCCTCACCTTCCACCCCACCAACTTCAGGATACAACGCATCATCCTCTGCCATTTCCGTCACCTACAGACCCCACTACCAGGGATACATTTCACTCCTCCACCCCTATCTACGTTCTGGAGAGACCATCCCCTCAGCGACTCCCTTGTTAGGTTCACACCCCAAAACAACCCACCCCCCGTTCCTCGCACTTTCCCCTGCTGCTGCAACAAATGCCAAACCTGCACCGACATCTGCCCCCTCACCTCCGTCCAAGGCCCCAAAGGATCCTTCCACATCCCTCAGAGATTTACCTGTACTTCCACAAAGTCATCTACTATATCCTTTGCTCTCAATGTGATCTCCTCTATATTGGAAACAGGATGCCAACTTGTGGAACATTTCAGAGAACATCGCTGGGACACACGCACTAAACAACCCTACCGCCTGTGGCAAACACTTCAACCCCAATCTCCCACTCCGCCAAGGATATGCAAGTCCCGGGCCTCCTCTATCGCCAAGCTCTAGCCACTTGACACTTAGAGGAAGAATGCCTCATCTTCTACCTTGCAGCCTTCCAACCATACTGGATCAATGTGGATTTCACCAGTTTCCCCATTTTCCTCCCCCCACCTTATCCCAGATCCAACTTTCGATCTCTGCACTGTCCTACCTGTCCATCTTCCATCCTATTTACCCACTCCACCCTTCTCTCCAACCTATCACCTTCAACCCCCCCCCCCCCCCCCCCCCCCCCCCAGCTTCATCTACTTATCGCATTCACAGCTACCTTTCTCCCCCACCGCCACCCATTTATCTCTCAGCCCCTTGGTCCACCCCGCCATTCCTGATGAAGAGCTTATGCTTGAAATGTTGACTCTCCTACTTCTCGGAAGTGCCACTCTCTTCGACTCTGATCTCCAGCATCTGCAGTCCTCACTTTCTCCTAGTTAGTTTTTGACATTCTGTTCTGCAGAAAGCACTGATACCTGAGTCACAGAATATATTCAAGGCTGAGTTAATGATTTTTGACTGAGAAAGGAATCAAGAGTTTTGGGGTGCAAAGGGAAAAGGTAAGAATGGATTGTAGCATTCTCTCCACAATCAGCCATGATCTTATTGAATTGTGGAACAGGTTTAATGGTTCAAAGTTTGTGAGAAGATTTGTAGCTTGGGTGCTCGTACAAGTTTAATGGTCCACATAGTCTTCTCCTGCTCTGGTCGTTTAATGATGGAGAAGCCTGGTATGGAGCATAAGTACCAGAATAGAGCATTTTGGTAGTGACCTGTTTTGCTTTTGCGAATTCTCAATCAAATTAAAATAGAGTTCATGACTTTTTTTTATTAAACATTTGATTTATCCATCCTTGGAAGGATAACAATAATTGTGCAGGGTACTAGACTTCATTCTGTGGGTTCTGTACAGAGAATAAGAGGAGTCATGTGTGTGTTTTTTTTTTCCTTTTTTCTCCAGATTCAACAGTAGAAAATGGTTACATGTCCCACAAATGTAATACTGAAGTGGCTTGAACATCTGAATAGTTCCTGGGCCTTGGAAGACAGTGAATCTACAGCAACAAGGGAAGGTGCTTCTGCATTGTATGAAAAGTTGCTCCATAACAAAGAAGTGGTAGGGATATCCCAACAGGCCCAACATTTGATTGATCCTCGGTTGCCAGATTTTGAACATGAGTCTTCAGCTGTGGAAGAACGTGAGCAGTATCTCTCTGCACTACTCAACAGTCAACAGAATTTGGCCAAAACAGTCTTTGGAAATTCACCTTTTGCTGTCGCCTTACACATGCGATTACTGACTCTTCAAAGAATATTTTATGCACTTTCTAACAAATATCACGATAGGTTCAGACCGGAGCGTCAAGTACAAAGGCAGAGTTCTGACACCAGATTAGATCCAGGAGATGTGTTGGTCAGGAATACAAGAACAAAAACGGGTACTGATGTTTTAATTGAGATGGGAGTTAAGACTGGCCTAAGCCTACTGTTTGCACTAATTCAACAAAATTGGCAACAGTCAAAGTTAGATCCAAGTTTGAGCCTGTGTAATGATGTTTTGTGCACAGCCTGCACAATTATCAATTCTCTACCTCCACTTTCTCTAGCAAATGAAAGTAAAATCCCACAGGTAGGTTTGGACTGCCTCACACAAGTTACGACATTTTTAAAGAAGATGACCATGCCCAGTTCTGGTGCTGACTGTCAAGGTCGAAGATTGGCTTCAGAGCTACTCCTTGGTCTTGCAGTTCAGCGTGGATCTTTGAAGTTTCTACTTGAATGGATTGAAGTGGCATTGGCTGCTTCAGCAGCTGCTGCTAATGCATCAGAAAAGGAAGGAATGATTGGATATGATTGTTTTATAAAATCACTGGAGCAACTGAAGCATTGTTCGGTGAGTGATTTATTTATCCAAGATAGACTTTGTTTCTGTATATGGAAGGTTGCTTAGCAAGTAAACACTTAATTTGCTATTTTGATGTTCTGATTTCCTTTTACTTCATTATAAAATGATCACCAAAAATTGCACCAGAAACAAATTAAAATCTAATCACATTGTACTGGTACCTCTTCTCCTTTGTAGTTCTGTTCTTCTATATACTACTTAAACTGGGAATTTTAAAAATAGAAAGTCACTTAAGTAATTTATTTGAGCTGCAGAGAAGATTCTTGCACAGATTCATCTTAAATTAACAAATTAAAGAATTTGAAGAACTGAGTCCAAGCTACTGCTTATAATGTACGTCTGTTTTTCCATTTAAAAAACAAGTTATCCAATCACTTGAATGAAGCGAATATACATCTTGTTAGTCAAAACAAAGGAAATCATCATATTTGAATTGTGACTTTGTTTTAATACAATAATACATTCATCAAATCTGCTTGCTGGGATTAGCCATAGATATTTCTTTTCACATTCTAAGCAACGGAAGAGAGGGTGAAATGGAAAGGAGACATATTTTCTCATTTTTCTGTTTTTACTATTCACCTGGTCTGCTTTTCATTCTTTTCACAATGTTTTCCATCTTTCTTTTAGTACTCCCTTCCCCACTGAATGTAAATGTTATGCTTTCACTAGGGAAAATGTGGCTTATTCTATTTTTATGCTTTTTTAAAGAGTAAAATCACATGTACTAAACTGTCATTGCTAATTCAGGTTGTAAAAGAAGTAGTTTGACTTTACCCACTTCATTTGTTTACTTCTGTTCACTACTCTTCTAAGGAAAAAAAAATACTTAGGACCAAACATGCTGATTATTTGATGTGTTTTAACTCCTAGAATGCATATGTGGATAATCTACAGAATCAAGAGCTCAAGAAGACCCCAGATGGGATGTGTTCTCTTTCCAATGCAGCAATTTGTCTTTTTGAAGAGGTTTGTCATTTCTTTTTGTGTTTAATTTATATATTGGCAACATAATCTAAAATTGATGCATGTTGTCCCCATCATTTGTTTCGTGATATTCATTTAACATGGGTAATTTTAATTGTCAGTAGTTTTATGTTTTTTGATGGCTCAGAGTTCTAGAACAGTTACAGCACAAAGGGAGACCATTTACAACAATGTCACAAACACTACAATTAGCATTCCTAGGTATGTCCTGTCCCACCAGAAAAACAGACCCACCAGAGCTGATGACACAATTGTATGCATACAGAAAGGAAGTGCCCTAGGTGTCATTAGTATTGATTCTAGACCTATGAAGTCTCACAGAATGATGTCAAACATAGGCAAAGAAACTTCCTCCTGATTACTACTTTCTACCCTGGACAACACCCAATTTTGTGCTGATAGCTAGCAAATAACAAAAATACCACACAAGCGCCACTTTTAAATCCTTACATTCTGCAATGCAGTCTGAATCTTAATCTTAACACAAATAAATTTTACCTCGTCATGCCATTGCTTCAGAAGAAAAGGTTGATTAAAAGGCAAAAAATAGAGCATGAGAGTAAACTAACCAGATTTTTCTGACTTTTGTCTAAAATGCATGTCCTGTAGATGTTGACCCATCCACCAGTTTCTTTAAATTTCAGCCATGATATATATTTGAAGATTTGAGATGGAAATCTTGAAATCTAGATAATTATGCAACAATAATTGTTATTGAAAAAAATAGTGGGAATCTTATCACATGACAGGCAAAATGTAATGGAAACTAGTACCTTTGGAGGAAGTGTCTTAAGTGTGGCAGTGCAAAGTGAGAAGATTGATACAGTGAGAGCTCTTTCATCCCCCAAATTCTGTGGTAGCCTTCAGTGTCTGATTAATTAGTTCAAGGTACAGTCCATTGTGTACTTGCATTTACTGAGAACTCATTGGCTGAATTTATTCATTCCTAGGTAGTCTATTTTACCCTTCCAAGTCTGTTCACTAACCATTGCTTTTGACTATCAATAATTTTCAAAACATTAATTAAATTTCAAAGTAGTCAAATAATTTAATACTTTCAGGCATTTGTGGCAAAATTTTAATTCTGGAGTTGTCAAAAGGCCACAAATAAACAAAACTACAAGTTTGAGCTTCACATACAAGTTTAGTAACTTCCGCAAGACATATGAAGATTGGAGCAGGGTCAGACTGTTTGGCCCTTTAGATTTTGTTTGTGACTCAGTGTGATCTCTCTTGATCTTCTGCTTCAACTCAAATTTTTATGCCTCTTCCCCATATCATTTAATTTCTTGAGAAACCAAAATCTTGGTCACAGCTTTGAAGAAATTAAGCTCAAACATGAGCAAAGTTCCATGGTAGAGAATTCCATAAGTTCAGAAACTTCTGATTGAAGCCAATAATCTTTTCAATTCTAAGTAATCAACCTCAATCCATAAAGCTTTCCTCCTTGTAAATTCCACGATCAGGAGAAATAACCTCTGCTTAACCTGTTAAGGTCCTTCAGAAATTTTAAAATTAATCCCAGAATGTGGGCATCACTGACTATCTGAATGTTTAGTGATCATCTGTGACTGCACTTGAGAAAGTGGTCATGAGCTGCTGCTTTGAATCACTGTAATCTATACTGTAGGTTCAAGCTCAGTGCTGTTAAGGAGGAAGTTCCTGGATTTTGACCCAGCCAAAGTGACAGAACAGAGATATAGTTCTAAGTCAGGATAATGTGTGGGTTGGAGGAGAAATGACAGGTGATGGTGCCATGCACCTACTGCTCTTATCCTTCTAGGTGATAGAGGTTGCAGATTTGAAAGTGTTGCCAAAGAAGCCTTGTTGAATTGTTGCAGTGCATCATGTAGATGGTACACATTGTTGCCATTATGAGCCAGTACTGGAGAGAGTGAATATTGAAGTTGTTATTGATGTAAATTGTAAAAGGTGGAGTACCTAGCACCAAACCTTGCAGGACTCCATTCATCACGTCCTGCCAATTACAGAAAACTTGCTATGCATATCTGTTTTCTTTATCTAGACTAATATGTTATGCTCTACAGCATGAGCTTTTATTTTCAACAGTTATGTTTGTTGTGACATCTTATCAAATGCCTCCTGGAAAACCAAGTACAGTACATTTACTGGCTCCTTTTGATCAACAGTCCATGTTACTTCTTCAAATAAGTCTATTTAATAAATTAAATATGGTTTCTCGGTCATGAAACCAGACTGTGTCTTCCCAAATACATTGTTTTTGAAGTGTGCAGCTATAATGTATTTCATGATTGATTCTAATACTTTCCTTGCAATAAATGTCAAGCTAACTGGCCTATAGTTTCTGTTTTTATGACCCTTCTTGAATAGGAGGGTTATATTTGCTGCTGATGGAACCTTTCTTGACCTAGCAAATTTAAAGTTAACATTAACAATGACCCTAGGATGAAGAAATAAATGATACAAGCATGGATTCAGGAAATCACAAAATTAAAAATTGCTGGATAAATTCAGGTCTGGCAGCATCTGTGGAAAGAAAGCTGAAAATGTGTTGCTGGTTAAAGCACAGCAGGCCAGGCAGCATCCAAGGAACAGGAAATTCGACGTTTCGGGCCAGAGCCCTTCATCAGGAATGAAGGGCTCTGGCCCGAAACGTCGAATTTCCTGTTCCTTGGATGCTGCCTGACCTGCTGTGCTTTAACCAGCAACACATTTTCAGCTCTGATCTCCAGCATCTGCAGACCTCACTTTTTACTGTGGAAAGAAAGCAGAGTTAGCGTTTTGAGTCCAGTGATCCTTCTTCAGGATGGGTCCCTAGGATAAAGTCCATCTGAACCAGAGTCTTGTCAGCGCACAGCTCCATCAGTTTGCTTCCCTCGTTACTAATCTTGTAAAACTTCTCTTTCCCTTCTACCTCCTGATTGGCGGTTAGTACTGACATTTTTTTTGTATCCTCCATCATGAAGACATAAGTGAAATACTTACTAATTTAATTTGCTATTTACTTATTATCTAATAACTTGCCATTCTCTCTCTCTTTGAAGGACCAGCACTCCCATTTACTACTTTTATTTTAGGTACCTGTAAAGATTCTTGTTAATATTTATTTTTAGATTTCTAGCTAACTTTTCCTCACACTTGAATTTGTTCATTCTGATTAACCTTTTTAGTCATCCTGTGCTGTTTTTATATTCTGATTAGTCACCTGACCTGCCACTCACCTGGTCCAACTGTTTAAGAAAGGTGGTAAATCAAGCCAGGAAACTATAGACCAGTGAGCATGACCTCGGTGGTGGGCAAGTTGTTGGAGGGAATCCTGAGGGACAGGATGCACATGTATTTGGAAAGGCAAGGACTAATTAGGGATAGTCAACATGGCTTTGTGCGTGGGAAATTGTGTCTCACAAACCTGATTACATTTTTGAGGAAGTAACAAAGAGGATTGATGAGCACAGAGTGGTAGATGTGATCCAAATGGACTTCTGTAAGACGTTTGACAAGGTTCCCATGGGAGACTGGTTAGCAAGGTTAGATCTCACAGAATACAGGGAGAACTAGCCATTTGGATACAGTACTGGCTCAAAGGTAGAAGACCGAGGATGGTGGTGGAGGGTGGTTTTTCAGACTGGAGGCCTGTTACCAGTGGAGTGCCGCAAGGATCAGTGCTGGGTCCTCTACTTTTTGTCATTTACATAAATGATTTGGATGCGAGCTTAAGAGGTACAGTTAGTAAGCTTGCCGATGATACCAAAATTGGAGATGTAATGGACAGCGAAGAGGTTACCTCAGATTACAACAGGATCTTGGCCAGATGGGCCAGTGGGCTAACAAGTGGCAGATGGAGTTTAATTCAGATAAATGCGATGTGCTGCATTTTGGGAAAGCAAATCTTAGCAGGACTTATACACTTAATGGTAAGGTCCTAGGGAGCGTTGCTGAACAAAGAGACCTGGGAGTGCAGGTTCATAGCTCCTTGAAAGTGGAGTCACAGGTAGATAGGATAGTGAAGAAGGTGTTTGATATGCTTTCCTTTATTGGTCAGAGTATTGATCTTATAGAGGTTTATAAAATCCTGAGGGACATGGTTAGATTAAATAGACAAGGTCTCTGTTCTCTAGGGTGGGGAAGTCCAGAACTAAAGGGCATAGATTTAGGGTGAGAGGGAAAAGATTTAAAAGAGAGACTTAAGGGACATCTTTTTCATGCAGAAAGTGGTGAGCGTGTGGATTGGGCTGCCAGAGGAAGTGGTGGAGGCTAGCAACATTTAAAAGGCATCTGGATGGGTATATGATTGGAAAGGCTTGAAGGAATATGGGCCGGGTGCTGGTGGGTGGGACTAGATTGGGGTGGAATATCTGTTTGGCATGGACAAGTTGGCCCTTAGCAATAAATACCAAAATTTCATTTACTTTTCTTGTTAACTGCTGCATTCATATTTTCTGCAACTCATCCATGAGGATACCCAGATCCCTCTGCAGCAAAGCACTCTGAAGTTTTTCAACATTTAAATAAGTGTTTTTTCTACCAGAATGGATAATGTCACACTCATCCATACTAAACTTCATCAGCAAAATTTTTGCCTTTTCACCTAACCTATTAATCTGTCCAGTCACAGTGGGGTATGTGGATAAGTACCCCAAGATCTCTGCTTTGCTGAGCTTCCTAGTGTCTTGCCATTCATTGAGTACACCCGTGCCTTGTTACTTTTTCCAAAGTGAGTCACAAAGCATTAGTATATTTATAAGGAGGACTTCTGAAGTCAAGATTCAGTGCTCCATACAAGGTAATTAAAAATGTCAGTAAGTGAATTATCTGGTTGCCACTACAGATCACAGGAAAAATCAGCTGTGCACATTAACACATTGAAATGATACTGCATAGCTATCAAGCTAAGAAGCAGTTACCACAATGTGAATTCTATATCAAGTTTGAAAAGGAGTAGAATTGGTCTAAGACTAAAACTTAAATAAAGACAACTATGTAGAAATTAAAGCTGAACTAACCAAGTGACTTGGTAGATTAAACTAAGGAATGGATTAGGAGACAGTGGCAGATATTTAAGGGGCCATTTCTGAACACACAAGTGATTATATTCCTCATATCAAGGAAAATGTTATAGAAATAAGAGAAAACGTCAACCTAAGGAAGAAGAGAGAGAGTCATAGAGATGTACAGCATGGAAACAGACCCTTCGGTCCAACCCATCCATGCCAACCAGATATCCCAACGCACTCTAGTCCCACCTGCCAGCACCCGGCCCATATCCCTCCAGACCCTTTCTATTCATATACCCATCCAAATGCCTCTTAAATGTTGCAATTGTACCAGCCTCCACCACATCATCTGGCAGCTCATTCCATACACGTACCACCCTCTGTGTGAAAAAGTTGCCTCGTAGGTCTCTTTTTATATCTTTCCCCTCTCACCCTAAACCTATACCTTCTAGTTCTGGACTCCCCGACCCCAGGGAAAAGACTTTCCCTATTTACCCTATCCATGCCCTTGATAATTTTGTAAACCTCTATAAGGTCACCCCTCAGCCTCCGACATGAACATCCTGCCCCTCAGGATTCTCTCCAACAACTTGCCCACCACTGATGTCGGGCTCATCGCTGTATAGTTCCCTGGCTAGTCCTTAACAATTTTCTTAAATAGTGGCACCACATTAGTCAACCTCCAGTGTTCTGGCATCTCACCTGTGACTATCGATGATACAAATATCTCAGCAAGAGACCCTGCAATCAGTTCCCTAGCTTTCCACAAAGTTCTAGAGTTCACCAATTCAGGTCCTGGGGATCCATCCACTTTTATGCGTTTCAGCATAGAATCCAGCATTTCCTCCTCTGTAATATGGTCATTATTTCCCCACATTCTTTATTTTCCATGTACATTTCCACAGTAAATACACCTGCAAAATACTAATTTAATATCTCCCCCATCTACTGTGTCTCCACACAAAGGTCATCTTGCTGATCTTTAAGGGGCTCTAATGTCACCATAGTTACCCTTTTGTCCTTAATATATTTGTAAAAATCCTTTGGATTCTCCTTACCCTATTTGCCAAAACTATCTCCTGTCCCCTTTTTGCTCTGCTGATTTCCCTCTCAGGTATACTCTACTGCCTTTATACTCTTCTCAGGATTCACTCGATCTATCCATATGCTTCCTCCTTTTTCTTAACCAAACCCTTAATTTCTCTCATCATACAGCATTCCCTATACCTACCAGCCTTTCCTTTCACCCTAACAGGAATATACGGTCTCTGGACCCTGGTTATTGCATTTCTGAAGGCTTTCCATTTTCTAGCCGTCCCTTTACCTGCAAACATCTGCCCCCAATCAGCTTTTGAAAGTTCTTGCCTGATACCATCAAAATTAGCCTTCCTGCAATTTAGAACTTCAACTTTTAGATCTGGTCTATCCTCTTCCATCACTATTTTAAAACTAATAGAATTATGGTCTCAGGCCCCAAAGTGCTCCCCCACTGACACCCCAGTCACCTGCCCTGCCTAATTTCCCAAGAGTAGGTCAAGTTTTGCACCTTCTCTAGTAGGTACATCCATTTACTGAATCAGAATTTTTTCTTGTACACACTTAACAAATTCCTTTCCGTCTAAACACTTAACACTATGGCAGTCCCAGTCTGTGTTTGGAAAGATAAAATTGCCTATTCTCTCCACCCTATCATTCTTACACGTAACTGAAATAATTGACCAGGAGAGACATACAAAAGATATTTCCTTGTGTGGGGCTTCCTAAAACAAGAGCAATCCTACATCGTTTTAGCATTATGTGTAGCAGATTTAAATCTGAAATGAGAAATTACTTCTCAAGGGATTCTGAATCTGTGGAATTCACTACTCAAGTGTGTGTGAATGATGGGACATATAACGAGGAGATAAACTTTTAAAAATAGTTGAAGGGTTACGGGGAGTTGAGGCCATAATGAGGGGCTGAATTGCCTATGCTTGCTCTCATTTTTATGTTCTCATGTAATAGGCAATTAAGAAAGCATACAAGACACTTGCCTATATCAGTCGTTTCAGATTACATGGTGGTTATGTTGGAGGTGTTCAGAACTCTGGTTAGGCTACAGCTGGAATACTGTGTACAGTTATGGTTGCCTGTGTACTTGTACAGTGTGATTGCACTGGAAGGGATGCAGCGAATATTTACCAGGATGTTGCTTTGGCAGAATAATTTTATCTATGAAGGGAGGCTGGAAGGCTCTGATTGTTTTCTTTCAAGCAGAGAAAGCTGATGGGGGACTTGATTGAGAAGCATCTACAAGATGAATAGGAAGCAAAAATAGAAATTGCTGGGAAAAAGTCAGCAAGCCCTGGTTGCATCTGTGGAGAGAAATCCGTTCATGTTTTGGGTTAAGTGGTCCTTCAAACCGGGTCACTGGACCTAAAATCTTCACTGATTTCTCTCTACAAAACTTGCTGACTTTTTCCAGCAATCTCTGTTTTCCTTTCTGAATTCCAGCATCTGTAGTTCTTTTGGGCTATTTTAAACTACAAAACAGCATCGTTGTTGATGGATTAATAAAAGGAGACATAATTTCAAAATGAAAGGCAATGGATTTAGAGGATATTTGAAGAAAATCTTTTTCACCCAGAGGATAATAGGAATCTGGAATGTACTTCCTGGGAGGGTATTAGAGGCAGGAAACTTTAGCACTTGAGATATTGTGATATTCAGGGCCATGGGCCAAGTCCTGCAAAGTGAGTTTACTGTAGGTAGGCTGGCACAGCCAGTGGGCCGTCGGGCCTTTACTGTGCTGTATGACTCTACCTCCTATTGGTTCATATGAGACGCATCTGCTAGAGGTAGGCTGAGGATGAGATCAATACCTTTTACCTTTTTATGTTCGTTCCCTCACCATCAGTTGTGGGCTCAGTTTAGCATCTATAGCATCTATGGCCTTTCAGGTTTGGTCAGTCATGGTTTTGCCAAACTTCTGTTGGCAATGAACTTTGCAGTCCAGCAGCCAGAGTACATTCTGTGCTCTTACCACTTTCAGTGAATCCTACAGTGGTGTTCAACATGACAGAGAATCAATTCATCAGCCCGAATGCTTTGCGATGTGTGTGGTGCGCGTGGTTATTTATGATCAGGGGATTTCCTTGTCCATGTTTGACCAGATGTGCTCATGAGGGTCCAGAGCTGATATTGAGTACCCAGGCTACCTCGTTCCTACTGTATACCACTTTGCAATGGTGGTGTCTGATCTTGTCTATAAGTTGATTCCATGAGAATGACTGTCTAATTTGATTGGTCTATGGGACAACTCTCTCAATTTTGGCATAATGATAGGGTTTGTAGGATCTCATGCAGTCAACACGGCTGTGTCTGCTGTTGTCATTTCTGATGCCTTGTAGGTAGTCTGAGTGGATTTATTCCTTCTATTGGAAGGAATTGTAGCCATTTTAAAAGGCATTTAAAGGTTAATATAGGTTTGACCAGGTAAGGATAGCTGGGCTTCTTTCCCTCGAAAGCAATAGTGAACTACATGGATTTTCTTGAGTGTTTTAATGGTCAACATTAAATTTTAGATACTAAAATTATTAATTGATATTAATTTTTACCACCTGTGGTGGAATTCTAACCCCTGTTCCCAGAGCATTAGCCTGGATCGCTAGATTACTAGTCTAATGACAGTACCTCTACTCCAATAACTCCCAATTACTGCCTGTACTTGTATATGTAGCTACTCTTGTATGTTTCAAAAGAAATAGGTAGATCATTTGGCCCCTCAAATCTGCCTGTTGAGAACACAGGCCTGGTTTATTCAACTTTTCGTCATTGACCAACCCTATCACCCCAGGAAACAATTTAATGAACCCTCAGTGAACCACTTTTGAAGAAAGTGCACTGTTCCTTTTGATATGGAGAGCAAATCTGTACACTTTACAGAAAAAGGCCCTTCAACCCGTTCAGTC
Source organism: Hemiscyllium ocellatum (assembly GCF_020745735.1). Classification (NCBI taxonomy): domain Eukaryota; kingdom Metazoa; phylum Chordata; class Chondrichthyes; order Orectolobiformes; family Hemiscylliidae; genus Hemiscyllium; species Hemiscyllium ocellatum. The sequence goes on along the minus strand of NC_083401.1, from coordinate 62,775,807 downwards.
TGTGCCAACCACTTAGCTATTCCAATCCTATTTTCATGAAAGGCTCATTGCCTAATTGCAGCAACCTTGCATTCTAATCCCTAGTAATAAAGGTCAATGCACCATTCAGCTTTCCAATTGCTTGATGCACCTGCTGGCAAACTTTGTGTTCCCAAATGGTTACACCCAAGACTCAGTACATCAAGATTTTAAAAAATTTCTACCCTTTACTGAAGTATTTTGTCATTACATTCTTGTTAGTAAGTGAATAATCTCATACTTCCCCAATTTATATTTCTTGGCCTATGGCTCAGTTAGTTACAAGTCCTTATTATCTTACATTCCCACTTTGCGTCATCAGCAAATCGAAATGTTATTCTCTTGATTAGCACAGATTGTAAATTGCTGACAGCCCATTACTGAATGATGCAGCACTCCATTTTTGCCTCCCAACTTGAAAATGCTCCACTTATCCTCATTCTTTGTTTTCTCTCTGATAACCAATGCTAATGCGCTATTCCCAACTCCATGGGCCATGTATTTGCATGTCACCGTTTCATGTGACACAAAGTAGCTTCAGTAAATCCAAATATTGTGCGCTTACTGGTTACCTTTTATCTACTCTACTAATTACATTCTCCAATGAACAAATGAATTCATGAAACACTTATTCACTATCATGATTCATGTGTAATTACCTTCCGTGCACTTGCAATACTTCCTTATCGGCTCTACCATTTTCCCTAACTGATGATTGATCAGCCTTATAGGTCCATTGTTATGTTTTCACACTCCCTCCTTCCTTGCATAACAATGGAACAATTACTATTAATTTACTGGGACAATTCCAGAATGTAGAGGATTTTGTAAATCATAGCCAGTACATTGAATATATCTTATCTACCTCTTTTAGAGCCCCTTGAATATAGGTCATCAAGTCCTATTAGTTTAAATTTCTCTTAATACATTTTCTATGCTGACATGATTTTCTTCAAGTTCTTCACTCTCCAATACCTCTAGGTTACTCTTTGTTTTAGGTGTGTATGTTGTGGTCTTCCACTTCAAAGGTAGACCACAAAATTTTTTTTTGACATCTCTGCCATTTCCTAATTTCAACTGAAATATCTTTTCTCTGTCCCTAATGGGCTGACATTTATTTTAATTGCTGTTATTTTTATATAGTTATAAAAGGTTTTCAAATCTGTGCTAATGTTCCTGGTTAATTTTACCTTAATCTTTTTTTTCCCATTTGATTAGATTAGATTAGATTAGACTTACAGTGTGGAAACAGGCCCTTCGGCCCAACAAGTCCACACCGACCCGCCGAAGCGCAACCCACCAATACCCCTACATTTACCCCTTACCTAACACTACGGGCAATTTAGCTTGGCCGATTCACCTGACCCGCACATCTTTGTGACTGTGGGAGGAAACCGGAGCACCCGGAGGAAACCCACGCAGACACGGGGAGAACGTGCAAACTCCACACAGTCAGTCGCCTGAGTTGGGAATTGAACCCGGGTCTACAGGCGCTGTGAGGCAGCAGTGCTAACCACTGTGCCACCGTGCCGCCCATCAACCTTTAGTCAGCCTTGGTGGTTTAAAAAGATTTCCCAGTTCTCAGGCTTATTCCTATTTCTTATAATGTTTTAAAACTCTTGTTTAATGTTAATAACTGTGGTTGGAGTTTTCTTGCAAAATTTTTATCTTATTTATATGGAATGTATATTTGCTGAACATTGAGTTACTCTCACTGTTTATTTACTGCCATTCGTGAGCAGTGATCTCAGGTTTGCTACCGGTGCCACGAGACAGTGAGATGAGGAACAGTCAGCGAATGCAGCTTAACACGTTGCTGCGGGGCTGTGCAGGAGGGAGGGCTTCAGATACCTAGACCATTGGGATACCTTCGCGGGAAGGTGGGACCTGTACATGAAGGATGGGTTGCATCTGAACTGGAGGGGCACAAATGTCCTGGGTGGGAGATTTGCTCGTGTGATTCGGGAGGGATTAAACTAGTTTGGCAGGGGGCTGGGAATCAGAGCCACATGCCTGAGAGGGGGTCAGTTGCAGATGGGGCAGTGACAGGATGTATTTGATTTACCAGCAAGGCTCGTCACGCGATGAAACAAAGGGATCAGTTAAAGTGTGTCTGCTTTCATGCAGGGAGTGTCCGAAATGAGAGTGACTAACTTAGAGCATGGATCAGTACTTGGGGCTACGATGTTGTGGCCATTACGGAGATGTGGGTTTCACAGGGACAGGAATGGTTCCTTAATGTTCCAGGGTTTAGAACGTTTAAAAAGAACAGGGAGAGTGGAAAAAAGAAAACAAAGAAAATTAACAGCCCAGGAACAGGCCTTTCGGCCTTCCAAGCCTGAACTGATCCAAATGTACTGTTTAAACCTATCGGTCAATTCCTAAGCATCTGTATCCCTCTACTCCCCATCTACTCGTGCATTTATCCAGACGCATCTTAAATGAATCTACCGTGCCTGCCTCTACCCCCTCTGCTGGCAGCGCATTCCAAACGCCCACCACCCTCTTTGAAGTACTTGCCACATGTATCCCCCTTAAATGTTCCACCTCTCGCCTTGAAAGCATGGCCTCTTATTATTGAATCCTTCACCCTGGGAAAATGCTTGTCTCTATCCACCCTGTTTCTACTCTTCATGATTTCATAAACCTCAATCAGGTCCCCTCTCAATCTCCTTTTTTCTAATGAAAATAAACCTGACCTACTCAACCTTTCTTCATAGCTAGCAGCTTCCATACCAGGCAACATCCTCGTAAACCTTCTCTGCACTCTCTCCAAAGCGTCCACATCCTTTTGGTAATGTGGCGACCAGAATTGTACACAGTATTCTAAATGCAGCCGAGCCAACATCATGTACAATCTTAACATGACTTGCCAGCTCTTATACTCAATACCTCATCCAATGAAGGCAAGCATACTATATGTCGTCTTGACCACTCTATCCACCTGTGCAGCAACCTTCAGGGTACAATGGACCTGCACTCCCAGATCTCTCTGCCCATCAGCTTTTCCCAAGGCTCTTCCGTTCATTGTATAATTCGCTCTAAAATTAGTCTTGCCTAAATGCATCACTTCACATTTGTCTGGATTGAAATCCATCTGCCACCTTTCCACCCAACTCTCCAGTCTATCTATATCCTCCTGTATTCTCTGATAGTCCCTTATGCTCTCTGTGACTCCACCAATCTTTGTGTCATCTGCAAACTTGCTGATCATACCAACAGTGCCCTCTTTTAGATTATTTTTGTATATTGCAAACAACAGTGGCCCCAACACTGACCCCGTGGAACAACACTAGTCACCTTTCTCCATTTCAAGAAACTCCCTTCAACTACTACTCTCTGTCTCCTGTTGCTCAACCAGTTCTTTGTCCACCTAGCTAGAACACCCTGCACACCATATGACTTCACTTTCTCCATTAGTCTACCATGGGGAACCTTATCAAACACCTTACTGAAGTCCATGTATATGACATCAACAGCCCTTCCTTCATCTATCAACTTGGTCACTTCTTTGAAAAACTCTAAGTTGGTAAGGCACGATCTCCCCCGCACAAAACCATGTTGTCTGTTACTGATAAGCCCATTCTATTCTAAATATAAATAGATCCTATTCCTCAGTACCTTCTCCAACAACTTTCCCACCACTGACGTCAGGCTCACTGCTCTGTAGTTACCCGGAATATCCCTACTACCCTTCTTGTACAGGGGGACAACATGAGAAACCCTCCAGTCCTCCTGCACCTCACCTATCTTTAAGGATCCCACAAAGATATCTGTCAGGGTTCCAGCTATTTTCCCACCTCACTTACCTCAGCAACTTGGGATAGATCCCATCCAGTCCTGGGGATTTGTCCACCTTAATAACCTCTAGCCTACCCAACACATCTTCCCTACGTGTGATCCGGACTAATCAAACTTCTATCTCTAATCTCAACATTCATCATGTCCCTCTCCTCAGTGAACACTGATGTAAAGTACTCATTCAGAATCTCACCATTCTCTCAGGTTCAACACACAGCCTTCCTTCGTTATCCTTTAGTGGACCAATCCTTTCTCTAGTTACCCACTTCCTTCTTATATAAGAATAAAATACTTTGGGATTCTCCTTAATTCTGCTCACTAAAGCTATTTCATGACCCTTTTCGCCCGCTTGATTCCTCGTTTAAGATTTGTCCTATTCTTCCGATATTCTTCCAGGGCCTGTTTTGTTCTTAGCCGACTAGACCTTATGTACGCTTCCCTTTTCCTCTGGGCTAGTCGTACAATTTCTCCTGTCATCACAAATTTTGCCCTTCCTATCCTTTGCCTTCAATGGGACATGCTTATCCTGCACTATCTTTGAAAGTCACCCACATCTCAAGTGTGGACTTCCCTTCAAATAGCTGTGTCCAATCCACATTTCCCAGCTCCAGCCTAATTTTGATATAATTGGCCTTAGTCTAGTACTCTTCCCTCAAGGCCACTCTCTTCTTTATCTACCAGTATTCTAAAACTTACAGAATTGTCACTGTTCCCAAAGAAATCCCCACCACAACTTCTACCACCTGTCCTGGCTCGTTCCCCAGTACCAGGTCTAATATGGCCCCTTTCCTTATCGATATACTGCTCTACAAAACCCTCCTGGACTCTTCTTACAGATTCTACCCCATCCAGGCCTCCGACGTTAAGTGTATCCCAGTCAATGTTGGGAAAATTAAAATCTTCCATCACCACTACCCTTTTGCCTCTACGTCTTTCCATCATCTGTCTACCTATTTGTTCTTCTACCTCACGCTCACTGTTGGGAGGCCTGTAATACAGACCCAACAGTGTGACTGCACCTGTCTTATTTCTCAGCTCCACCCACAATGCCTCACTACCCAAGACCTCCATAGTGTGCTCCTTTAGCACAGCCGTAGTATCGTCCTTGACCAGCAGTGCAACTCCACCCCCCTTTTTATTTCCCTCCCTGTCCTGTCTGAAATGTCTATATCTTGGAACATTTAATTGCCAATCATCATGCCCTTCCTTCAACCAAGTCTCTGTGATTGCAATAACATCATACTCCCAGACACCAATCCAAGCCCTAAGTTCATCTGCTTTACACACTATACTCCTTGCATTAAAGTAGATGCATTTCATGCCACCAGTTTTTTTGCGCTCATCTGCTCTCTGCTTACTCTTCCCTTTATTCATGCTATCTTCATAATTCTTACAGTGTCCAGTCTCTACCTCATTGCCTACTTGTTTTCTCTTCTGGTTCTCTTCTGTCACATTAGTTTAAAACCTCCCCAACAGTAGGAGCAAAAACTCCCCCAAGGACATTTGGTTCTGGTCTGGTTCAGAGGTAGACCGTCCCTTTTGTAATAGTCCCACCTTCCCCAGAACCGGTCCCAATGTCCTACAAATCTGAACCCCTCCCTCAAGCCACGTGTTCATCCTGCCTATTTTCCCAATTTTACACTGGCTAGCACGTGGCACTGGTAGTAATCCCGAGATCACTACCTTTTGAGATCCTTCTCTTTAACTTCTCTCCTAGCTCCCCGAATTCTTCTTTCAGGACCTCATCTCGTTTTCTACTTATATCATTGGTGCCTATATGTACCAAGACAATGAGCAATTGGATCCCAAGAAGATGTGTAGCATTGCTAATCAGAGAGTGCATCACAGCTACAGAAACGAAGGTTGTTGAGGATGGTTTGTCTACTGAGTCAGTATGGGTGGAAGTTAGGAACAGCAAGGGAACAGCCAATGCATTGGGGGCTTTCTACAGACCACCTAATAGCAGTAGAGAGATTGAAGAATTCATAGGCGGGCGGATTCTGCAAAAATGCAGAAGTAGCAGTGTTCAACTTTCCCAGTATCGACTGGAACCTCCTTAGTGCAGATGGTTTGGACGGAGCTGTTTTTGTCAGGCGTGTTCAGGAGAGTTTCCTTACCCAGTATGTAGATAGACCGACGAGGGGACAGGCCATTTTGTATTTGTTGCTCGGTAACGAACCAAGACAGGTGTCAGATCTCGCCATGGGAAAACACTTTGGTGACAGTGATCACAACTGCCTCACATTTAATATAGCCTTGAAGAGTGAAAGGAGCAGTTACTGAGGGAAGATATTTAATTGGGGAAAAGGAAATTATGATGCTATCAGACAGGAGTTGGGAAGTACAGACTGGGAGCAATTGTTCCACAAAAAGAGCACAGCAGACATGTGGAGACTATTTAAGGAGCAGTTGTTGTGAGTGATGCACCAATTTTTCCCTCTAAGATAGGTACGAAGGGGTAAGATTAAGGAACCGTGGATGACGAGAACAGAGGAACTTCTCGTCAAAAGGAAGAAGGCAGCCTATGTAAGGTGGAGGAAGCAAGGATCTAGCACAGCTTTAGAGGATTACAGGCTTGCTAGAAAGGAGCTCAGAATTGGACTGAGGAGAGCCAGGAGGGGGCACACAAAAGGCTTGGCAAGAAGGATTAGGGAGAACCCAAAGGCATTTTATTCATATGTGAGGAATAAGAGAATGCTCAGGGAGAAGGTAGAACTGATCAGGGAAAGCGGGGGGACCTTGTGCGTGGAGTCTGAGCAGATAGGGGAAGTCTTAAATGAGCTTTTTGCTTTGGTTTTCACCAAGGAAAGGGAACTTGTTGTGAATGAGAACTTTGAGGAGCTGGAATACAGTCTTGACCAAATCAAGATCGGTGAAATTGATGTGCTGGAAATTTTGGAAAACTTTAAAATTGATAAGTCCCCAGGGCCAGACCAGATTTATCCTAGGCTGCTCCTGGAAGTGAGAAAGGAGGTTGCTAAGCCGCTGGCGAGGATATTTGCCTCCTCATTCTCCACAGGATTGGAAGGAGGCGAATGTTGTTCCTCTTTTCAAGAAGGGTAATAGGGAAATCCCTGGCAATTACAGACCAGTCAGTCTTATGTCTGCGGTCAGCAAAGTTTTGGAAAAAATTCTGAGGGATAGAATTTATGACTGTTTGGCAAACCATAGTGTGATTAAAGGCAGTCAGCATGGCTTTGTGAGGGGCAGGTCATGCCTCACAAATCCTTTTGAGTTCTTTGAGGAGGTGTCAAGACAGGTCGATGAAGGTCGAGCAGTGGATGTGGTTTTTATAGATTTCAGCAAAGCATTTGGTAAGGTTTCCCATGGTAGACTCATTCATAAAGTCAGGAAGTATGGGATACAGGGAGATTTGGCTGTCTGGATTCAGAATTGTCTGGCTGACAGAAGGCAGAGAGTGGTTTAAATGGAAAATATTCTGCCTGGAGGACAGTGTTGAGTGGGGTCCCACAAGGTTCTGTTCTTGGGCTTCTGCTTTTTGTAGTTTTTATAAATGGCTTGGATGAGGAGGTTGAGAGGTGGGTTAGTAAATTTGCAGATGACACAAAGGTTGGAGGTGTCATCGATTGTATAGAGGGCTACTGCAGGCTGCAGCGCAACATAGACAGGATGTAGAGCTGGGCTGAGAAATGGCAGATGGAGTTCAACCTGGATAAATGTGAAGTGATGCATTTTGGCAGGTTGAAGTCGAATGTTGAATATAGGAGAAATGAAAGGATTCTTGGCAGTGTGGAGGAACAGAGGGATCTGGATGTGCAAGTACATCGATCCCTCAAAGTTGTCACCCAAGTGGCTAGGGTTGTTAAGAACACGTGGTGTTTTGGCTTTCATTAACAGGGGGATCGAGTTTAAGAGCCGCGAGGTTTTGCTACAGCTCGACAAGTCCCTGGTGAGACCACACTTGGAATATTGTGTACAGTTCTGGTCGCCCTACTATACGAAAGATAGAGGCTTTGGAGAGGATGTAAAGAAGGTTTACCAGGTTGCTGCCTGGACTGGAGGGCTTGCCGTATGAAGAAAGGTTGACTAAGCTCGGACTTTTCTCTCTGGAGAGAAGGAGGAAGAGAGGAGACCTGATTGAGGTATATAAGATAATAAGTGGAATAGATAGAGTCAATTGCCAGAGACTTTTCCCCAGGCAGGATTGATTGGTACGAGAAGTCGTTGTTTGAAGATATTAGGATGAAGGTATAAAGGAGATGTTAGAGGTAGGTTCTTTTTGCAGAGAGTTGTGAATGCATGAAATGCAATGCCAGCTGTGGTGGTGGACGCAGACTCATTGGGGACATTTAAGCGACTGCTGGACATGCACATAGATAGCAGTGAGTTGAGGGGTACGTAGGTTAAGTTATTATATTTTACATTAGGATTAAACCTCGGCACAATAACTTGGGCCAAAGGGCCTATTCTTTGCTCTACTTTTCTGTGTTGTATGTTCTATTCATTTTTAATGTATTGGACTTGAGTATTTTGCTCTTTAACTGAGTGTGGGCTAACAAAGCAAAGAAATACACAGTGTATGGGACAATATTGAAAGGGTTAGAGGAAGTGAGAATCCTTGAAGTACATGTCCACAGAACTCTGAAGGTGATAGAATAGATTGTAAAGAAGGCCTATGCGGTACTTTCCTTCATTGGGTGAGTTGTTGGACACGAGCAGGGATCTAATGCTGAAAATACATAAGCCATAGCGAAAATTTTAGACAATAGACAATAGGTGCAGGAGTAGGCCATTCAGCCCTTCGAGCCTGCACCGCCATTCAATATGATCATGGCTGATCATTCCTAATCAGTATCCGTTTCCTGCCTTATCTCCATAACCCTTGATTCCACTATCTTTGAGAGCTCTATCCAACTCTTTCTTAAATGAATCCAGAGACTGGGCCTCCACTGCCTTCTGGGGCAGAGCATTCCACACAGCCACCACTCTCTGGGTGAAGAAGTTTCTCCTCATCTCTGTCTTAAATGGTCTACCCCGTATTTTATATACAGTCCTGGTCACTGTTCCCAAAAGGGCATAATCGTTTCAGTGGCAGTACAAGAATTGACAAGACTGTTGTCAAGGCTTGAAAATTGCAGGTAAGATTGGTTAGACTAGTGTTGTTTCTCTGCAAGTAGGTGAGGCCGTGGGGTGACAGGCATTCAAAATAATGAGCGACTTGAATAGGGTGGATAGGGGAGGTCTGTTTCTCCCAGCAGAGAATCTTTGGGAGCACAGATTTAAAGTGATCACTGAAAGGCTCCGCAAGGACTGAAGAAAAGTATTTTTTGCCCAGTGGTTGGTGGGAGCATTTACTGCCCAGTTTACTGGCTGAGGCGGAAACCCTCAAATGATTGAAAAAAAACCCTGAATTTGCAATCGAAGCCTTGCAAGTTAGTGCTATGTCCTGATATGGGAAAGTAGGGTTAGAATAGGCTGCTAGTTTATTCAGCCAGTGCAGCATAATGAGTTGAAAGGGCAGAGATAAAAATTGGCCTTCTCTATGGTTAGAATAAATTGATCATTCTCAGTAAGCAAGCTCTTTAGTGTGTGTTGCATGGACCAGACTGGTTGCACTGTTTCAGGATAAGCGGTTGACTATTTAGTACTTCGGTGAAAAGAATTTTCTTCATTCAGAGGATGGTGAATCTTCAGAACTTTCTGCCTCAATGGGCTATGGCAACAGTTTTTTGATTGTTTGAAACTGAAATCAACAGATTCTGCATATTAAAAACATCAAGGTGTATAGGCCCTACTGCATGATAGTAGTGTTGAACTAGAGGATCAGCTGTGATCTTATTGAATGGTGGAGCAAGCCTGAAGGGCTGGACAGTCTGTTTCAGCCCCTAATTCTTATGACTTGTCCTGTTTAGTTGGTTGGTAGCTTAGACGAGTCAGGAAATGAATTATCCAAGCAAAACTCACAGGCTGTTGTACTCATAATATTTATACGATTGGTCCAATTCAGTTTCAGATCAATGTAATCTCTCGGATATTAACCAGTGGCGGAATTTAGCAATGGTAAGGTCAAAGGGAGATAGTTAGATGGTCTCCTGCAAGTGATGGTCTTTGCTTGCCAGTTGCATGGCATGGGTCAGACTATCAGCTGAAGCCTGGAAGTGGCGCAAGCCTTTCAGCAGGTTGAAGGGATTCCTGATGAAGGGATTTTGCCCGAAATGTCAATTTTCCTGCTCCTCGGATGCTGCCTGACCTGCTATGCTTTTCCAGCACCACTCTGATCTAAACGTGTACATGGACTGCTTCAAGAATCACAGTTTATCAGAGGATTCACAAATGGTGCTAAACATTTTATCATCAGAAAATATACCCATGTCTGACCTTTATAGAATCATAGAATCACAGAATTCCTACACTGTGGAAGCAGGCCATTCGGCCCATTGAGGTTACATTTGGGGTGGCACGGTGGTGCAGTGATTAGCACTGCTGCCTTACAACGCGCCAGGGACCCGGGTTCAATTCCTGCCTCAGGCAACTGTCTCTGTGGAGTTTGCACATTCTCCCTGTGTCTGCGTGGGTTTCCTCCGGGTGCTCCGGTTTCCTCCCACAGTCCAAAAATGTGCATGTTAGGTGAATTGGCCATGCTAAATTGCTAGTAGTGTTAGGTGAAGGGGTAAATGTAGGGGAATGGGTCTGGGTGGGTTGCTCACCGGAGGGTCGGTGTGGACTTGTTGGCCCGAAGGGCCTATTTCCACACTGTAAGTAATCTAATCTAATCATGAACTCTTGAAGAGCATTCCACCCAGGCCCCCCCACCCCCACCCCCTTTTCAATCCCTGTAACCCTGCATTTCCAATGGCTAATCCACCTAGCCTGCACATACCTGCACATTAAGGGCAATCTAGCATGGCCAATCCACCGAACCTGTACATCTTTGGACTATGTGAGGAAACTGGATGAAACCCTTGCAGACATGGGAAGAACATGCAAACTGCATGCACTTGAACCCAGGTTCCTGGCACCATAAGGGAAGTCATTGGAGGAAAGGTCATTGATGAAGCAGTTCAAGATGGTTGAGCCTTTAACCTTATCCCAGGGAACTCCTAAGATGACAGCTGAGATGATTTCCCTCCAACAACTGCACCATCTTTCTTTGTGTTAAGCAAGGTTTTTAAATAGTAAAGAATTTCCCTGATTTCCACTGATTTGAGTTTTACAACAACTCTTTGATGCCATACTCTGTCAAATGTTCCCTTTGTGTTCATAGAAGCCATTTCCACCTCACTCCTGGAGTTCACCTCTTTTGTCCATGTTTGGACCAAGGCTGTAGCTCCTCAGTTCCTGATTTTGCTATGGTAGAACCCAAACTGAGCATCAGTGAGCTGATGAGTGGCAAATTGAGTTTAATTTGAATAAGTGTGAGGTATTGTATTTTGGTAAAATAAATAAGAGCAGGACTGTGACCAGTGGAGTGCCACAAGGATTGGTGCTGGGTCCTCTACTTCTTGTCATTTACATAAATGATTTGGATGCAAGCATAAGAGGTATAGTTAGTAAGTTTGCAGATGACACCAAAATTGGAGGTGTAGTGGACAGCGAAGAGGGTTATCTCAGATTACAACATGATCTTGGCCAATGGGCTGAGAAGTGGCAGATGGAGTTTAATTCAGATAAATGCGAAGTGCTGCATTTTGGGAAAGCAAATCTTAACAAGACTTCTACTCTTAATGCTAAGGTCCTAGGTAGTGTTGCTGACCAAGAGACCTTGGAGTGCAAGTTCGTAGCTCCTTGAAAGTGGAGTCGCAGGTAGATAGGATAGTGAAGAAGGCATTTGGTATGCTTTCCTTCATTGGTTAGAGCATTGAGTATAGGAGTTGGGAGGTCATGTTGCGGCTGTACAGGACATGGGTTAGGCCACTGTTGGAATATTGCGTGCAATTCTGGTCTCCTTCCTATCGGGAAGATGTTGTGAAACTTGAAAGAGTTCAAAAAAGATTTACAAGGATGTTGCCAGGTTTAGAGGATTTGAGCTGTAGGGAGAGGCTGAACAAGCTGGGGCTGTTTTCCCTGGAGTGTCGGAGACTGAGGGGTGACCTTATAGAGGTTTACAAAATTGAGGGGGATGGATAGGGTAAATAGACAAAGTCTTTTCCCTGGGATCGGGGAGTCCTGAACTAGAGGGCATAGGTTTAGGGTGAGAGGGAAAAGATATAAAAAGAGAACCCAGTTTGGGCAACGTTTTCACACAGGGGGTGGTATTTTTACGGAATGAGCTGCCAGAGGAAGTGGTTGAGGCTGGTACAATTGCAACATTTAAAAGGCATTTGGATGGGTATATGAATCGGAAGGGTTTGGAGGGATATGGGCCGGGTGCTGGCAGATGGGACTAGATTGGGTTAGGATATCTGATCGGCATGGATGGGTTGGACCAAAGGGTCTGTTTCCATGCTGTACATCTCTAGACTCTATGACTAGGACTTATACTATTAATGGTAGGGCTCTGGGTAATGTTGTAGAACAGAGACCTCTGGGTTCGGATACATAATTCTTTGAAATTTGCGTGACAGGTAGACAGGGTGGTTAAGAAGGTGTTTAACATGCTTGCCTTCATTGATCAGACTTTTTGAGTAGGAATTGGGATGTTATGTTGAGCTTGTACAGGATGTTGATGAGGCTTCTTCTGGAGTACTGTATGCAGTTCTGGTCACCCTGTTATAGGAAGTGTATTAATAAACTGGAGTGGGTTCAGAAAACAAATACCAGGATGTTACTGGGAATGAAGGGTTCGACCTATAAAAATAGACTGGAAAGACTGGTACTTTTTTTTTCACTGGAGCGTGGGAGGTTGAGGATGACCTTATTGAGCCTTATAAAATCATGATGGGCATAGATAAAGTAAGGTGGGGGAGGTTAAAACCAGGTGGTGTATTTTTAAGGTGAGAGGAGAAAGATTTTAAAAAGGACATGAGGGGCAACTTTTTTTTGGAGTGGTGAGTGTGTGGAGTGAAATTCCAGAGCAAGTGGCAGATTCAGGTGCAGTTACAACATTTAAAAGTCAATTGCATAAGTTCTTGAATAGGTAAGATTTGGAGGGATATGTACCAAATGCAGGCTGGTGGGATTAGTTTAGTTTGGGGATATGGTTGGCTTGGACTGGTTAAACTAAGGGATATGACTTTGAGCGGGTTATTGCTGAGAAAGTGCTGTTTACAGTACTGATGATGATCCCTTCCATTTCTTTGAGGGTAGACCAATAGTAGAATAATTGGCCAGATTGGAATTGACCTAATGTTTGTGGATGGGACATAGCGATTTTTATATCCCTTGGGAAAAGGAAGATTATGCGGAAATTTGATGGTGGATTTTGGCTGTGATAGTGTAGGTAGGGAGAAACTGTTCCCATTGATGGAAGAGTTAAAAACAGGAAGGAAGACACCTATGAGTTGACTGGCAAAAAGAACAGGGTGGTATGAGAAAATGCATTTTTCAGAGTGTGTGGTTAGGATCTAAAATGTATGGCTTGAGAAACTGTGCTGGTGAGAGACTTGATGGAGGCCTTCAAATGACAATTACATAATTATCTGATGTAATTACATAATTATTTGCAGGACATTGGAGAAAAGGGAGTTGCTCTTCCAAAGAGTAAACAATGAACACGCCTAACTGAATAGCCTGCTTATGAGCTGTAATCATTCTGTAACTGATTAGGAAAATATTTTGACAGTGATTTTGCAAAGTTCAGGGTAGTGGAGCTGTGCAAATACAACTCTATAGCTGACCATGCAAAAGCAATGACCATGTAAGAGGTGCAGAAATGGATGCCATGTAGACTCCAGCTTAGAGATTGCAATCTGGATAAATAACCCACTAAAACTTGGTGTTAAAAGGTTTGTTTTATAATACTGGAACTATGAAGAATATTTATGAGAGAATGAATAAATGGTTATTGTGTATTATCGGATTTTCTCTAGTGAAGAATAAATAGTTACAAATGGTTTTGCAGATAATGTTAAATATTTTGTATTCTTGAGTAAATGCTACTTTAATTTACTTGCTTTCTCTCTCTAAAGATTTGCAGGTTGGCCTTAGACTGCCTGTGCAGCACCAGTTCTCAGAACTCTCAAAGCCGTGACAGCGAAACGAGCACTGTGTATGTTTGGGGCAGTAACAGTAGTCATCAGTTGGCAGAAGGGACACTGGAGAAAATTTTACAACCTAAATTAGCACATGGATTTGCTAATGCGCAGACGGTAATGAAGAGGAGAATTGTTTATTAAATTATTGATAAGTAGTTGTGCCACTGTTTGGAGCTAAATGAAGACAATCTGTAGCAGCTTTTTTAAGATGTGATTTATAAAGATGTTACTGACTTGAACAATGGATTTGTGTTATTTATTTTCTCTTTTGACAGTTTAGCAATTATATTTCACTATACAGTAGCGCCTCGACATACGAACGACCCCGTTCACGAACGACCCTGTTCACGGACAAATCAGTTTACGAACAGGATTGTACGTAAAATTTTGCTTCAACGTAGTACGAAATTATAGGTACGAACAAAGGTGAACATTTTAAATGACAATGTGATGTCCCATTTTCAGAAAATTCTGCAACAAAGAAAAAAACAAATTTCTCTGGATCGTTTTCTTGTGGCATCACCAACCTCCAAGAGACAAAAAAGAGAAAAGACTCTGGAAATATCCGAACAATGGGAAAATTGATTCAGTTCGCAAACTTTTCTGTTCGCGATCCGGGTCCCGGAACGAATTAAGTTCATAAGTCGAGGTGTTACTGTACCTGTTAAATTTAATGATTTTTCTTTTTGTACCTCTAGCCGTCAACAACTTTATGTGCATCCTACTTTTGGATGGGTGGATAAAGTTGTCCGAATAATAACATTGCCATGTTTGCCATAAGTCTGTAAATATGGTGTTTCTGATTTCTTGCAGAAAGAAATCATTTACGGGATTAAATCCTTCTTAAAACTTGTTGTTACCTGTCTCTACAGACTTGAACTTCACTGTTCTGGCACTGCACCTTGGTACTTGGTTAGCTCTTTAATTTGGATCAGTACATTTCCTACACACAGAAAACGAAACCGTGTCAGTAACCTTGTCTCCCTTGTTAATTCTTCAGTCAGTTTGCTTCATGGTATTTTGGGTTTTAAAAACTAAAATTCTATTTTTAATGCCTATTTTGATAGGTTATCATTGACCAGAAATTGAACTGGGCTAGACTTAAGTTCTGTGTCTACAAGGTCAGTTCAAAGGCTAGGAATCTTGCAATAACCCATCTCCTCACTCCCCCAGGTACAAGTAACGAATGTGATGGAATGCTCCCCATTGCCTGGATGAGTATAGCTCCAATAACACACAAGCTTGACAGCATCTGGGAATATGTAGCCCTCTTGATTGGCAATGCATTGACAAATATTCAGTCCTTCTCAGTATATTTAAGGAGATCAAAGGTTACATGGAGAAAGATTTTTAAACACCATTTTCTCATTATCAGCCATGATTGAATGGTGGTGAAGACTCGATGGGCTGTATGGCCTAATTTCTGCTCCTATATTTTATGGTCTTAAGATCTAACACTCAGCAGTAACAGTGTGTACTAATTACAAGATGCACTAGAGAAATGCACCAAGACTCCTTAGGCAGCACCTTTCACACCTATGAGCACTACCATCTACAAGGACAGCAATTACATGGGAATGTCACCAAGTTCTCCACCAACCCATTCACCAGCCTGACATGTAAAATATATCACTGCTCCTTCAGTGATGCAGGGAAAACCCCTGGTAATCCCTCCCTGACAGCATTGAACAATAGGCATCTCATCACCACCTTTTCAAGGGCATTAGGGATGGATATGTGGCCTAGCCAATGATACCCACATCCCATGAATTAATTTAAAAATATTTGCAGATTTACATCTGATATTTGAATAAAATTATTGTTTTCATTATACAGAATTAAGATTGTTTGCTTCACCAGTCAAGTTTTTTGCTAAGGTGATATTTATATTTTTTTCTTCCAAATTATATCCATTTTCATATATCTCCAGTTAAAGTTATTTGTCACTTATCATTCTGTAAATTATCTGAAGTTTCTTATGCATATGTTGTGTTCTTCCCTGTTGTCAGCTGTACATTGCTACAATTACTTGTTAAATAGGAGAAAGTGAGGACTGCAGATGCTGGAGATCAGAGCTTAAAAATGTGTTGCTGGAAAAGCGCAGCAGGTCAGGCAGTATCAAAGGAGCAGGAGAATCGACGTTTCGGGCATAAGCCCTTCTTCAGGAATGAGGAGGGTGTGCCAAGCAGGCTAAGATAAAAGGTAGGGAGGAGGGACTTGGGGGAGAAGTGTTGGAAATGCGATAGGTGAAAGGAGGTTAAGGTGAGAGTGATAGGCCGGAGAGGGGGGCGGGGGCAGAGAGGTCGGGAAGAAGATTGTATGCCAAGAAGGCGGTGCTGAGTCCGAGGGTTGGGACTGAGCACCGCCTTATTGACCTGCAATCTTCTTCCCGACCTCTTTGCCCCCACCACCCTCACCTTAACCTCCTTCCACCTATCGTATTCCCAACGCCCTTCCCCTAAGTCCCTCCTCCCTACCTTTTATCTTAGCCAGCTTGGCACACCCTCCTCATTCCTGAAGAAGGACTTATGCCCGAAACGTCAATTTTCCTGCTCCTTTGATGCTGCCTGACCTGCTGCACTTTTCCAGCAACACATTTTTAAGCTACAATTACTTGTTGCTTATTCAAATGTCTAAGCTAATTTAAGAATAACAGTAGTCCCCACAATGATGCAAATGGAATAACACACCTTAATCTTTCACCAATCTGAACAACCACCCTTTACCCCTACACGCTGCTTTATAATGTTCTTTAGTCAATTTGCTATCCATGTAATTTTTGTACCCTGACTCCATATGCCCCAACAGTTGTCGTGAGTCTGCTGCATCGTAACTCTACAAACGCTACTAAAATTAGCATTGTGTGCAAGTGAAAAATTTTAAAAGCTGATAGATGCAAATGAGAGGAACTTATTTGAACTGACTGACAACTACTTCTCCATTGCTTAACTCTTGGACCAGATGTTATGATCTCCTTAGAGAATGATAAGTTTTATGAAGTTTGAACTTTCTGTTAATAGGTGAAAGGGTAACATGATAAAAATTTATGATTTAAATTTTTTATTGTAATAAAAGACAATCCACATGATTGATGACACAATTGAAACTTGGATTTTAAAGCACAAAACAGAAGTTTGCTTTTTTTCGTTTCCCTCAGCCAGAAAGGTACTTCACAAGTATAGTTCACACTGCCCTTAAAGTTACATTCAGTTCTCCCAGTAAGCAGTCCAATGTTAACTTTTGAGGGTTTACTTCTGCTCTTTTACTTTCTCTATCTAGAATCTTTTAATCTCAGAACTGCCTTTCGCTTTGACAATTTTTTCCCTCGAGATTCTTTCTTCAGTGCAAGCTAGAGGAGCCTTACAGTCTTATTTTTAATTCCTCAAAAACTCTGTCTTCAGTCCAAGGGCAAGCTCCCATCTGCATTCCTGCCTGATGAGCTAGTGCATTTTGCTGCCTGTAATCTGTAGTCTCCATCTCCCAGTTCCTGGAAAACTGACCTTGTTTGTGAGTTCTCAGAGTTGTCCTAGGTTTTGTGAGGGGAGGGTTCTACCTCCGTGGCAGCGTGAATCGCATGGACTTTCCATCCTGCTATAAATGCTCATCATGTGTTCTTGAATGGCCATCTGTCTTTCACCCTGGACCTAAAAATAATTTAAAGCGCAACTGTTTGCCATCCAATATTTTCAACACTTTTCTCAGGGATTCACACTGTATCTTCTGTTGGCTAATTAGGCAGCACGATGGCTCAGTGGTTAGCACTGCGACCTCATAGCACCACGAACACAGGTTCGATTCCAGCCTCTAGTGACTGTTTGTGTGGTGTTTGCACATTCTCCCCATGTCTGTGTGGGTTTCCTCTCACAGTCCAAAGATGTGCAGGTTAGGTGCATTAGTGAGGGGAAATGTAAAGTAATAAGATCGGGGAATGAGTCTGGGTGGGGTACTCTTCAGGAGATCAGTGTGGACTTGTTGGGCTGAATGGCCTTTTTCCACACTGTAGTTATTCTAGGTTTCTTTTGACCTTTCATTTACCTTACATTTTTTGGACTGTAACTTTAATTTAACAACCTCGTAATTGTAACACTGAAGGTTTACTTTGTGAAATATTGTCCTAAGTGAAGCACTGAAACAATTTCTGTTTTAGTGGAGAAAAGAAGGATCCAGAGGTAACAAAGAAGAAACAGCTTGTAATATTTGAATTATGTGTATGATACTGTTAGCTAGATGTAATTTTCTCTTTTAGAATCAAAGTCGAATAAGTTTCTGTAAACTCCTTTTTGATTTACTACTGTTTATATAAGTTTCTTTCTGAAAAACTTAGAAAATTCTCTTCAGTAATCTTTTTTTTTAACAGATTGAAGCTGGACAATACTGCACATTTGCAATTTCAGAAGATGGTTCTGTAAAGGCTTGTGGAAAAGGGAGCTATGGCAGACTTGGACTTGGTGACTCAAATAATCAGTCAGCACCGAAAAAGCTCACATTTGAACCTCATCGCAGCATTCGTAAAATCTCATCCTCAAAAGGTTCAGATGGGCACACACTAGCTGTAACTGCAGAAGGAGATATATTCAGCTGGGGAGATGGCGATTACGGGAAGCTCGGACATGGAAATAGCGCTACACAGAAATATCCCAAACTGATTCAAGGACCATTATTAGGAAAGGTACTGGCTAAAAAGAAAAGTAACATTTCAGAAAATGTCTCTATTTTTATATATCTCTGTGATTGACCATAGATTTGAACAAGATGTGTTTTGTGAAACCATAGAATGGTTACAGAACAGAAAGATGGCTTGTTTAATTCATCCACACTGTAACAAGCAATTGCTGCTGTAATTTATTTCCCCCCTCCTTCAGTGGTTATCTTATTTGTTTTCCAAAATTTAATTTGGCTCCACCACGTTTTGTCAGGCAGTACAACTTACCTTTCCCATCTATTTTCGTCACCTGCAAATTTAGCTAAAGTACCTTCTACCACTTCTTCCAGCTTGATATAGGTTGAGGCCTGAGGATAAAACCTTATGGCACCCCACTAGTTCCATCTTAGCAACTAGAAAAAGATCCATTTATCCTGACTTTGTTTCTGTTGGTTAGCCAAACCTCTATCCAAGCTTTTTAAATAACTCCAAACCCCATGTTATCTGAATTTGTATATTAACCTTTTAGACAGGATAGATTAGACTTACAGTGTGGAAACAGGCCCTTCGGCCCAACAAGTCCACACCGACCCGCCGAAGCGCAACCCACCCATACCCCTACATTTACCCCTTACCTAACACTACGGGCAATTTAGCTTGGCCAATTCACCTGACCCGCACATCTTTGTGACTGTGGGAGGAAACCGGAGCACCCGGAGGAAACCCACGCAGACACGGGGAGAACGTGCAAACTCCACACAGTCAGTCGCCTGAGTCGGGAATTGAACCCGGGTCTACAGGCGCTGTGAGGCAGCAGTGCTAACCACTGTGCCACCTTTTGTATGGCACCATATCAAATACCTCCTGAAAATCCAGATATACTACTTTTACAAGGTACCCAGATTATCTACTTTGCTTGTTACAGCTTTGAAGAATTCTATCAAATTAGTCAGACACTCTTTACCCTTCATAAAACCACGCTGACTTTGATGGATCTGACTTTCCATGTCCTGTTATTATTACTTCCTGGATTCTAACAAATTCCCAATTGCAGATGTTAAACAAGTTTGTCTATATTTCCTACTTTCTGCCTCCACCTTTTCTTTTGAATCAGGGTGCTGTGATAGCATTTTTCCAATCCACTGGAACCTTTCCCACATCCAGGGGATATTTGAATATTATAACCAGTCGATTCACTCTCTCTGCTGCCATTTCTTTTAAGACCCTACAATGTAGGCCATTAGGCCCCACGGATCTGTACACCTCCAGCCCCAGTAGTTTGCTCAGTATGTTTTCCTTTAAGATTGTTTGAAGTTCCTCTGCATTGCCTGTTTACTAATAGGATAGTACTTGTGCCTTGTACCATGAAATTTGAGGTAAAATATTGATTTAATGTCTCTGTCATTTGTGCTCCCCACTATTAACTTCCCAGTCTCATTATCCAATGGACCTACATTCGGTTTAACTACTGTCCTCCTGTTTATATACTTACAGAAGCTTTTGCTATCCAATTTTATATTTGCACTGCTTAATTATATTTTTAGCAACCATTTGTTGATTTATCTTCCAGTCTTCCTCTGACCTTTACAATATAATAGACCGTAGTTTTCATCTTTGTTATCTTTAGCATCCTTGCTTAGCCATAGATATTTTTTCTACATCTTACAATTTTTCTTCCACTGTGGAATATATTTTAGTCAGGAAAAATTGAATATCTCTTGAACCTGCCACTGCTCAGTTAGTGTTCCTGCCCAGTTTACTAGGGCCAAATCTTTCCTCGTGCCAATGTAATTATCTTTAACTCCAGAATGCTCATGTAATACTCCAGTTTCTTACCCTCCAAACCGAATCTGAACATGCTATGATTACTCTTCCCGAGAGGATCCTTTACTGTGTGATCATTAATTAATCGCATCTCATTACATAGTACCGAATCCAGAATAGCCTGCTTCTTGGCTGGGTCCCCAACATATTACTCCAAGAAACAATCTCCATACTGTGTTTCTCCCTCTGTGGATGCTGCTAGTCCTCTTGAGGTTCTCCAGCATTGTATTAATTCAGAGCTGACTGGCTTGTAGACACTGGCTTTATCCCAGCATTTTTTGTTTACAGAGGCACAAGTTTCAATTCTCCAATCCTCTGATACTATTCCTGTATCTGAGTACTCATTTAATTGATCTTCCTAGCTTGGGTCTCTTATACATACTCTTTTCTTAAATCCTAAATTGACCTCTGCATTTTCTTTTACTATTGGGATGGTTCCTGTGTCCCCCACCATGAAACTTGAAGCAAATATTGATTGAACATTGACCTTCTCTTGATATTCTTTTACTATTCATATATCTACAAAAGTCTTGTTGGATTCCCTTTTTAAATGATCTGCCCTCTTCTCCCATTTTCTGTATTTACCTCTCATATTTGCTTTCCACTTCCTCTTTCAACTTGCCATATTCTGCCTTGCATTTACTTGTTATCTATTGGCATATTCACATGTTTTATTTTTCTAGTTCATCTTAATCTCTGTCTTTCATCATCTAGGAAGCTCTGACTTTGATTGACTTACCTATTCCACTTGAGAATATTCCACTTGTGAGAAATTAACCAAATTATCTCTTTAAGGACTGAGCCAAATGGTTTTCAACAGTTTTGCCTCATATTCTTTCATTCAAGTTTACCACTGATAAATTCATTCCTATCCCACTGAATTTAGCCTTCCTGCACTTGTGTACTTTGACTGTTGGTGACTTCTAGTCCTTCACCATATCCATTCCAAGTCTTCTCTTCCTATGAGCTCTGGTCTCTCACTATTCTCCAACTGCATGCACTTGCACAGTTTGACCCACCTCAATGATCAGAACCAGATCCAGCAACTCTTCCTTCTTCTTTAGACTGGAGATATACTGATGTAGAAATTTTTAAAAAACTTTTTCATGATATTCTGGATTACATCCCTCTGTCTTGGAAGAGATGGAATGTGGCCTGGGATTACATCAGTACTGAATTGAACATCATCTGTTGTAGCTGTAAAGGCTGATTCATGAATGCAATCCTGTCTACAACAAGCTCAGATGATTAGTATTGCCTAAGTTTGAGTGATGTTTGTTCCTCTTGGCAGGTCCCGTTTTCCACAATCTGGTTGTTTCCAATCTGGCTATTATCCATTCAGCTTGTGTGACCCCAGCATTTGCTCAGAAGGGCAAACATACCGGGATCCCTGAATGCTGGTGTTTTCCATATTTAGCACACTATCTTGCCAGAAGGGGCTCTATTTGTTTTGAGTCGGTAGAGATGGAAGCTGTTCAACCTGTTTTCTTAGCTTGGCTCCTCACTTTTGTAAAGGAACATGTTAAGAACACCCATCTGGTTCATGTGAAACTTTGTATTTTCAGTTTGCTGTTCACACTTAGCCTTTCAACTTCGACATGAAACATGTAGCATGGCAACCTGATGCTGATTTTGGCATAAAGGGAAAGGTCCTTGGGGTGTAATTATTGGTCTGAGATCTGTCAGACTGCCAGTGACCTCCAGAGTGAGGGTGTCAGTATTGATGGAAGATGGAGTCTGTGTCCTAGCCTATAACTTACACATTCCTGATGCTAGGAACACATTACTGTTACCACTTTGTGTTACAATAACTGAAGTTGCCCATTATCTCTGTTCCTTGGTAGAAAAGAGAGACATGTTGCTATTGTCTTTGACTTTGGCCTGATAAATACAAAACAAAAAATGCCAATTTTCAAATAATCTCAACAATGCTGTGGTTATGTTCGCCGAGCTGGGAATTTGTGTTGCAGACATTTTGTCCCCTGTCTAGGCATAAGGTTCCAGGCACAAGGGATTGTCAACTTAAATTCCCTAAGAATCAGCTGTATTGAACATTCTGTATGACCCCAGGGCATAACTCCCACTGACGGTGCAGAGCTTGCTTTCTGATCATTGTTATTTACAAATAGTCAAGAAATTAAGAAAATATGTACTAGAAACAAAGAATGAAAAACATAGAATTATCTCCTTTTCCAAATTGCAATTTTAAAACAATATTTTCCATTGACTTAGATGATTGTTCATAGAGAAGTTTTGCAACAAACAATTTTCAGGCCAGGCCAATTAATTTTCTCATTGTGATTGGAATATCTGGGTTTTTTTTTAACCCTTCCGTACTTTTGTTTCCTTCCAACCCAGGAGCAAAATTACTTACTTTTTCATGTTCATTTGCAATGAATACAGTAAACCTTAAACTATCTTCTTCCTTGTCATATAGAGATTTACAGAATTTTTAGATTTCTAAATTAATACTCAGCAAATGGAGAAGATTGCTTCCTTTTGTCTATCTGCATTTTAAAAAAAACTAATTTCAAGGCTGATAAAATGCTCATTCTACTAAATAAGTTAAAAGTCAGAGGAATGAACCATACTTCAATAATTTGAGTAACTAGAAATATTGTTGTGATTATCACTGGCAGTTTAAAATTACGTGATTATAATGCATGATAATACTTATTAAAAATGTCAGTATGCATGTCAGTCAGATCAAGTCAGTCATGTAACCCGTACAATTTTTGTTTTGTAGATTGTGGTCTGTGTGTCAGCAGGATACAGGCACAGTGCATCTGTGACATCTGATGGAGAGCTTTATACTTGGGGAGAGGGAGACTTTGGCAGACTTGGTCAGTATTTAGTGCACCCTGGCTGGTTCACTTAATTTGCTTTGCAGCATGATGAGAAATTATTTTATTGAATGTAAAATAAATAAATGTCTAATTTTAAACCAGGCTGAAGACAATATCTTTCAGATACTTGCAGCGTGTTATGATGAGTATAGGGAAAGTTTGAGTAACTTGTAAGTTGACAATAAAAGTAGTGTTTGGCAGATTACAATGATTGATGTGGTATATTCTAGAGAGTAATTATAGATAATGGAATAATCAAGATTCTAATAAGTTGTGTTTAACTGTTGAAAATATTTAATTGTGTATGATATTTGCAGTAGTCTGTTGTAATAAAATGCCATTTCACATCATGTAATTTTGAATTAAAAGTAAGGTAATTTTATTTAGTTTGTTTTATAACAGATTTTGATGCATCTAAGGTGCTTACTTGCATTTCATCATGTAATGCTGGTGTATGGGCCTTTCAATCATTGGGTCTGATGATTGTTTAGAGATTATACCATAATAACTCCTGCTCAACGTTTTAATGGAAGATGTAATTATTTACTTTATGTTGCTCTTCTCACTCTGTTTCCCAAATTCTTACTGGCTTCTGCAGCACTGGTGTTTGGTTATTTTTTTTTAAATGATGCATACTAGAAATTAAAAAGAAAACAGATTTGAACTGGAAAGGCTTAAAATGATGTGGAGAAAGATCTAACAGGCAGCTAATTTGGAGAGCTGAGCAGAATCAGCTCTTCTGATGTGAGCTACAAAGATTCTAACTTTGAGGTTTAAATTTAAATTTGAGGTTTGCTAATCTGTAATTTTGAAAGCTAATTAGCTATTGAGTTTATCAACTAAGGATGCCACTTAATTAGAGTTAGATTTTGTGAGAATTACATGACCCAAGTGAGAAAGATAGTGAGAAGTGAGCAGACGTAGAAAGCAGGAGGAGGATGATGCAAAGCGAGAGGAAGTGAAAGATTGAAGAAGTAGAATGACATGAAGGAGAGAGGAGGAATGGTGGAGAATGGAGAATGAAAGGAGAACAGAGCAGAAGATGATGCATCTGGAGGGGCATATGTGAAGAGAGGTGTAGGCAGTGGCTACACATGGAAGACGAGTGTAAAAAGTGCAGGTCATTTCCCTGTTGGCTGCTCGCTGGCCAAGTAGTTACAGATCTATTGGACAACAGGACATGGGATGCTACAAGCATGGGAACAGGAATCGATCACTTAGATCCTTGAACCTGTTTCATCATTCAATGTGATCATGGTTGATCTGCATCTGTCTCCATAAACGTGCCTTTACCACATTTCACTTACACGATATCAAAAATTTGGCAATCTCAGAATCAAAATTAACAATTATTCTAGCATAACTTTATGGTTTTAGAAAACAGTTACTGACTTCTTCCATCCTTCTTTGTAAGTGTTTTGAGAACAATGACCATAATTCTATAAATTTTAAAATAGTTGTGGATAGCAATAAGATTGGTCCTCAAGTGATAGTGCTAAATCGGGAGAAGGCTAGTTACCATGATATTAGGCAGGAACTGGAGAAATTGGATTGGGGGTGGCTGTTTGAGAATAAACCCAAATCTGACGTGAGAGTTTTTTAAAGGCAGATTGATCAGAGTTCAGAGCCAGGATGTCCCAATGAGGATGAAAGGTAAAAATGGCAACATTCAGGAAGCAGGATGACAAGAGATATTGAAACTTTAGTCAATTAGGAATGTGCACGCTTGCTGGCCTAGCCAGTGATACCACATGCTGTGAATGATTTTATTTTAGAAAGGGTGACATATGTAGGATTTAGGAAACTCAAATAAGACAAGCCAGTTGAAAAATATAAAGGAAGCAGGAAATAATGTAAACAAGGAATTCGGAGGGCTAGAAGTATCCTTGGCAAGTAGGATTAAGGAAAATACCAAGGCATTTTGAGTTCCGAAGCGATTTACCAAGTATAGAATGTTTGAGTTATAAAGAAAGGCTGATAGGCTGGGATTTTTTTCATGGAGCATTGGAGGTTGAGAGATGACCTTAGAAGTTTATAAAACGATGAGGGGTATAGATAGAGTTAATGGTAGTAGTCTTTCCCTTCAGATGGGGGATTTCAAACTTGGGAGCACATTTTTAAGGTGAGTGGAGAGAGATTTAAAAAAGACTTGGGGGCAAATCTTTTACACAGACGGTGGTTTGTGTGTAGAATGAACTTCCTGAGGAAGTGGTGGGTGTGCATACAATGACAACATTTAAAAGACGTTTGAATAAATATATGAATAGGAAAGGTTTGGAGGGATATTGGCCAGGAGCAGATAGGTGGGATTAGTTTAGTTTTGGATTATGTTCGGCATGGACTGGTTAGACCGAAGGGTCTGTTACTGTGCTGTGTGATTCTGACTCTATGTGGATGTAGGTTTGCTCATTGAGCTGGAAGCCTCATTTTCAGATGCTTCATCACCATACTAGTTACATCTTTAGTGAACCTCTGGACAAATTTGTTCAGAGGCTCACTGAAGATGTTACCTAGTATGATGATGAAATGTCTGAATATGAACCTTCCAGCTCAATGAGCAAACCGACATCCAGAACCTCCAACCTGAGCTACAAATCTTCTCAAAACTTGCTCTGACTATGTATTGGGAGCAAGGGGGTAGCAAGGGAAGGAGTAGATCCTCTTTAAGGAGAAATTAGGGAATTTATGTGTGGAGCCAGAGGATGTGGGTGAGATCTTTGTTGAGGAAAGTTTCAGAAACAGACCTTCAGTATCGACAAATTTTATTACTCATGATATATCCTGGGACCAGTTGTAAGTTAAATGCTCCCATGATATATCGTGAGTAATAAAGTTTTTCAATACTGAAGGTCTGTTTCTGAAATTTTCCTCAACAGCTTAGAGTAGTCAGCAGGATGCAGGCTCTAGTAAGGGCAAACAGTTCAGCTGCCTGCACGGATGTTCCATCTGGCAGCACAGCTGATTCAAGGGTTTCAAATGGGATGCATAACGGGGCAGAGGGCAACAGTGCCGAGCTGATCATGTACAACACTGCTTCATAAAAATAATAACCGAAAGAGCAACAAAAATAATGACAAGCATTATAAAGCCTTGTAGAAGGGTGCTGCCTCAAGATCCAAATCGGTCATTCATCCAACTCCATAGATCCCAATGGGGGCTAGTGTTTCTGGGATGGGAGGTTGACTTCCGAAGTTTTTAATTAGTGCTTTGCATTAGTATTTTCCCAGTAGAAGGAAATGAATGATGGTTAGATTAAAGAAAGGTATATTGATATCCTAGGACATGTTGATATTTAGAGGGAGGATACAATGGGTGCCTTGAAAAACATTAAGGTACACAAGTCCCCAGGACCTGATGGAATTGATTCCAAGATACTGAGTTTGGAGATTGCTGGGGCCTTGACAGATCTCTGTATCCTCTTTAGCCACAGGCGATGTCCCAGAACACTGGCGAATAGCTAACATTGTTCCTTTGTTTAAAAAGGGCAACAGTGATAATCCATGAAATTATCGGCCAGTGAGCCTTACATCAGTGGTGGGGAAATTATTGGAGAAGGTCCTTCGGAACATGATTACCTGCATTTGGAAAAGATTGGATTTTTTTAAGAGATGCCAACGTAGCTTTGTACGGGGGTGGGGGGGGGGGGGGCTCTTGTCTCAAATTTGGGTTTCTTGAGAAAATGACAAAGCTGATTGAGGGTAAGGCAATGGATATTGTCTACATGGAACTTACTATTGCATTTGACGGGATCATTTATAGTAGGCTGATCCAGAAGGTTAAGTCACATGGGATCGTTGAGAAGGTGATAAGTTGGATGCAGTATTGGCTTGGTCATTCAGATAGATGGTACTTGGGACAGAGTATTTTTCTGACTGGAATTCTGTGCCCAATGATATTTCACAATGATCAGTTCTGTGACCTCTGTTGTTTGTATTATATGTAAAGTGATTTGAATGAAAATTCAGGTGGTTTGCTTAGTAAGTTTGCAGATGACTCTAAAATTGGAGGAGTTGTGGATGGTGAAGAAGCTTGTCAAAGGATACAGCAAGATATGAGATCACATGGAAAGTTGGGCAGAAATGGTAGAAGAGTTTAATCAGACAAGTGTGAGGTGATTCCTTTTGGGTGGTCAAACAGCAGAGGAAAATATATGTAAATGGCAGGCCCTTAGGAGCATTGATATACAGAGAAATCTTGGAGTGCAAGTCCATAGTGCCCTGAAAGTGACACACAAGTGGATAGGATGTAAAGAAAGCATATGGTATGCTTGCTTTCATTGGTTAAACAATGAGTGTTGTGAGCAGTTTTGGCCTCCACTATGGGAAGGATATGGAGGCTTTGGAAAGGGTGCAACAAAGGTTTATTGGGTTATTTCCCGATTGGAGTGTGTTAGCTAGAAGAAGAGATTGGATTGTTTTTGCAAAAGTGTTAGAGTCTGAGGGTGACCTGATAGAAGTATACAAAATTATGAAAAGTATGGATAAGGTGGATAGTCACAGTCTTTTTTCCAGGGTAGAAATGTGAAATACTAGGAGCATGGGTTTAAGACAGGAGGTGACAAGTTGTTTTACACACTGTGAAACAAGTGTTTCCTCATTTCCCCTCCCCCCACCTTGTCTCAGTCGATTCCCTCGAACTCAGCACCGCCCTCCTAACCTGCAATTTTCTTCCTGACCTCTCCGCCCCCACCCCACTCCGGCCTATCACCCTCACCTTGACCTCCTTCCACCTATCACGTCTCCATCGCCCCTCCCCCAAGTCCCTCCTCCCTACCTTTTATCTTAGCCTGCTGGACACACTCTCCTCATTCCTGATGAAGGGCTTATGCCTGAAACGTCGAATTTCCTGTTCCTTGGATGCTGCCTGACCTGCTGCGCTTTAACCAGCAACACATTTTCAGCTTACACACTGTGATAGCCAAGGATCGTGATAGAAATACAATAATAACGTTTAAGGGAGTTTGGACAGACGGATGAACAGGCAAGGAATAGAGGAATACACAGACATGGGAATAGTTTAGAATGGCATCATGGTTGGCATGGGCATGGTGGACTGAAGGACCTGTTCCTGTGCTGTATTGTTGTATGTTCTATGATATTTAGAGCTGAACATATAAGCCCTACATTTTAACTCACTGAAAACCCATTGACTTTAATATGATTAAAGTCAGACCAACAGGATCTGAGAACAGCTTTTTAACTTCTGTTTTTTGTTTTCTTTTTCTGTTGAAGTTCGAAGACCAAATTAAGTTAGAATTGCTAACATTTTAAATATTAAGCATTTTCTCAAAGCACATGTTTAAATTTCAATTTTTTTGGATTTTTATTAGCAGCATATGACTATTTATCCATAGCAGGTTATATTGCTTGCTAATATTTAATTTGTATGCTTCTTGTGAACTTTAGGACACAGTGACAGTCATAGTCGCAATTTACCAACTCTTGTGAAAGATATCAGTAGTGTTGGCCAAGTAGCTTGTGGAAGCTCCCATACTATTGCTGTGTCTCAGGATGGACGAACAGTATGGTCGTTTGGTGGTGGAGACAATGGTAAGTTAAGTTAACCCTTAATTCTTTGCCAGAAATGTTGAAATATTTGTAACTTGTGCGTACAGGTTTTTTGAATGCAACTTGAAAAGTTGCATAGGCCATTTAAAAATACATTTGGATCCTCTGTTTCAAAAGTAGACACAAAAGTAAGGAAGTTGTGTTACACCTTTATAACTCAATGGTTAGTCCCAGCTGGAGTACTGTATTTATTTCTCAGCACTGTAATTTACAAAGGATGTTAATGTCCTGGTGCAAGTAAAGACATTAATTTCCTAGAACAGTTCCATAGAGAGTGTGGAGAAACTGGGACTAGAGAATTGAAAGGAAGAATCAATTGTGGTCTTTAAAGTCATGTTTTAAGAGAGTAAGTAACATCAAAACTGTTTGTATGAAAACGCGGATTGCTAATCAGGGACACAGCACAAATATCAGAAAGGAAATTTTTAAAACTTAATTTATGTGAACAACTGTGAATTCAGGAATGCATGTATAAAACATTGGTGGAAACAGATTCAAAGGTAAGTTCAGTTTGAATAAATGCTTGATATTTTGAAAGGAAAAGTTTACAAGGCTGTCAGGAAGACTAGGAATGGGATTAATTGAATAGCTGTTTCAAGAATTGCTTCTTGTGTTGTATGAATTGATTTACTGTATGAAATATAGCAACTTAGAAATATTGTTCAAGACATGAAATGAAAATGTCCAATGTTTGCTATTAATGTTTCCATGTTTTGAAACCTGAAGAAAAATCCATGGAGCATTGAGTTTACATGCTATACATTTTGGGAATTCTTGTTCTTGTTTGGGAGAAAAATGTTGTCGAGATTCATGGTGATGAGGGTCTGATTGATCAAAACTTTGAGCAGATTTAGGATGGATATACATTTTCCTATGTATGGTTCTGAACAAGAGTCATATTGACCTCGAAACATTAACTCTTTCTTCTTTATAGATGCTGCCAGACCTGCTGAGTTTCTCCAGAATTCTGTTTGTGGGGTGTAGGTTTGATAGAAAAGCGCAGCAGGTCAGGCAGCATCCAAGGAGCAGGAGAGTCGACGTTTCGGACATGAGCTCATGCCCGAAACGCTGACTCTCCTGCTCCTTGGATGCTGCCTGACCTGCTGCGCTTTTCCAGCAACACATTTTCAGCTCTGATCTCCAGCATCTGCAGTCCTCACTTTCTCCTGTAGGTTTGATATCCAGGCGTTTCATTACCTGGCTAGGTAACATCATCAGTTGCAACCTCCAAGTGAAGCAAAGCTGTTGTCTCCTGCTTTCTATTTATATCTTTCTCCTGGATGGGGTTCCTGGGGTTCGTGGTGATGTAATTTCCTGTTAGTTTTCTGAGGGGTTGATAGTTGGTATCTTCGTTTGTGTGTGTTGGGATGGTTGCTGGTGTAGTTTAAGTATTTGGTCACCAAAAAAACCACCAATTCGATTGGGACAACACATCTATCCTGGGACAGGCTAACCAAAGACATGCCAGAGAATTCCTAGAGGCCTGGCACTCCAACCACAACGCCATAAACAAACACTTAGATCTAGATACCATCTATCAACCCTTCAGCAAACAAACAGGAAATGGCATCACCACAAACCCCAGGAACCCCATCCAGGAGAAAGATATAAATAGAAAGCAGGAGACAACAGCTTCGCTTCACTTGGAGGTCGCCACTGATGATGTTACCTCGCCAGGTAATGAAACGTCTGGATATCAAACCTACAGCTCAGCGAGCAAACCTACACTCTAAACCTCAACCTGAGCTACAAACCTTGCAATTCTGTTTGTTTTAAATCCTGTTGAATTCATGTGGTACAATACAATACTAATCTCTAGATGTTATACCAGCAATTTCAGTCAGAAAACTTGGGTTCATTTAGCCTACATTATTAACAGTTCAGCTGTGTATTTCTAATAACTTTGAGTTCCACTTGTTTGCAGGAACCTGAAATTTCCTCTTTTTAAATCAAATTTAAAATGTAGCAAAGCAATAAAAGCATTAGGAAATTGTGCAAATAATGTTATATTGTATTTTAATTTCCTCACCCATGCCTTAATTGGAATAATCCTATAATCTTAGGTAAACTTGGACATGGGGAAACTAACAGAGTGTACAGACCAAAGGTAATTGAATGTTTGCAAGGCTTATACATTAGGAAGGTGTGTGCTGGGAGCCAATCTTCGCTTGCATTGACTTCTGCTGGACAGGTAAGGGAACTAAATATGATTAAGTAGTGTCTGGTGGCAGATTTATCAAAAGCTTTGTATAGATTTCTCTACTGATGTTGTGGATATAAAATCTGTAGACAATTGCCATCAACTTGGCAATATAGACAGAGCCAACAGAAGGGTAAAGTTGATCTCAATTAAGTGTTTTATGAATGATAAATATATAACGTAAATAATTGTGTGATAATGACATGATAACAATTATGGGCAACTGAAAATTACACAAATACCCAACTGAAAATGATTTCTACCAAGGAAAAAAAAAATACTACCTGAAGTTTAATTTAAATGCTTGTGGATGAAATATTAAAATATAAATATGCAAGCACTTGTAATTTGAAGTTTTTGTAACTTTTTCTTGAAATCTGATTGATTTTTGTTTTATTGATTTAGAATACATTTCGACTTCATCTTCTAAGTCCAGAGTTGCTGTTGAGTTCCTTGTATGGATAATTAAACAATTTGAAAATTGATTTTATTCTGCAAGTGATGAGAGAGCTAATTTTGCTTCTACAAATTATTCAAAGGGAAATTCTGAAGCTCATCTGTATATTTGTTTCAGCTTTGGGATTTGGAAGCTGTGTGAAAGATCTGCAACTCAGTTCCATGCTACAAAGATTGAAAGTTTTACTACTTTTGTATTCAATACGCTTTCAGCTGTATGTTCAGGATGCCCAAGAATTGTTGTTCAACTTTATTAACTTTACCTGTAGAAATGTTAACACACTAAGTGGCATAACAGCATAATTACTGTATTTTTAATGTTGATATGGATTTCAATTCTACAATCGTAACACATAACTTCCACTGTCACCCATTTCGAATATTGAAAAAACGTTAAGTTAGCATTAAATTAGCATTTAATTATAAGTATGAATTATACTTCCACTTATAGTATTGAAATCCATTTCCATTTAAGCCACTTTATTATTTTATTATATGCATCCCCAAAGTTATTGGCAATTAAAGTTGCACAAGGGCTTGACTATAACAACCCTCAGGCCTCAGCCAGTAAAAAGGGAGACAGACCCCAAGTTATTTCCCTATTGCTTGCAAAATTGCAGCAGGGCAGGGCAGTACTATTCAATTCAATGAACCAATGGAAGGACACTTTGGAAAGAGTGAAGAAAAGGTTTACTGAATGAACATTCAAATCAGGAACATCTGAGCCTGCTCCACTGTTCAAAGCCACACATGGACTGCAATTGTCCAAGAAGGCAAGATAAATGCTGGCCCAGCTAGCAACACCCAGGTCCTATGAGTGATTTTAGAAAAGACATCATGGCTAATTTGATTGTAATTTAAACTCTATTCATGCATAGCCTAATAATAATTCCTCACCAACTGAAGAACATCAGTTACCATGATAAATTGGAGAGGCATAGACTATTCACCTGAGTGAATGCTGAAAGGAAATTTTATTAAGAGCTTTTCAAAATGCGAAGGAATCTGGTTAGAGTAGATTGGGATTATCTCTTCCCATTGGCAAACTAACATAACAAGAGACACTTCTGGAAGGTGAATGGCAAAAGAACCAGGCATTACACGAAGGAGGACTTCTTCATGCAGCAAGTGTTTAGGATCTGGAATCTGCTCTGAGAGTGTGCTGGAGGAAGATTCAATTATAGCTTTTAAAAGGGCATTAAATACTAGTTTGAAGAAAATCCAATCTTAGGGCTGTAAGGAAAAGATGTGCAAGCATGACCAGATATCTTGCTTTGGCAGAGAGCCAACAAGAATACAACTGATTAAATAGTCTCATATGCTTTAACCGTTTTGAGATTCTAATTGACACAATTAAAATGATTTGATAGGTTAACGAAATCCTGATGCCTTTTTTGTAGCACTGTCGAGTGTTCCTATCCTTGTATTATCACAATTATATTTTTACAATGCTACTTAATGGTGAAAAACAAGTCAAAATATAAATCAGGAATGTTTTATAAATGTTTAGTTTTATGAAGAAAAATGTCAATTGCCTATGGTCAAAATTTTACTTGACAAGCTATTTTATGAATCCCATGCCAAGTTATGCTTTTCTCTTGCTCCAGGTATTTGCATGGGGCTGTGGCTCTTGCCTGGGAAGTGGATCTTCAGAAACAACGGCTCTTAGACCACGCCTAATTGAGGAGCTGAATTCAACCAAAATCATTGATATTTCATGTGGCGATAGTCATTGTTTGGCACTGACACATGGTGAGATACAGTTAGGTCATAGTAATACCCCTGAATTCTGGAAAATATTCCTGCAAGCACTGCATAAATGCTTAATAAGATCAATTAAACTTTGAATTCCAGATCCAGCATTGAACATAGAACATAGAATAATGCAGCACAGAACAGGCCCTTCGGCCCTCGATGTTGCGCTGAACTATTCTCAGTTTATCTTCCTACACTATCCCATCATCATCCATGTGCTCATCCAAGGATTATTTAAATCTCCTAATGTGGGTGAGTTAGCTACATTGGCAGGCAGGACATTCCACGCCCTTACCACTCTGAGTAAAGAACCTGCCTCTGACAAATTGAGGGTGATAGATTTATCTTCCCTCGTACAAGATGATGTCATCATCCTAGGAAAAAGACTTTCATTGTCTACCCTATCTAATCCTCTGATCACCTTGTGTGTCTCTATCAAATCTCCTCTTAGCCTTCTTCTTTCCAATGAGAGCAGACCCAAGTCTCTTAGCCTTTCCTCCTAAGACCTCCCCTCCAGACCAGACAACATCCTTGTAAATCTCCTCTGCACCTTTTCCAATGCTTACACATCCTTTCCGAAATATGGCAACCAGAACTGTACACAATATTCCAAGTATGGCCGCACTAGCATTTTGTATAGTTGCAGCATAATATTGCAGCTCCTGAACTCGATCTCTCTACAACTGAAACCTAACATACTGTATGCCTTCTTTAACAGCACTTTTCAACCTGGGTGGCAACTTTCAGGGATCTTTATACATGGACTCCAAGATCCCTCTGCACATCCACACTATCAAGAATCTTTCCATTGACTCAGTATTCTGCCTTCCTGTTGTTCTTCCCAAATTGCATCACATCCCATTTAGCTGCATTGAACTTCATTTGCCATCTCAGCCCAGTCCTGCACTTTATCTAAGTCCCCCTGCAATCTGTAGCATTCTTCCAAACTGTCCACTACTCCACCGACTGCTGTCAATTTCAGGGAGTTTCATGAAGGGCTTCTCTCCATGAGGCCTTTCAAGTTAACTCTCAATTCTTTGCTGCACACCTCATTGTATATAGACACTGTGTCTATGATGTCATGCCTGCATTATTGTGTGCTTACCAGTGGTCACTAAATCCATGGGCCAATGAAACTGGAACAGGAACTTAACAGACTTTTGAAGCTGTAGAATATAATATAGAGTTTTAAGGTTTGAGCAGGAAACACAGGCTTAAACATTGGATTGAAGTTTCAAATCTTAAGAAAACAAGGTGGCCTTATGGGTTCATAATTTGGAGAGGAACACCAGCATGTAATGGTTGGGCCTAACATGAGTTTCCACATTACAATTTCTGCATAATGATCTATCTCGAATATTCAGAAGTGACTGTGTCTAATGGTGTGATCTTCTAGTCATCTTAATGTATTTTGCTTAGTGTATAACACTGTATATCAAATTTAAGTTGAACAGAATATGGTCGGATTTAAATAAAAGCAGTTTTGAGAGGAAAAGGATAGTATACAATTCTTGTTCAATAAAGTGTTGCATGCATCAACAGTTTGTTTACTGTTGGTTAATAATGTATACATGACCATTGATTAGGCAGTAAAGTTAACACATTAGTGACTATTTTGTCATATTTTGAAGTCATTTTCTCAGTTTTTCTTTAATCTTTGCTCTGATGTTGAGTGAAAGTAGGTAGTCCAATCCTTTGCACAAGATTTACTGCAAAAACACAGCCAAGATATGATTTCCTTTTTCATGATGTATCATCATCATCATTCCATGAAAGGCTGCCTTGCTTCTAATCCACATCTTTAGCAATGTGTTTGTTAAATTGGCCTTCTGGGAAATCATTGCAAATCTGTTATATATATAAAGTCATCAATAGTGTCAAGTTTCAAAAGTCTCAGGTCAGGAGTTGGTGAAATACTTTGCTCTTGCCTGAATGAGTGTAGCTCCAAAACCCTCAACCTTGACATCATTCAGGACAAAGCAGTCCACTTGATCAACATTTGATTCACCACCTTAAACCTTCACACCATCCAGCCTGGCTGGGGACGTATCTTCTACAAAATGCTCAACTGCAACTCAACAAGATTTCTTCAGCAGCACCTTCCAAATTTGTGACCTGTAGGTAAATGGAATGCCGTCACCAATAGGCTCCCCTCCAAGTCACACACCAGTCTGATCTTGAAAGCGTATTGCCATTTCTTCATCATTATGGGTCAAAACCTTAAGGCCCTCTAACAAAGAGCTTGTGAGTATCTCCTGTTTTTTCAAGAAAGTGAAGGCAGTAGAAGAAGGGTAGTAGTTTCTGATCTTGCTAATGATGGCATTGTGCCTACATCCAATGAACTGGTTTTAAAAAATGCTCATGGAGGTAATATTTGACTATAGATTACAATACAAACTAATAATTTTGTTATAGCCCCTCACACAAATATTAAGTAAATCTCAATCTTTTCCTCAACACAGATATCAGGTTTTTGAGCCCGAAAATAAGTGCAATGGCGCAG
The DNA here is from genome assembly GCF_020745735.1 of Hemiscyllium ocellatum. NCBI lineage: Eukaryota > Metazoa > Chordata > Chondrichthyes > Orectolobiformes > Hemiscylliidae > Hemiscyllium > Hemiscyllium ocellatum. Next base: position 62,740,101 of record NC_083401.1, on the reverse strand, counting down.
AAAACAATTAAAGTGTAGAATTGTGTAGCATCACAGAGCATGCAAAAGAGGATTTGTAAGTGTGAGACACAGAGTTGCCAGATGAGCTTGTTATCCAGTCTATGGAAATTAAATTGCCAAGGGGGAAAACAGTACAAAAGGACAATGGATTGCACATTTTCATCCTTTCTGTCAGCATCAACAGCCTGCATTTCTGTGATACTTTTAATATGTCAATCTTCCAAAGCTTTCTGCAGGTAGAATCTAAACATAGCAAACTGGCAATAAATTAAGGACTGACCAAGAGCTTAGACAAAGAAAATAAAGGCAAATTGCTGCAGATGCTGAAGATCTGAGAAAATGCTGAGCAAATCAGCAGATCCAGCAGCATCTGTGGAGAGAGAAACATTTAATGTTTTGAAACAGAGCAGAAGAAGTCATAACATTAATTTTGTTTCTCTCTCCACAGATGCTGCCAGAGCTCCTTAGTCAAAGAGGTAGGTTTTAGGAAAGAGAAAGAAGTGGAGACACAGGGGTTTAGAAAGGAAATTTCAAAGAATGGGGTTTGATTGACTGAAGTTACATCAACTATTGATAAGATTTTAAGAAAATGTTAGAGTTACTGTAATCTCGGAGAACAATAGAACTGTTTTCTCCTACACAGATGAACTGGTGGTGAGCTTAACCTGAGGGTGACCAAAGACTCTGGTAAGGTTGAGCAGGCAGGACCTTCATGTTGACTTCAGGTGGTCTCTATTGGTAGGGTGAAAGTGTGGGCTGCATAAGAAAACTAAGTCAGTTGCTTGATGGAGTTAACATTATAAAGGTAGAAAGGAGTGGGACATGGATAGATTTTAAACACCTGAATAAGTATTTTTAATTCAATGGAATTGAAGAATGGGGGACAGATGTGACAAGAGGGGCTAAGAGTAGAAAAGGATATAGTTTGGAAAGCAGATTCCAGGCAAAGACATAGGGATGCTTGAGCTTAGTATCCAGTTCACTATCACATTCTATGAATTAAGGTGTATTTAAATTATTTGAGATGTCCCTTTCTTGATATCATTTAAGCGGTCTTTATAGTATATCTGTAACTGAAGTCTCTAACCGTCTTTTTACTTATTCTAATAGATAACGAAGTTTACGCTTGGGGTAATAATGCAATGGGCCAGTGTGGACAAGGACATACATCAACTCCAATTGCTAAACCAAAGAAAGTAATTGGTTTGGAGGGAATACCTATTCAGCAAATCACCGCAGGAACTTCTCACAGCCTGGCGTGGACAGCCCCTCCGACTGACAGGTATGAAGTAACTTTACTGTTATATGCACTAAGGTAATAAATGCATTGGGAATAATTCTTTGCAGTTTCAAGGAAAAATTTATAATTCTAAAAGCGCACAAATCAATTTTTCAAGTTAGTGCTAAAAATTAACATAAAGGTTGAGAAAAGGGAGTTGCAGCTCATTCCGATAGCATTATTCTTTGCACCCTTATTTTGAATGACCTTTGTAGTTTTTACCCGTGTTTAAGATACTCGAGATCAGTTTTTGTTTTTTTTTTCTCTAACCCGTTTTGTGATGAGGTGACAAAATGGGCTGAATTTTATCAGGCTGGTAGAGACAGGTTAGAAGGCAATTAAATGAAGTAGATGACATACCTGTCAGCGTCATTCTGCCTTTATATTTCTGGGTGGCGGAAAGACTGCAAATGGCCCATACACACGGAATCCAATTGAGTCTGTTAAGTTGTCAGGGCCACCTTCCAGCCTCTGGCATCTTCCCATATCAGCAGACTGTCAGCTGAAACCAAAAGAGAAAATGCTGGAAAATCTCAGCAGGTCTGGCAGCATCTGTAAGGAGAGAAAAGAGCTGACGTTTCGAGAGGCCATTTGAAACGTTAGCCCTTTCCTCTCCTTACAGATGCTGCCAGACCTGAAATTTTCCAGCATTTTTTCATTTTGGTTTCAGATTCCAACATCCGCAGTAATTTGCTTTTACCCAGTGTTTAACTCACTGCCACCTCTGTTCCAAGACTGTCAGCTGTTTGGGGAGACTACCTGATAAACCCGTTGGCTAATGGCGGAATGGATCTGCCTAATTTGATACTACTTAACCAACATCGAGGCCGTATAATCATTCTACCCCTCTTATCCTTAAAGATTCATCCCCAGCAATGGTGCTGATGAGCTGACAGCCTTCTGATTGGGACTGTTTCTGGGGAAGATGGGACCTCAACAAACAGAATGGCCTGCATCTGAGCCAGAATTGGACCAATATCCTTACCAGAGGATTTACTAGTGCTGCAGTGAAGGGTTTAAACCAGCTGGGCAGAAGCAGGACACAGTGTGTTAATTGAATAGTGATACAGCTTATTTTAGAAAAGGGACTAAGACAGGAAGTTCACCCAAGTTGTGTCTCAAGGGAGTAAGGTGAAGGTAGATGGCCTCTACTTTAATGCTCGTAGTATTATAGGTAAGAAAATTAGTTCAGGGAATGATACATGAAATTGCAATGTGGTGGTGGTGGAGGGTTGTTTTTCAGACTGGAGGCCTGTGACCAATGGAGTGCCACAAGGATCGGTGCTGGGTCCACTATACATCATTTATATAAATGATTTGGATGTGAGCCTAAAAGGTATAGTTAGTAAGTTTGCAGATGACACCAAAATTGCAGGTGTAGTGGACAACTAAGAAAGTTACCTCCGATTACAACGGGAACTTAATCAGATGGGCCAGTGGACTGAGTAGCGACAGATGGAGTTTAATTCAGATAAATGTGAAGTGCTGTATTTTGAGAAAGCATATCTTAGCAGGACATATACACTTAATGGTAAGGTCCTAGGGAATGTTGCTGAACAAAGAGACCTTGGAGTGCAGTTTCATAGCTCCTTGAAAGTGGAGTTGCAAGTAGATAGGATAGGGAAGAAGGCGTTTGGTATGCTTTCCGTAATTGGTCAGAGTATTGAGTACAGGAGTTGGGAGGTCATGTTGCAGCTGTACAGGACAATATTTTGGACTATTGCATGCAGTTCCGGTCTCCTTCCTATCAGAAGGATGTTGTAAAACTTGAAAGTGTTCAGAAAAGATTTACAAGGATGTTGCCAGGGTTGGAGGATTTGAGCTATAGGTAGAGGCTGAATAGGCTAGAGCTGTTTTCCCTGAAGTGTCAGAGGCTGAGGAGTGACCTTATAGAGGTTTATAAAATCACGAGGGGCATGGATATGATAAATAGAGAAAGTCTTTTCCCTGGGGTCGGGGAGTCCAGAACTAGAGGGCATAGGTTTAGGGTGAGAGGGGAAAGATATAAAAGAGACCTAAGGGGCAACTTTTCCATGCAGAGAGTGGTACGTGTATGGAATGTGCTGCTATTGGTGGAGGCTGATACAGTTGCAACATTTAAGAGGCATTTGGATGGGTATATGAATAGGAAGGGTTTGGAGGGATATGGGCCGAGTGCTGGCAGGTGGGACTAGATTGGGTTGGGATATCTGGTCAGCATGCACGGATTGGACCGACGAGACTGTTTCCGTCCTCTAAGATGTGGTTGAGGGAGGTCTGACCACTTAACATTTTGGGGTGTTGGATCTTCAGGTCGGATGGGGAGGGTGAAAAAGTGTTGCATTATTAAGGAGGCAGTTACTGTACTTCAGAGGGTTGATATCCTGGAAGGATATTCAAATGAGGCTTTGTGGGTAGAGCTAAAGAGTAAAAAGGGCGCAGCCGGACTATTCAAAGTGTGTTATAGGCTCCCAACAATCAGAAGGGCAGTTAAGGAATAAATAAGGGGAGATCCAAGATGGCGGCGACTCAGCAAGTCTGAGTTTACAGTGCTCTTCCCAAAACCTGGGTAAAGTGAGTTACTCACCCCCACCATACTTACCAAACCACCCAAAAAATTTTTCTAACCTTAATTAGCTGCTTACTATTATATTTAAGCAGTTTAATATTAAGTGGATAATGAGTAAACCAAAGGGATCCCGCAGCTCTCAGAAAACAAAGACCCCTCCCCCACCCTCCTCTCCTCCTCCGGCTGCAGCTGATGTAAAAACAGGCCTTGAAGAGATGATTGCCAGGCTGGAAACGACACTCGTCAATTTCATCGCAGAATCCAGACAGAGATGGAACTCATTCGAAGAAAAGTTACAAAAGCACAGCCAGGCTATTGAGGAGCTGCAGGGCCGAGTGGAGGGGGCGGAGCTAAAGGCCACGACCTCCGAGGCTGCAGCTCAAACAGCTGCAGAACAGGTGCGAGCTCTGGAGCAGAGAGTCCGGGCCTTTGAAATCTACATGGATGACCTGGATAATAGAAATCGGAGAAAGAATATCCGTCTTCTGGGCCTCCCTGAACAAGAAGAGAAGGGACAGTTAGCAGTATTTCTGGAGCGATGGCTGCCCCAGCTTTTAAACCTGGGGGCTGAAACTGATCGGGTAAGGGTGGAGTGGGCCTACCGGGTCGCAGTACGCGGATCTGGCCCAAACCAGCGCCCACGCCCGGTCCTGTTCCGGCTGCAGAGTTATAGGGAGAGGCAGATACTCCTGGATGCCTCCAGAAATCTTGGAAAGGATCCTAAAGCCATGATCCATGAAGGATCCAAGATTATGTTATTTCAGGACTTCTCCCCGGCTTTGGCACGAAGGAGGAAGGCGTTTGATGAGGTGAAGAAATGTCTAAGGAACTTAAATATTCAATACACCTTACGCTACCCAGCGACGTTATGCTTTAACCATGAAGGATCCGAGTATAATTTTAGATCACCAGAAGAGGCTAAGGAACTTTTAGACTCGTTTAAATAAATCGTAAGAGACAATTTATGTTGGCTTGCCTCTTCCACACTCCGTGGGAAGAAGTGGATACTTTACTCTACTTTACTTTTGCTTCTGGGAGCAGGGTTGTTTTCCCTTGCTATTTTATGTTATTATACTTAACTGTAATTTGTTGGAGTTGTAATTTTATAGTTATGTGTGTTTGTACGTGGCATTGATGCTATCAGATATACTCAGGTATGGGTGGGGAGGGGTGGGGGTGGGGCGCTCACTGTTAACTCTAGCTCGGTATTATATCTAAATCCTATTAAGGAGCGCCCGGGTCAAGGGTGGGACACTGTTTGGGAGAGGATATGGTGGACCTTTAGAAAGGAAGTAAGGCCCCCTGAGAACAAGGGGGAGGATCTCCATTCAAACATGTTTTATTTTTTTTTGTTCTTATTGTTTGGAAATAGTTTCCTTTTTATTATACTGTTATGAGTGTATTAGAGAACATTTTCTCTTATTTGAAGGATGTAAGTGACTCAACTATACACTCTGGATAATTGTGGATTAGATTAGTAGTTAACTGAGTTTCATTGTTTTTCTTTCTTCTTTAGTATCATTCCTTTGAATTTCGATGATTATATATTTAAGATCTATTTTTATATTAATGTTTGTGCTTGAAAGTTCTGTTTTTATTTTTGTAAATCTGTCAAAATATTAAATTTCTAATAAAAATATCTTTTTAAAAAATAAGGAATAAATAAGTAGTCAGTTCACTGAGGCGTGTATAATTAGATTTGGAGGTTTCAACTACCTCATTATTAATTGGAATAATCATAGTTTAAAGGGTTTAGTGGATTTCTGGACATGTAATCAGGAGAGCTTTTTATATCAGCATATAGAAGGTCCTAGAGGATTGGTTCAGTGCTGGACCTACTTCTGGGGCACAAAGCCAGATAGTTGTTTGAGGTGGCAGTAAGGAGCATTTTAGTGATAGTGCTCACAGCACCATATGTTTTATGATGGTCTGCAAAAAAGGGTCTTGGATTGGAGGAAGGCAGATTGTGTTAATACAAGGGGATCTTGCCAGAGTAGACAGGGCACAGTATGTAAGTGCTGTGTTCTGGAGGTACTGGAGAGAGTATAGGCTGAATATGTCCCCTTTTAGGGTGAAATGTCAGGGAAATCAGCCTAGTGAACCCTTGTTGTGGCTCTGTTCGCCGAGGTGGGAGTTTTTCTTGCATTTGTAGCTTGGGTGCTTGTTGTTGTGGTTCTGTTCGCCGAGCTGGGAGTTTTTCTTGCAACAGAACCACAACAACGAGCACCCGAGCTACAAATCTTCTCACAAACTTTGAACTAGTGAACCCTTGATGTTGAGGACTCTTCAGTACCGGAAGAAAAGCAAAAGAGAAACATATAACGGGTACAAGGAGGCACAGCATTTGAGGCTGTAATGGAGTGCAGAAAGTGCAAGGAAAAACTCCTGACTCAATTGGTGGAGCAAAGTGGGGGCATGTAAATTAAAATGGGCAAGATTAGGGATAATCCTATCAAAAGAAGACAATAAACAGGGAAAGAATAGGACCTGTTAGGGACCGAGGGGATATTCTGAGTGGTGGCAGAGTACATTGGTAGACTGTTCGTGCTTCATATCTGTCTTCTCTTTGAGAAGGAGGATGGAAGGACAGAATTTGGGAAGAGAGAAGCATGGAATTATAGGCCAGTGGTAGGGAAGCTATTGTAGAAAATTCTGAAAGAGAAAATTAATCCCCATTTCGAGAAGCAAGGTTTGATCAGGGGAAGTCATTTTTGCTTTGTCTAAGGGAGATCATGCCGAACAAATCTGGTGAATGTTTTGAGATGGTGACCAAGTGTATAGCTGAGGATAGTGTAATTGATTTAGTTTATGTGGATTTCAGAATGGCCTTCGAGGCCCCACTTGGGAGACTAATAGACAAGATAAAAGCACAGAGAAACTTGGTAAGTTGATTCAAAATTGGTTTGTGGCAGGAGACAGAAGGTGATGGTGGAAGGCTGTTTGTGTGATCTGAGACTGGTAATAAGTAGCGTAGCACAAGAATCAGTGCTAACCCACTTATTGTTTGTGACATTCATAAATGATATAGATGAGAATGTGGGGACATCACAGAATAACACAAAGATTGACAGGTGGTTGATGTGAAGGGAGAAGGTCTTTGGTACAGAAGATAAAGTGGGTTGGTCAGATAGGCAGATCACTGGCAGATGGAATTTAATCCTGATAACTGAGAGATGATGCACTTTGGAAGGAGTGACAGAAGAAGACAGTATTCAACGAATGGCAGGACACAAAGTAGCTCTGAGATCAGAGGGATCTTCTGGTGCTTGTCCACAGATCCCTGAAGCAGGCAGGGCAGGTTAATAGGGTAGTGAAGAAGGCATAAAGGGCACATTCTTTATCAATCAAGGCATAAATAATAAGAGCAAGGAGGTTATGTTGGAGCTGTACAGAACTTTGGCTTGGCCACAACTGAAAGGAGAAAGTGAGGACTGCAGATGCTGGGGATCAGAGCTGAAAATGTGTTGCTGGAAAAGCGCAACAGGTCACGCAGCATCCAAAGAGCAGGAGAATTGATGTTTCGGGCATAAGTCCTTCTTCAGGAATGAGGGCACACAACTGAAGTACTGTGTGCAGTTCTGGTCACTGCATCATAAGAAGGTGTGATTGCACTGGAGGGGGAGCAAAGGAGATTCAACAAGAAGTTGCCTGACTTGGAGTATTTTAGCCAGAAAGAGAAACTGGATAAGCTTGTGTGGCTTTCTTTAGAGCAGGGAATGTTGAGGAGGAAACTGATAAAGGTTTATGAGATTTTGGGAGTGGGACAGGATGGATAGAAAACAGTTGCTCCCTTTAGTTGAATTGTCAATGGCAAGAGGGCGCATCTTTAAGTTGAAAGGCAGGAGGTTTAGAGTGCATTTGATATATTTCGCACAAATGGCCATGGTATGGAATGTACTTCCTGCAAGGGCAGTTGAGGCAGATAACTTCTCAACCTTTGAAAAGTACTTGGGTGAGCACTTGAAATGTCATAACATTTAACGCTCTGGGCTTAGTGCTGGAAAATTCAACTAGATTTAGTATAGTTTTGGCAGTCCAGACTCTAAGTCAAAGATGCCTTTCTGTACTCTGTGACCATATGATGTAGGAGCAGAAGGAGACTATTCATCCCACCAAGTCTGCTGTACTATTCAGCAACATTTTGATCCTTCACTCCATTTTCCTGCCTTTTTCATAAAATCCTTGATTCCCTGATTAAAAATTTGACCATCTATCTCAAATATACTAAATGACCCAGCCTTGACAGCACTCTGCAGTAAAGAGTTCCACAAATTACTTACCCTCTGAGGAATGAAATTCCTCCTCATCTCTAGCTAAATGTGTAACTCCTTATTCTGCGATTTTATCCTCTGGTCTTCAACTTTCCCACAAGAGGAACACCCTTTCTGTATCTACCCTGTCAAGCCCACTGAGAATCTTGAATAATTCAGTAAGGTTGCATCCCAGTCTTCTACCTTCCAATGAATATATGACCAACCTACTCAACCACTCATCGGACAATCCCTCCAGACCTAGTATCAGCCTACTTAGCCTTCCCCTTTCTGCCTCTAAGTACATCTTTCCTTAGATAAGGAGATGAAAAGTGTTTAAAGTATTACAGCTGTGGTCTGACCACAATTTTGTATGTTTTCAACAAACCCTCCCAAATCTATTCCCTTTGAAATAAAGACCAACATTCCATTTACCCTCATCTGATGAACTTGGGTGCTAGCTTTTTGTGGTTCATGGATGAAGCCTCCCAAATGCCTCAGTTCTGTAGCTTTCTGCATTTAGAAACTATTCAGCCCCTGTCACATTTTCTGTTAAAATGAAAAACCTCACATTTTCTGACATTACATTCCATTTGGCAAGTGTTTTGTTCACTCACTTAAACTGTCTATATGCCTCTGCAGAATCTTTGTGTCATCCTCGCCAATCACCTTCCCACTTAGTTTTGTTATCTGCAACTTGGCTATAGTATATTCACTTGCCTCATTCAACTCAGTAGTATAATTGTAACCCCAGCATTGATCCCTGTATCACACTCTTAATTACAAGTTGCTACCCTGAAAATGCTCCCCTCTCCATGTCAACTCTGTCTTCGATTAGTTAGCCAAATCTCTATCCATGCTAATATTCTACCTCCCAACATCATCTTGTCTTAAGTACCTTAATCTGTGCTACATTATCAATGTCTTTTAATATATTACATCCATTCTCCCCCTTTATCTCTCCTGCTTGTTAGCCTCCTCAAGGAATTCTAGTAAATTTGTCAGGCATAGTTTCCCTTTCATGAAGCCATGCTAACTCTGCTTGATCATATATCTGCCTGCATTAAATTCAGCCCTTTGGTTTCAGCAATGCACTGTAAAGTTGCAAACTCAATATATTATAGGAATCTCTTCTCATTATTTGCTTTTTTTTAAATTACTATGTTCATTAGCATGTGAGGTCTTAGTGCTGGTGGATAGTATGTTTTGGGCATCCGGTAAGAATATTGATCGCTCAGCAGGCTAAGGGAGATGCAGGCTAATAAGGATCAGGTAGGGGTGTGGGTATTGGATAGGATGCTCTTTGGAGAGTCAATGTGGATTTAATGGGCTCAGCATTACCACATGTGGATCTCAGCAACATGTCTCCCTTAATCTTCCTATATGACTTGTTATTCTCCTGTTGTTCTCATCAATTGTTCTAAATTCAACAAATCCCAAAGTTGGGATCATTTTACAGATCTTCCTTACTCTGAATCCTCAATTCTTATGGGAGCAGCCAAAAAGACTTATCCAAGACTTTTACCCAATCCAACAACTAAAGCTCACCAACCAATACCTAGCTGCACCAAATTGCACTTAATTACTTAACCATTTTTTTCAGATTTGGAAAGTAATGACTTAGTTATGACTTGCAGGGCATTATCTTTACATCGTTCATTGGCACAGTGGCTCAGTGGTTAGCACTGCTGCCTCATAGCTCCAGGGACCCAGTGCTACTCCTGCTTGGTCGTGTGTCTTTGTGGAGTTTGCACGTTGTCCCTGTGTCTGCAATGGTTTCCTCCAGATGTTCCAGTTTCCTCATATAAACCAAAGATGTGCAGATTAGGTGGATTGGCCAGGCTAAATTGCCCATAGTGTCCAGGGATGTGTAGGCTTAGGTGGGTTAGCCATGGGAGATGCAGGCTAATAAGGATCGGGTAGGGGTGTGGGTATTGGATAGGATGCTCTTTGGAGAGTCAATGTGGATTTAATGGGCTGAATGTCCTGTTTCCACGCTGTCGGGATTCTAGAAGGGTCTGGTTCCATGCTGTACATCTCTATGACTCTCTAACTTTCAGGGAATACATTAGTCAGTTAATTGAGGATGCCATTATTGTTGAATAACATTGTAGAATGGTTTAAGATATTTTTGAAAGTTGTGGATAGATTTTAGCAGGTTTATTTCAATAAAGTTTAATTACATATAAGAGTATTTTTGTTATATGACGTACTGTGGGTTATGAGAAGCGCTCATGCCCGAAACGTTGATTCTCCTGCTGCTTGGATGCTGCCTGACCTGCTGCGCTTTTCCAGCAACACATTTTCAGTACTGTGGGTTATGTAAAGGTTTCCCTTATTTTCCAGTAGTGACATAAGTAGAGACATAAGCTAATCACAAAACAAATCTAGTATTTACAAACCGAGTAACTTGGATACCTGCTGTAAACTTTGCAAGAGCTTTACCATAACTTTAAAATTTAGGTTGGTTTATTAAGAGCCAGCATCGAAACGTTTTAACATTTGTACTTTGACTTTCACCATTAATATTCCGAAGAGTTCGTATTTTATTGTAAATATTGCTCGTATTTTGCTTATCTTATTCTTTAGGCAACTGGTCGCCTGGCACAGACCTTTCTGCGTTGATCTGGAAGAAAGTACGTTTAGTTATTTGCGAACATTTTTGGATAGGTACTGTGATGGAATTAACAATGAGGTACCTCCACAGCCTTTCTTTTCTCAAAGGTAATGGAAAATATTTTTGCATATGTCTTTTGAACAGTGTAAACATATTGACCTGGGAAACAATCTTGGTTGTATTCTGAACAGCATTATTATTTTAAAAACCAAAAGAACTGCGAATGCTGTAAATCGGAAACCAAAAAAGGAAGTTGCTGGAAAATCTCAGCCAGTCTGGCAACATCTGTGAAGAGAACTGAAAGTTAACGTTTCGAGTCCTATGACTCTTCCTCAGAACATGTTAAATGTTAACTTTGAAATTTCTTCACAGATGCTGTCAGACCTGCTGAGCTTTTCTAGCAACTTCCATTTTTGTTTAGCGTTCTTATTTTGAGCACTTACAATAGTTTCACCCTGAACTGTGTTTGATAAAACCTCTCACTTTGTTTTTACTTTCAGTCACAGAATGTGTGTGTTTCTGGCAAGGCCAAAATTTATTTCTCACCTTTAATTGCTGTGGGGATGCAGTGGTGAGCTACCTGCTTCAGCCTTTGCTGCACAGGAGTGCAGAAACACTCACAGTGCTGTTAGGAAGGGAGTTGTAGGATTTGACCCATTAACACTGAGGGAACAATGAAAGTTCTAAATCAGAATGATATTTGCCTTCAAGGGAAACTTACAAGTGGGGGTTTTCCTGTGCAGTTGGTGATAAAGGTCTTGGAAGGTGCTTTCACAGGAAGCTTGGTCAGGTTCTGCAGTACATCCTGTAGATGATGCACGTTGCTGCCATCAGTGGTAAATGGAGTGAAAGTGTAGTCCTAATCAAGTGGCCTACTTCGTGCTGGATAGTGCTAAGTTTCTTGTGTGTTGTTGGAGCTGGTCATATCCAGGCAAGTGCTCCTTAATTATGGACAAGCGCTGGGAAGACAGGGACTCTTCTGGAGTTCAGAAGAAGGATCTCTGGACCCGAAACATCAACTCTGCTTTCTCTCCACAGACGCTGCCAGACTGAGTTTTTTCCAGCAATTTCTATTTTTGTTTCTGATTTCCAGCTTCCACAACATTTTGTTTCTTTTGATTAGGAAGACAAGATCTGCAATACTTGTGGCAGAATTTCTAACCTTACTTCTGCCTTGTTCCTGTCACTTCTTCTCTGGCCTAACTTGTGTTTGGGCTGCTAATGTACAGCAAAATTTATACCATTTTCATTCCTATTTGTTAACTCTATCCATCTTGATTCCATTTGCTGAAATTTTGTTAGAATATCCTAATCTTTTGTTTTTGTGATTGTTATTTTAATGCTCTACCTTTTCTCCCCACCCCACATCACTCCTCTTAAAATGTTAACACAAAAATATTAAATTGCTATTCCTCTCCAAACCTCATATCCAACTCCATTATAGCTGGCTTGTCATATAACTCTATAGTTATTAGTGCTTTTAAATACCCTTTTTAGTCTGTAATTATTTATTAATTCACACGTAGATGCTTGGATGTACTCAAAGCACATAGTAATCGAAGTATTTTTCCAGCTCCTCTATTTTAAGGTTTAGCCTTGGTTATTTTCTAGTATGTATGAGTAAGAACAAATTAGGACTTCCTGACATATCTACTGTCTGCATTTGAATGCAGTTTTTTAATTAACTCATAGGATATGGACATCTCTGGCTGGCCAGCATTTTATTGCCCATTCCTACTTGCCATTGAAAAAGTGGTGGTTAGCTGCAGCCTTGAACCTTTGCAGTCCATATGCTGTTGGTTGATCCACAATGCCATTAGAGAGGGAATTCCAGGATTTTGACCCAGCATCGATGAAGTATTGGCAATATGTTTCCAAATCAGTGTTGTGAATGGCTTGGAGGGGATCTTGAAGGTGTTGGTGTTCCCATGTATCTGCTGCCCTTGTCCTTCTAGAATGAAGTGGTCATGGGTTTGGAAGGTGCTGTCTAAGAATCTTTGGTGAATTTCTTCAGGACATGTTGTAGATAGTCCACACTGCAGCTACTGAGCATCAGTGTAGATGCTTGTGGATGTAGTACCAAGCAAGCGGGCTACCTGGTCCCAGGTAGTGTCAAGCTTCTTAAGTATTGTTGGAGCTGCACTCATTTGCGTTTCGCTCTACTCCTTCGATAAAATTTTGTGTATAGTTCAAGTGATTGTTTTTCTCGTTGTGCCTTGCATGATTTTGCTGAATTGTGTGGGTCGCTGTTTTTTAATCAGGAAAGTTTTTTTTCGTATATTAAGGAGGCAGGTTAAGTCAGTAGCATCTTCTGTCTTTTGCTTCTCTAAGTCCCTATCTATACGTGAGCTTTAAGGATTGATGATAAGACTACAACCTATTATTTTTTGTTAGAGTAAATTCATCTAATAACACTTATAGAAAGATTAATAGATAATGATGTATACTTAAGATATCTTTTATTTGTTTAGTTGAAGATGTTATGTAGATTGTTGGAACCCGTCATTCCTTGTATTTCAAAATTATATCAGCCACATCAATAAGTTTGTACTTCTGCTTTTAACAGGGAACATCATAATTTTGTGTATCTTTGTTTGAAATTACTTTCCACTCATCTTTCGCTGGCTCAAGCTGGAGGTACTGGAGCTGCTGTTCTCGGGCAACAGGGTAGACCACTAAGGAACTTGCTTTTTCGACTAATAGATTCAGATGTTCCAAATTCTATTGAAGAGGTAGGTGAAAAGTTCATTTAGTATTATCAGTAGCTGCCCCAGTGATTCCATATATCTGTGAATGTTTTAATATGCTATTGAGAGTTATGGAAACTGGCATGATTTTACTTCATGATAAGATTGACAAGCAGGCCGCCTTACTTTATGACTTGAGAGTGGAGATGAGCTCTCTGCTGCGTGAGTGTAATGCACATAGATTATTGCTGTGATCATGCAGCATTTTCTCCCTCTAATGTCAATGAAGCAATGCTGGAGCCCGAGGTGAAATTTGTGTAATTGTCAAAATGTTGCCAGAAAATTCAAGATTCAATAATGATTCAATTATCCACTTTGCTGTCATTTAAGGTCTAGTATCTAGAAGGCATTGTCAATGGAAGTAAGCTACCTGACCATCTTTAGTTTTACGAATTGCAGGAGACCCCTTGTATAACTTTGTATCAGATTTGTGTAAATTTTCTGACTTACTTCAGGTATAATTTTGCTTCAGTCATTCTTTTGCAAAGATTTGGAGGGTTCTGCTGTTTCTGTTAGCAAGTACAGAGAAGATGCTGTACAAACTGTTTAAATAATTTGTTCAAGCAAAATGCAAAGTCTGCATTGAATGAACTATACTGGACATTGCTTCTGTATTTACAGTTAGCATCAAAAGTATTTAGTAAGAATTGGATGGATATTGGAGGTGGTTGAAAATTTTGGAGATCTGTAAGAAGAGGTTACTTTATACTTATGGTCCCGTATCTTAATCTTAATGAGAAATGCAATATTACTAAGAATATGCAATTTGTGTAATTCCCGAACCAGAGGACACCGTTTAAAAATTAGGGGTAGGCCACTTAGAACAGAGTTGAGGAGAAACTTCTTCACCCAGAGAGTGGTGGGTGTATGGAATGCTCGGCCCCAGAAGGCTGTGGAGGCCATGTCTCTGGATACTTTCAAGAAAGAGAGCTCTTCAGGATAGTGGAATCAAGGGTTATGGGGATACGACAGGAATAGGATACTGATTGAGGATGATCAACCATGATCATAATGAATGGTGGTGCTGGCTCGAAGGGCAGAATGGCCTACTCCTGCACCTATTGTCTATTAAATATGCTGTGATTTTACAATGAATTTTGTTTTCAGAGAAATGAAACATTACATTTAGTTTATTTTTACTGCCATTACATGATAAGTTGTAAATACTGTACTTATTGTGTCCCACAGGCAGTCAATGAAACACTTTCAGTTGGTGCGTCTTTATTGTTGCCTCCACTCAGGGAACGTACTGAACTTCTACATAATCTGCTACCTCAAGGCCCAGAGAGATGGGAAAGTTTATCAAAAGGACAAGTAAGTGTTGGGTATCTGCAGGTTTCAAAACAATTCAAATCTCATGAATGTTGACTTGAAGAACAGCATAATATAAATGAAGAAATCTTTTACCATTTTTCATCCTATCTTCTCACATCTGAACATTTTTTCTAAATTATGGTTTAATTACTATGGTATAAAATTAGAACAATGCATAAAATTTCATATTTGTCCACTTTAATATTTAAGTATTACATTTACTTCAGGATAATGCAAGACTTCTGAAATAGGACAAATGCACTTTTGGTTGCTCAGGTGACAAGCTTGCATCTGTGGAGGTTAGATGGGCTAGTTGTGGAGAATGCAGTGTTACACTAATTAGATCTAGGTGGGATGCTCTTTGGAGGGTTGGTGTGGATTCTATGGACCAAATGGCCTGATTCCACACTGTAGAGATTCCACGATTCCAATAAATGAATTTTTGAGAACAGAAAAGAAGCCTCTGAGAAAAGATAAAGTAACTTTTGAGATGATTTCAAGAAAAACTCTGTGGACCCAAAAAACAATTTCTGACTGCTGTATTATACGAATTTCAATCCCTTCTATTCTCATGATATAAAGCTGCCTAACCCAGGCGTGGGTAATTCAAAATTTCAGAAGATCCAAAATCCAGCATGGTCAGCCTCAATCCCAATGGTGCTGAAATTTCGGAACTAGATCTGTACTAATTATGAGTTGATTATTTCAGAACTGAAACTTTAGTGTTGTTTTGCTATTATTATTATTACTAACTGAACTGAAATAATGTTTGCTGTAATTACTGTGCAGCATAATATTAGGTACCTAACTTTTCTCCAATTGTTTGATTGTTTCAAGTATTTCAAATGTTAGGTATACATTAACTTGAAATATACACATTTAGCTTTAATTAGCTTGGTATATCTGTGAAATTAACATGAACTGAACTGTAGTTAACTTGTCATTCTTTTAAATAGAGAATGCAATTGGATATAATACTGACGAGCCTACAGGACCAGTCCCACATCGCATCCCTGCTGGGTTATAGCTCACCTACTGACATAACCGAAGGTTTCTCACAAAGCTTCTTCCCTGATCAGGACTCATCCAATTCAGGGATTATTGACAACTTCCACTTAGCAGAAATACTTTTGAAAACTCTTTTAAGGAACATCGGTTTTTACACTGTAAGATTTTCAGAGTTTCCTTTTTGAATGAGAAATTGATATTTTTCTTTGAACTGTTGCTATAATGTTTCTGATTGCCTGTCTTAAAAGGAACGTGCTTTTGGTGAGTTGGAGAAGAACAGTGATAAGCAGCAAAGTAATACAACACCCACAGAAAGTGGACCACCCTCCCATGTCCGTCAGCTGCTCTCTGCATTGCATAAACATTTGCTGGCTCACTGTTACTCACATTCTACTGCTAAGGTAATGTCAGTTAGAAAGCAGAATGTAATTTAGCAACTCGTGTTCAATTACACTGTTTTAAAGTGAGAACAATTCAGGACAAAATTAATACTCATGTGGACATTTTGGGTGAATAAGGAGAGCCTGTATGGTTTTTTTGTTAAGAAAAAATGTCTAATAAATTTGCTGGAGTATTTTGAGGAGGTAGCAGAGAGGATTAATCAAAACAATAAATTTGATAATATGTACGTGGACTTCCAAAGGATATTTGATACAGTGCAATAAATCAGATTTGTGAGCAAAGTTATAGTTCACAGAATAGTTTGACAACATAGACACAAAATTAACTGAAAATCACAAAACAGATCAGTAGTTAATAGATATAAAAAAAGAAAATGGTGGAGAAAATCAGTGGGTCTGACACCATCTGCAGAGAGCAAAGCAGTTAACATTGTCTGATGCCACTTCAGCTATTTCTCTCTACTGATAGGTTTCTCCAGCATTTTCTTTTTTTATTTCAGATTTTCAGCATCTGCAGTATTTTGGTTTTATTTTATTGGTTAATAAATCTTCTTCAGGCTGGAAAATGTTTGCAGTTGAGTTCACCAGAAGTCAATTTTGGATCCTTGCCCTTCCTGACATATGTTAACTATCTGCAAATTTCAAAGTACTTTAAGCATAGGAGTTGGAAAGTCATGTTAAAGTTATATTGGACATTCGTGAGGCCTCCTCTGGAATACTGTCCCCAGTTCTGGTCACCCTGATATTATTAAGCTGGAGACAGTTCAGGAGAGATTTATTGGGATGTTGCTCGATATAGACGGTTTGAATAATAAAAGCAACTTTTTTCACTGGAGTGTAGGAGGTTGAGAGGCAACCTTCTAGAAGTTTATAAAATAATGAGGAATATAGATAGAGTTAATGGTCATTGTCTTTTCCCTAGGATGGGGGATTTCAAGACAAGGAGACACATTTTTAAGGTGAGAGGAGAGAGATTTAAGAAAGACACGAGAGGCATTTTGTTTTACACAAAGTGGTTTGCATGTGCAATGCAATTCCTGAGGATGTGGTGGACATGGGTACAATTACAGTGTTTCAAAAACATTTTGAGAAGTACATGAATATGAAAGGTTTGGAGGGATATGAGCCAGGAGCAAAGAGATGAACCTAGTTTAGTTTTGGATTTGGTTTAGCATGACGTGATGCACTTTGGTCAGACAATATGAAATAATGTTGCATTTCTAAAGTGGGTGCAGGAGCAGAAAAACCTGGGTGTATGCGTGCACAGACCATTGAAGATGGTACGACAGGTGTACATCACAGTTAGTAAGCCATATAGTGTCCTTGGCTTTATAAACAGGGGCATAGAGTACAAGTGTAGGGAGTTGACATTGAACTTGTAAGGCACTTGTTGCGCCTTCCCTAGTGTATTGTGTGCAGTTTTAGCATTACATTACAGGAAAGGTGTGAATGTATTGAAGAGAATGCAGAAGCAGTTTACAAGAATGGTACCATTTTGTCTGTTATCCATTTTTCTTAAGCTTCCCCCTACAGCCTTGACTGTTTGTGTCTTGTTTATATTGCTCTTCATATAAAGAAGCCATTCCCTCACTTTCACATCTCAATGTGCAGCCATTTTACATCTCTTTCTCTTTTTCCATCATTAACAACCTCTTTTTGCACTGAACCTCTGTCTCTCAAAAGTATTAAGAAACATACTTCCAACAGCTTTCAATTCTGAAGAAAAGTCATACTACTTGAAACATGAGCTCTTGTTTCTCTCTACAAATGATGTCAGATCTACTGAGTTTCTCCAGCATTTTGTGTTTGTTTCAGATTTCCTGCAACTGCAATGTTTTGCCTTTTATACCAAACTGGAATCTGATTTCACAGAAATGTCTATCTTTTCCTTTTAGGATTGACTCCCCAATTACTATAGCCTTCTCACACCTCATCCTCCCCTGCTGTCTATCAGAGCCAACCTTGCTGCAACAAATTTGGCAAATTTGCTTCTGCCAATGTTTCTCTGAGGTCTTTTGCATGCCCTCATAACAGTATCCAAATGGTATCTGCTTTGCTGGGGAATAGGCACGGAGGGTCCCTGCACTGCCTGCCTTGTCCTCTTACTCTGCCTGATGGGCATCCATTCTCTGCCTGCCTATGATGTTGTGGGCTGAGGAGTGACAGCCTCTCTACATACTGTCTGTGACTCTGTGTTGTGGATATCCGGTATCCCCCAACTGCCACTCCCACACCAAAACTCAGGATTCCAGGAGCTGCAACTGTACACACGTTTTGTACGTGTTTTGTTCTAGCAAACTGTTCTGAAAACATTCCATGAATTCCTCATGTAAACAACTTTATCAGTCACATTAGTGACATTGACCTAATAATCAGTCACTTGGCAGGAATTGATTAACTCCCTGGGTTAGTTTATTTAACATAATAAAACATATTGCAATTTTTGAACAGGTAAACAAGCAAACTGATGATGTGTGCTGCTTATATACTCACAGCAGACTATCTGCCAGGCAGATTTTTGACAGCACATGGAATCCTTAGGAACGAACACTTCAAGGCATTCCTCCCTTCTTTCACATCACCAGAGCTAAAATGATCAGATTCCTAATTGGATTCTAATGTATTGTTGTAGGAAATTGCTCCGAGTGCGCTCTATGAATCCTTCCTTATGACCACCTCTACCAATCTACATAAAGGTTAAAATTAGCCTTAATTAATTAATGCACTGCCATTATCTTTTACATGTCCTCATTATTTCTTGATTTATTTTCTGGCCTGGCATATTGTTAGTTTTGAGTATGTTGCTGGAAAAGCACAGCAGGTCAGGCAGCATCCGAGGAGCAGGAGAATCAACATTTCGGGCCAGAGCCCTTCATCAGGAATGAGGCTGGGAGCCACTGGGGTGGAGAGATAATGGGAGGGGTGTGGGGCTGGGGAGAAGGTAGCTTAGAGTGCAGGAGGTGGATGGAGGTGGGGGTAAAGCTGATAGACTGGAGCAGATAGGTGGGAAGGAAGATTGACAGGTGGGACAGGTTATGAGGATGGTGCTGAGCTGGAAGGTTGGAACTTGGGTCACTTTTTGTATCCATTGCTCCCGATATGGTCTCCTTTATATTGGGGAGACTGGACACCCTCTCACAGAGCGCTTTAGAAAACATCTCCGGGACACCCGCACCAATCAACCCCACCGCCCAGTGGCCGAACGTTTCAATTTCCCCTCTCACTCTGCCAAGGACATGCAGGACCTGGACCTCCTCCATCGCTACTCCCTCACCAGCCAACGCCTGAAGGAAGAATGTCTTATCTTTCACTTTAGGACCCTTCAATCCCAGGGCATCAGTGGACTTCACCAGTTTCCTCATTTCCCCCTCCCCCACCTTACCCCAGTTCCAGCCTTGCAGCTCAGCATCATCCTCATGACCTGTCTTCCTTCCCATCTATCCACTCCACCCTCCTCTCCAACCTATCAGCTTTCCCCCCACCTCCATCCACCTACTGCACTCTTAGCTACCTTCTCCCCAGCCCCACCCCCTCCCATTTATCTCTCCACCTTCGAGGCTCCCAGTCTCATTCCTGATGAAGGGCTCCGGCCCAAAACATTAATTCCCCTGCTCCTCGGCTGCTGCCTGACCTGCTGTGCAGGTCAGCAACACACTCTCAACTCTGACCTCCAGCACTGCAGACCTCACTTTCTCCATATTGTTAGTTTTGGGAAGCTATTGACTCTGTGACCTGTCATCTTTCCCTTGTTATTTTGTACCTCTGTCCATACATCTTTTCATCTAAGATAATTTCTTGATAAAGTACTTTTTTTTTAATCATAGTGACAAAGCTACCCTTTACTTACCTGTCTTTTTAAAAGCCACATAACATGTGGTATTTAGTTCCTCGCTTTGATCATCTTGTAACCACAAAACAGGAACAGGCTCTTCGGTCCACCATGTCTGTGCAGAGCTTGTTGCCATTCTAAACTAATCCCATCTGACTGCACATGGTCCCTATCCCTCTTCTCTCTGCCAGTTTGTGTGCCTGTCTCAGCGCTTCTTATACTTTGCTAACATATAATTTTTACCACCTCAGCAGTGCATTCGAGGCACCTGGCACCCTCTATGCTTATAAAGACTCTCCTCACACATATCATTTAAACTTTTCCCTCTCACTCTATGTATGCCCCCTAGTATTGACACTTCCACTGTGGGACAGAGTCTCAATAATCCACCCTACACGTCCTCTTATAATATACTTGTACGACATTGCCTCTCAGCTTCCAATACTTAGCAAAAATAATTCAAGTCTGTCCAACCTTTCCTTGTGTTTCTGTAATGGCTATAAAATCGTACCAAGCAGCCTATCTTTTATGTTGTCAATCCATTATTTTTCCTGAGTACTAAATGCATTCACATAAAGAACCATTTATTTTGCCTTTTTACAACTTCCCTTATTTACTACTATTTTTCCAGGTTTGTACACTATTCCACTTTGGGTATTGTTATCCAAATAGCTGATAGTTGCCATGTAAATGTTGTCATATCTATTTGATTTGTAAGCCTAGATTTCTGCTGAGGTCACCAACCCCTCCGGTTAGTTGAAAGCCTATACTACTACTTCTGATTACCTGCCTCATTCACCTCACAGTCACTTTGGGTGTCCCTGGCCAACAACCAAATCAGAATTTATTCTAAGAGGTTTGACTGCCTCCTGTTATGGGCCATCCAAGAAACCTTTCCTTGAGTTGTTGTGTCACGGTGTCAGCGACCAGCATTTGAAGAGTGGAAATATTTTAATCACTTTTAGGGTGTTAGCTATAGTAGATATAGGGAGGAACAAAGCCATGAAAGATTTGAAAATAAGAATGAGAATTTTAAAACCAACATGTTACTTAGCCAGGAGCCAATATGGTTCAGAGTACAAGAGCTGCTTGGAAAACAAGAGTTGTGAGTTTTGGGTGATCTAGAATTTAAGAGTGTAGAAAGTGAGAGCCCAGTTTGCCAGTGTATTTATATTGTCAAGTGTAGGGATAATGAAGGCTCAAATGAGTATTTCAACAACAGATGATTTGAGATAAATGAACTCTCGCACTGGTACAGAGGTGCAAGTAGCCTGCTTTAGTGATCAAATGATTGAGTTGGAATTTCTCAGGATCAAATATGGAAGCAATGACATAAACAGACTGGTTTAATCTCTCTCATTTTCGGGGGAGAAGTTTGTGTTATATATGGGTTTCTTCGAGCCTGAAGTGGTTAATTATAGATTTGGGTATCCACTTCTCTGTTCAAACGAGAAGAGTATGGTTGAATAAACAACATGAATTTTATTGCATATAACAAGTATTTACAAGTTAAAATAATGCGATCTACAACAACAGAGCTTGTTAGGAGCATAATAATAGCTCCAGACCTATCTCCTATAAGCTCCTTCTTTACTCTGACATGGTATCAATTGATGGTGCTTACTGCAATTAATCATGTGTTGAGCCTTTCAGACCCATATATTTGGAGTACGTTATATAGGATGTAATACTAGAGGATTTTGAAATACATTATATGAGCAAGCAGAGTTGATGTGAAGAAGAAATCATGCCTGGTAATTTTTACCAGAATATTTTGAGGAGGATAGATAGAAGGAAGTAAGTAGATCTAATATATTTAGACTTCCAGAAGGCATTTGATAAGGTACCAGCTATTATGCTATTTGAGTCCAGGGTGAATGTACATGACAAAAGTGGGAAGGCAAGTGGTGGGGATGGCACAGAGTCTGCAGAGGGATGTATACAGGCTAAACAAGTAGGCAAAGACTTGGCAGATAGAATATAATATAGGAACATGTGAGTTTATGAACTTTGGCAGTAAGAATTGAATTGCTGAATCTTATTTAAAAGAGAGTTTTATGAAAAGGAACCGAACAGTGATTTGCAAAATCTCTGAAAGCTCGTTAGGTAATAGGGGGAGAAAAAAAGGATGTCGGCCTTTACTCCAAAAGGAATGGTGCATAAAAGTAGGCAGAGTTTGCCAACACTATACAAGATGCTAGTCGGACCACAGCTGGAATACTGAGAACAGTTTTGGGTCCCTCATCTAAGGGAAGATATTGTGGTATTGGAGTTAACCCACAAAAGATTCATCAGGCTGATGCCAGGTATGGAAGGACTGTCTAATGAGGGGATGTCAAGTAGATTGGGCCTGTATTCTTTGGAATTTAGAAGGTTGAGAAGCGACCTTGATACGTACAATGACAGGATAAATGTAGAGAGGTTTTTCCTTGTGGGAGAGTTTAGGAACTGAGTGCACAATCTCAGAATAAGGGGTTGCAAGCATAAAACACAATAGGAGGAATTTCTTGTCTTGGAAGTAATTAATCTGTGAAATTCTTCACTGCAGAGGATCTTTTGTGGCTGGATTGTTAAGTACGTTCAAGGCTGAGATTGACATGACTTTCATCAGTAAGGGAATTGAGGTTTATGGGGAAAGGGTAAAAAAGTCGAGTTGAGGATTATTAGGTCAGCCTGTTCTCATTGAAGGGCAGAGGATACTGAAAGGGCTGGCTGGCTTACTTCTGCTTTTAAGTCTTATAGCCTTCTAACAGCTGTCAGTAACTAGAAAACAGAGTTTGGAGCAAGGACTGAAAATAATCATTTCAGTCTACTCAGTATTTAATTGGAAGAAACTATTGCTTATTTGGTAATGGCTGTTGGATAAAATGTAGCAATAATGGAGGAGTCAATAGAGTGGGTAGTGAAGTAGAACTATGTATTGTTTGCACACGTGGATACTGATGTTGTGCTTTCAGGCAATGTTGCTTAAAACAGCACATAGCTGAGAAATAGGAGAGGTCAATGATTGATCTATGGGGGCACCAGAGGCAGGATTAGGAAGAGAAACCATTGAAAGTGAAATGATTAGATAAGGTTTATCTGAATTTCCCCTTCTGTAGGACAAGGATACCAAGTTGGATAGTTTCTTCTAATTGACTTGGTGGTAATGGTTTTTATCTTTTGCACACCCTTCAACTGCGCCTCTTCTTCCCACCCCCACCACACCCACGCTCTCACACATACAAGGCCCACAAATATTTGAATGCGAGTGTAGCCAGTGCTCTCGAACATTAGTCTTCATTTTCCAGAAAACAATGTTCGAAACCTATGGTGCTGAATCTTGAAGGTTGAATAAAATCAAAACGAGCAAGTAAGTCAGAACCAGATTCATTAGGTGATGTCAAGCTTTGTTTTATCAGAAATTGTCAATAATTATTTTGATAATTCTGATGAGATATCGTGTCATCCCCGTATTCTTTATTTTAGGATCACTTGAACATAGATTTGCTGCATAAACATGTAAAGTTGCTGCTGCTATATGCATCTGATACCTACAGACGATCTGCTCTTCTTCTGAAAGAAAGCTTACTGGATAAAAGTGTCACAGAAAAACTACATGGTAAGAGCTGCCCCTATACAGGTTTTATGTATATTTCCTAAATGCCTGTCTTCACCAAAATACTACTTTTTTTCTTATATTATAAACAAGTCTTCAGCCCTTGTGCAGATGTAATTTTACTATTAATTAATTTTCCTTTTAGCACTCTAACCAAGCCAAAAAGCAGTTCACAACTTAAACTATTTTTAAAGAACAGTATAAAATCCAAAATTGCAGAGCAATTGGAAATAAATGATATTGTCAAGCAGTGTCAGATTGGCAGCCTGAAGGGGAAATTATCCCTGACAAATTTATTAGAATCTTTTTTAAGGAGGTAATAATTATTTATAATATAAATGACTTGGATAAGAAATTGTTGTTAAGTTTGTGAGTGACACAGAAATAGGTGGTAAGATAAGTGGGGATGGCAGTGCAGAGATGTACAAATGGGCTAATTCACTGGGCAAAAACTTGGTAGTTGGAATATAATGTGGAAAGATGTGAGCTTACATACTTTAGCAGGAGCAATAAAGGAACTGAATAATGTTTTAAATAGTGAAAGACTGCAGAAAGCTATAGCACAAAGGGGTTTGAGGTGGGGATCCTCATGCATGTTAGCATACACAAAATGTTAACAGATAATAAGAAGCAAACATGGAATATTTAGATCATAAGACATAGGAGTGGAAGTAAGGCCATTCGGCCCATCGAGTCCACTCCGCCATTCAATCATGGCTGATAGGCATTTCAACTCACTTACCAGCATTCTCCCTGTAGCCCTTAATTCCTCGTGACATCAAGAACCTATCAATCTCTGCCTTCAAGATATTTAGCGTCCCGGCCTCCACTGCACTCTGCAGCAATGAATTCCACAGGCCAACCACTCTCTGGCTGAAGAAATATTTGCTTTTATTTTAAATAGGATAGAATATAGCAATAAAATAGTCTTACGAAAACTATACAAAGCAATAATTAGACCACACCTTGAGCACTGTTAACAGTTTTGTGAATCCTTTATAGTAAGAAAGATGTATTGGCATAAGAGGCAGTCTGCAGAAGATTTAGTAGGTTGTTCCCAGGTATGGAAGGATGCGGTTGAGTAAATTGGACTTGAGACTTGGTGAAATTTAGAAGAATAAGCGATAATAATGTTAAGACACTTAAGGTCCATAGGGAGCTTGACAGGGTAGGTGTGAAGAGGTAGTTTGCTTTGTGGAAGAGTCAAGGACCAGAAGGCATAATCTCAGAATAGGAGGTTATTTAATTAAGACTAAAATGGGAATAAATGTCTTCTGAGGATAGTGAATCTGTGGGTGTTTGTACTGCAGAGTGCAGTTGAGCCTGTGTCATTAATTATATTGAAGTCCGAAATAGGCAGATTTTTAATCAGTAAGTGATGCCCTGTTTTCTGGACTTCGAAGTCCAATACATCATCCGGGAAATGACTGTTAACCCAGGCAAGAAACGTAGATCTCAGACTGAAGCAGAAGTTGGAATGAATTGCTGCGCAACCAGCGCAGATGTATTCCTCGTTATCCTATCTTCACGGTAAGGCCCCTGGCTGCTCGAAAGACGTGTTGGTAAAGAGCCAAGTGAGAGTGGGGTTTCTTCAGAAAGAATCTGAGACTTCTGTACCATTAAGTATTTTCCTACAGTGAACATGAGATATTGCGAGATAGAAGCATTATGTCTAATTGACATTTTGTGGGAGGTGTCAACTATCACGAGTTCTTCCATGTCTATAAGGCTGAAGAGTGAGAGCTGATTGTCTCTTCCCTCATTCAGGTCCCTACTCATTGGGTCAGACATTACCTTTCATGGCTTCATTGAGCTCTCCCTTTCTTTACTTAATCACGCTTTTCATTATCTGGGATTTCTATTAGTTCATGACCTCATCAATACTCCAATGGAAGGAAGGCACTTGAGACAAGTCATTGTGTCAGGGTCAAACATATTAGGAGGTATTTGCATGTCCTTGAAAAACCAATATGGTGATTGCAATGAGCAGCACAATACAACGTCAGAAGACCGGGCACAGGGCTTTGACCATGCTAGCAGGGAATTGGGCTGTTCTTTGACATGCCTGCACCACTGTAGTTCTTAAAGGTCATGCCAACCATCTCCAATCAGTCAACATTGAACCTTGCTAAAGCACCACTAGGTATAATCCTGGGAGCTACTCTCATCACTTTGGGAGAAAAGGATAGATTACCCATTTGGCTCACCAATTTCAGCAACAAAGATGCTTCCTTCCAACATGAGCTCCCAATGCTGTCCTTAAACCTGCCACTGCCATGGACAGAGGACCAACTGAAGGACATAACTCTTACCTCATTTCAACAAGTTCGAGGAGTGCCAGTAGATACAGCTTGTTTCTACATTCACTAAGTACTAGAAAACTTTAATTAAACATGATGATGACATTGGATACTTCGACCTGGTAAACCACAGAATTGTGACTAAACATGACGATCCATTTGAAGATTTCTTACCACTGGATTCCAAACCATCATGGGGGGCGGTGTCTGGGACAATCTGCAGAAGTCTTTGGATGGAGGTGACATCCAAGAATCACCATGTCCAGACACCTCTTCTGAAGTCCTAATGAGAAAGACACAAAACTGAGGATTTGTGTTAATTACTGGGCACTTAAGGCAAAGACCCATAAGAACGCTTACCCTCTGCCAATGTTTTCTGCAGTCTCGATTGGATCACGGTTATAACCAGCTACCCATCGTTGATTGAAATGCTGAAAAGACAGCATTGCAAATAAGCACCAGGGAATTTTAAAATACACAAGAATGTTGATTGTACACGGTCATGCCCCTGATTTCTTCAGTTGTATAATGGATAAAGCTTTTAGTAACCTTAATTTTCAGTCTCTCATCTAAATGGAAGATATATTTCACGTTTGATTTAAAATTCAGAATTCAAACAAGAGAAGTGCCAACTTTTCTGGACAAAAGTACAGTATGTGGGGCACTTTGTTACCAAGGAAGGCATTACTCCTGATGATGAGAAGACCTGAGGAGGAGGGAAATGGCCTTGCTCTAAGATGCAGCAGAACTGTATGAGTTTCTTGGTCCAGCAGGTCACTTCAAAAGGTTTGTGCAAGACATTTGGCCATCCCACTCCATGATTCACTGAGGAAATCAGAATGTTGCAGGCACAGTTGAGAAAAGATCCGCAAGACATAATATTTTCAAGGAGAATCAGAGTTGAACCACAGCACCCTCCAGCAGAAGCTTGTCACATCATCCTCCCCTGGCTACTTGAATTTCCAATTTCCTTGTATTGGAAACAAATGCCGGTTTCCATGGTCCAGGAATAGTGCTGTCACAGATTAAATGACAGAAGATCAGTAAAGTTTGAGGACAATATTTCATCCTCACTAACACTCAACACTGGAGCCCCCCAGAGGTGCATACTCAGCTCATGCCCGAACCGTCGATTCTCCTGCTCTTTGATGCTGCCTGACCTGCTGCGCTTTTCCAGCAACACATTTTCAGCTCTGATCTCCAGCATCTGCAGTCCTCACTTTCTCCTATCTGCATACCTTGCCTCTTGAGAGTAAACAAAAGTGACCTGAGTGCTTTCTGGAGCCGGTTAGAGATTATAATGAGGTCAGCCAGGTGGATCTCAGAATTTGAGTTCCCTGATTTGGGGCTGTTAATTAGGTCCAATCAGGGATCCCTGGCTGACTTGTATAAACAGGAGCGTCAGGCATCCTGTTCATTTTGAGAGTCGTCTCGGGAATTGGATCAGTGCTACGCACAAAACACATGTAAGTAGAAGGTGACTTGGTGATGGGATACCGGCTGTTGAGGAGTCATTTCAGTTTATGCTTAGAATTGCACCCAATATTCTTCCATGAGTTTTTTTTTTCCACACTGCCTCTTTTTTTTAATCTGTCTACTTAGACTGACCACATCTGATGGAGATGGTGAAGTCAATGAGTGGATAGCTGAACACCGTATGAGGCTAAGCCAGATGATTAAAATAGAATTTGAGTTCTGAGAGAAGTGCTGAGAAGAAAAAGATTGACCGATCACAAGGCTGACAGATTAACCTATGTAATGTGCAATGGTGTCCTCAAAAATCTGAATAGCAAAGGTCGGAATAAGTCAGAAGTCAGACAACACCAAATTATAGTCCAACAGGTTTATTTGAAATCACAAGATTTTGGAGCACTATACCTCATCAGGTGAAGTGTCAGGATAAGATACAGGACGTGTGGGACCATGAACCCACAGAATCATCAAGCAAATGTTCACACTGGCCACACCTATGTTGTTGAATCAATAGCTGGAGAACAGTCTCAAAGTGGTACACAGAGGGAGTTTGCTTGAGGCCAGGAGCCTGGTGAACGATGTGAAGACAAACAACTCACTCACTGATATCACAGAGCCTCAAGTGTTGATACGTAATGGCTCGAGTAGTGTGGAATCCTGAGGTTATCTGGTTGTTTTGAATCCAAGAGTGCTTCCAGTTCAGGGAGGCCCAAGGCAGAAATTGAACTAAGAAGTGCTGCCAATCGTATGACTGCTAAAGCTTTGACTGACCGAGACCCCAAAGTAGACAATCTGCCACAGTTCTTGGATGCCTTGGAAATTTCTAGTACAAATACAAAGCTGAGAAGGTCCTGTCAAGTAAATCTGGACATCGCCCCAACCCATACTATTTGTGTAGATAGTAGTGCAAGAGGAAAATACTAACGTTAATGTGAATTTGAACTTGCTAGCCACCATTGAAACATGCAGCTGCTTAGCATTGTGTAAAGTATTGTTGCCGGGATGGCAAGTTTCAAGCAGGGCAGTGTGAAATGGGACCTTCAGGCGGTGACCTGACTGGGGGAAATGAGCAAGGGAAGTGCAGTTTTCCAGATCTCCATCAGCAGATACCAGCAAAAAAAGAGGGGATCTAGAGTAGTTGAACACATTGTCACGGAAAGAAGGGGTGTCTTTGGTAGGGAGTGGGCTGATAGGATGGGGGAGCAGACAGGAATCCCTCAGTCCATTGTAATATACATGATTGTTCCATGTACATAGTGTATGTAGGTCCTTATTTATCCTTAATTTCCTGTTTCTAATAACCAACTGTCAGTAGAATAAAGGGTCTCGGCTTCATGATATTTGGGCCATGCTTGTACTAAATCTCATGTTACAAGAGCATTGATTTTCTGAGTTTCTGGTGCAATATTATTCCTTAGCCTCTCTGCACAGATAACCGAATTGATTCAGACATTGATCTTTGTGAAATCATGCTGTAACATTGACTTCCATTTTCTCCTGCATAAGTTATTGCATTTCAATATACAGTACGGAGGAACCTCAATTATCCAGCATTTGATTATCCAAATTTCAGATTATCCAGACAAGATTGCAAGGTCCTGACACTTGGCTAAACTGTGTTATCCAGCATTCGAATACCCCCGCCTGTGTTATTCGGATAATCGAGGTTCCTCTCTATTGTGGTTCATTATTTTAAGATGTTAAATGATGTGATAAAGCCCCACAAAAATAGGTTTTTTAATAACCTATGTATCTAAATAAATTATGTATTTTACATGTTTAGAAAACTAGTAACACATTTTCAAATTTTAAGTAAATTGGTGTTTCCTTTGTATATTCAGCATTTAATTATATAAATAAAAGTTCCCATAGAAGATAAATTAGTGTTTTTATATTGCTAGATTACAATTGTATGCAGAATTCTAGTGAAGTATTTTGTGTCACATAGGAATCTGACTTTAATGACTATTAAGTTTATATTGATTATTTAATGTAAGAAAAAGAAGCTAGTATAGACATAAAAGTCAGCATTCTAATCAATGGTTATCAAAAGCTTTGGTCCTTCAAAATTTTGTAATTTTGTTTTCTTGCTTTTAGGTATTCTTTTTAACTCTGCTGCTGGAAGTGTTTTATGTCAAGTGATCTACTCCCTTCTGTTGCTACCTGTTAGCATTGTACGACCTTTACTAAGCAATCTTCTAGATCTGCTCCAACCTCTTGATCACCTAATCCGGCTTTTACCAGCTGCTATGTTACTGGAGGAGCAGGAACTCGAATGGACAATGCATGGTTAGATAAACTGATTTCACTGTCATTTTAGTGAAATGAATTAATTTAGAAATGGGCTAAAATGAGTATTGTTACAAATCAACAATTAAGTTATGCAGATTAGTTAGTTAAAGCTCCTTTGGCCTGCAGCTAATACTCTTTAGCAGCTAGAGTATGTAGATGGAACATGCAATGTGCACTGCCACTATGTTTTGAATCTGGTCACTGGTCAGCTGGTGAAGTTCCACTTATTCAGGTGTATAATCATCGTGCAGAAGCTGATTGAGTTTGTTGCAGAATGTCTCCATGTGAGGTGATAGCAGAGATTTTGGTTACTTTATCTGTAACTGTTAAACTGTTGGTAATTGTTAGTACAATTGTAGGGAAAACTAAATCCAATCATTCTGGGCTTTGCTCATACTAGGTAGCTATGGTATTCCTGTACTCCAAAGTGGGGAATTGGCTCATAATTTTCTTGACATGGACAGCCTGCTTCTCGATCGCATTGACTGCGTTCATGTTGAAATCTCAAATGTTAGCTGAAATCTTACTTTTGTAAGAACTCAAGTCTAACTTTCAATTGTTCAGACTTTTATTTGGGGGTGGGGGGGGTAAAGATTCGGTGGATTTGGATGACAATCATATGATTTCTATGGGACCCTTGGAATCAGGCAAAGAGTGCAGAGATGATCCAGAATGAAGATTAGCACTGGCCACATTGATTTACTGAGTCCATGTATCTGACGTGTTTTAGGGTCAGGAGGTTCCTGCTGCCAGAATGTGACAGATTGTGTTCTGCTTGAAAGGCAGAAGCTTTGACTTCTCCATTTTGTAAGAAGCAATGAAATTAGGGAGCCAGGATAATTTTGAGTGCCGAAGCGTGCACTATGGTACAGTTTCAAGAGCAGATTTTTGTGATGCTATTTGCCTCAAAGAGATTGCTGGCCCTAAGCAAAGCTGCCCAAAGATGCAGCAGTGTCTGTGGTGTAAATTTCACCTCTCTCACACTAACACAGTGTGAAGTTGATTTTAAAAATAAGCATTTTATTTTGCTGTTAACATATTATTGCCATGTGTTGCTGTGCAGCTATGAAACGGTTTACCAACATA
Organism: Hemiscyllium ocellatum; assembly: GCF_020745735.1. Classification (NCBI taxonomy): domain Eukaryota; kingdom Metazoa; phylum Chordata; class Chondrichthyes; order Orectolobiformes; family Hemiscylliidae; genus Hemiscyllium; species Hemiscyllium ocellatum. The sequence goes on along the minus strand of NC_083401.1, from coordinate 62,709,359 downwards.
CCATGAATGAACAGATTGTCTTAACTGTAAATATTGGACAGACCAGGCTTGTGTCCTTGAAGTTCAGAAGAGCAAGCGGTGACTTGATGAAAACCTAGAATCTCTGTAAGGATTTCAGAGGCTAAGAGTGAGAGAATGTAGAATCCGAGGTCACACTTAAGATATTAGGTGAAATTCTTCCTCACAGGGTGTTGCAAGCCTTTGCTATTCTCTTCCTGAAACTGCAATGGAAGCAGAGACTGAATGTTTTTTTGGCAGAAGTAGATAGATTGTAATCAGTGGTAAGTATGAATGTCGATTTGAGGTTACAATCAGATCTAATATGATTTTACGAAATGCTGGAAGAGACTAGAAGGGCTGATTGACTTACTCCTTCTCATTTGTATATTTTGGGAAATTCCGAAGTGTTTGTTCATAGTTTGCAAAATTATCCATTACCAAATGCTCTTAGTTGGAATAGTCATTGCATATTTGGATGTTTCACCTATTGCATAGCAAGACATTGAAAGTATAAATTGATACTGTGTTGCAGTGAGGAAAACTGAGCATTTGGGCAATCAACTGTTGCCTTAACCAATCAGGTTAAAGGATTGTGAAATGCAAAATGCAAAGTTCAAGATCAAAGGTTGCAAATGTATGGTAAATCAGGTATAAAAATACAATTAGAGAGGGAAAGAAAAATTGGATTGAGGGAGGAAAGATAAGAGACAAAGGAATCTAATTTTAAATTTATATCTTTAAAATTCTCAACAACTTGAGGAAATGAAAATTCGTACTTTTAGTGTCAGGTTGTTTGAAAACAACTAATGCTGACTGCATTGTTTAAAAAGTTAATTTAGGAATGCATTGGACAAGATTTATTTTTCTGAGATGAGGTTAATTGTTCCCCATGCAAATACAGCAAATTTAAGCGACTGAATACCTCTCTGTGATGAACTAGGCAGTGATATATGCTATTTTCACCAAGTTAATGGCAGAATGCCACAATTTGGCAACAGCTTTGGGGCTTCCTCATTTAACTTTGCATCTGATCTGGGATTTTGTTGCTATAGTGTTAATGTATGCCAAATGCTATTAGCTTTGTTATTTCTATTTACATTGTCGTCATATAAGTTGAAGTGTAGTCACTTAAGGAAATCAGCAGTTAAAATGTAATGTTAACTATGTTCTTAGAATCTGAAAGCAGTCCAGAAAAATCCATTTCAACTGATGCTAAATCTTGGATTTGGCTAATTGATATGGAACGGACAATTTCCTTCACTGTTGGGCAGTGTCTTGGAGAAATGCTGCAAGGTCCTGTTTGTTCAGCGGAAGAAGAGAACGCTGCATATTGGCTACAAAGCCAACTCCTCAACAATGGACTTGAAATTGATTCTGAACAACTTGGTAGGCTCATGTTTTTATATCCCTTGTACTGTTTAAGAAATATGTAACAGGCTAAATCTTGACTGAACTTTTACCAAGTCTTTTAATCCACTGCAATAAATGGTGTACATTTTTCTATGCAACTTTACTCCAAGTAATTTTCATTCATGTTTCCTAAGAATTTTATGTTTGAATAATTGTTGTCAGTGATTTCTCACATATCAACTCCTGGAGTGGATACAACATGTGGGGTTATAGTCATTAGAGATGAGGGCCATTCAATTTTGCCTTAAATTTATCAAAAACTGTATATGCATAAATGTTTTGATAGAAACTAGAAAGATATTGAAAAAAAAACGAATTAACTAAACATTTAGCCTATTTACTTATTTTGGAACGATGTGGAACAATTTGCCTGTCAGGTGTACCTTCAAAGCAGTGATTATATGCAACATAAATTACTGTGAAGCATTTTCAGATATCTGAGGGCATGGTCCAATGGTAGGATACGAAGATGGGGAGCCTGTGACCAATGGTATTCCACAGAGATTGGTACTAGATACACATTTATCATTTATTCTCACCCAGTGGTTTATATATAGGGGGCATGGTTAGTAAGATCATGGATGATACCAAAATTCGTAGTGTAATGAACAGTGAAGAAGGATTTCTAAGGTTACAAAATGATCTTTATCAGTTGGGTCCATGGGCTGAGGAGTGGCAGATGGAATTTAATTTAGATAAATGCAAGGTATTGTATTTTGGTAAAACAAACAAGGGCCCTGGATAGTGTTGTAGAACAGAGACACCTTGGGGTTCAGGTACATAATTCTTTCAAATTTGTGTCAGAGGTAGACAAGGTGGTTTAAAAAGGCAACAAAAGCAGAAATTGCTGGAAAAACTCAGCAAATCTGGTAGCGTCCATGGAGAGAAATCAGTTAACATTTTGGGTTGAGAGACCCTTCGTCAGAACTGCCGACAAATCCTGCCAGACCTGCTGAGCTTTTCTGGCAATTTCTTGTTTCTGATTTACAGCAAATGCAGGTCTTTCGGCTTTTTGTTGTTGGTTAAAAGGCATTTTGCATGTTTGCATTCATTTCTCAGACCTTTTGAGTAACAGAGTTGGGATGTCATGTTGAGGTTTTCAGGATTTTAGTGAGATCTCTTCTGTAGTACTGTGTGCAGTTCTGGTTGCCCTGCTATAGGAAGGATATTATTAAACTGGAGAAGGTTTAGAACAAAATTTACCAAGATATTGTCAGGAATGGACAGTTTGAGTTATAAAAATAGGTTATATGGGCTGGGAGTTTTGTCACTGGGACTTTTTTCACTGAAGCTTAGAAGGCTGAGGAGTGATTTTTTTTGGAGGTTTATAAAGTCATGAGGGGCATA